>NC_091979.1:81097187-81420166 GCF_044704955.1 Pristiophorus japonicus | reverse complement strand
CGGAGGAAGAGCATCCGGGTGGTCGCTGAGCACCTCGAGTCTCCTAGGCGAGAGCATGCAAAAACCAAGCACAGACAGCGGAAGGAGCGTGCAGCAAACCCCACCCACGCTTTCCTTCAACCACTGCCTGCCCCACCTGTTACAAAGACTGTACTTCCCACATTGGATTGTACAGCAACCTGAGAACTCACTTTTAGAGTGGAAGCAAGTCTTCCTCGATTTCGAGGGACTGCCTATGATGATGACATCAACAGTGTAAAAGTTCTTTCTTGAATAAATTTCTCTCAGTTCCACAAAATAACAACCAAATTCATCAGTTTAATTGTTTTTCAACTCCAGTGATGTATTTCTTGAGGAGCCTTAATTTTGGGTGCATTTTCCCTGGGGTTACCACTGCCTGGCTGGAGTACCCGCCTGAGTCAGGCAGCATAGAAACATAGAAACATAGAAAATAGGTGCAGGAGTAGGCCATTCGGCCCTTCTAGCCTGCACCGCCATTCAATGAGTTCATGGCTGAACATTCAACTTCAGTACCCCATTCCTGCTTTCTCGCCATACCCCTTGATCCCCCTAGCAGTAAGGACCTCATCTAACTCCTTTTTGAATATATTTAGTGAATTGGCCTCAACAACTTTCTGTGGTAGAGAATTCCACAGGTTCACCACTCTCTGGGTGAAGAAGTTCCTCCGCATCTCGGTCCTAAATGGCTTACCCCTTATCCTTAGACTGTGACCCCTGGTTCTGGACTTCCCCAACATTGGGAACATTCTTCCTGCATCTAACCTGTCTAACCCCGTCAGAATTTTATATGTTTCTATGAGGTCCCCTCTCATTCTTCTGAACTCCAGTGAAGACAAGCACAGTTGATCCAGTCTTTCTTGATAGGTCAGTCCCGCCATCCCAGGAATAAGTCTGGTGAACCTTCGCTGCACTCCCTCAATAGCAAAAATGTCCTTCCTCAGGTTAGACCAAAACTGTACACAATACTCCAGGTGTGGCCTCACCAATGCCCTGTACAACTGTAGCAACACCTCCCTGCCCCTGTACTCAAATCCCCTTGCTATGAAGGCCAACATGCCATTTGCTTTCTTAACATTTTAATATGCAAATCTGAGTGTTATGGTGTACCTGGGGGATTGCACGGTGCACACTTGGTTGAGTATCAGCTGGCAGTCTTGCTGAAGTGGAGCAAAAGAGCAGATGTTGTCTTTTCTGAGTCTTGCAGAATCAAGTTCTCCTCCGAGCACGATAAGTCCATCCTGGGTATCCACCACCAATGAGATCGGATCTCCCTGCCTATGGTCCTATGTCCTTTCTGCCTAAAATCTGCATTGGGGGAAAATCTACCCCCATTGTGTATTTTCTCTACAATGCTGAGCTATCTCACATGAAATCACGATTCACCCTCTCTGTGCGATTTCTTGTAACAAGAATGTACATGTTAAAACATTCAGCACAGAAAGTAGGTATCTTTTTGTTATCAATTAGTTAACTTACTGAAATAGGTCGGTAGTCTTTTGCCGTATTCTAGACAGTAACTGTTCTGAAAATTGTCAGAGCTTCTTGGTTTATAAAGCTCATAAATGGAATCTTAGAAGGTGAATTTCTCTGAGGCTCCTCCCATTGTGTTGCTGTAAATTTGGTGGAAAATCCCAGTTATGTGCGTAATGGGTGTTTCCGCCAAACTTTCACAAAAATTACGGTGGCGGAGAGGACGAGGTATTGAGGAAATTCACTTCCAGTAATTCCATTCAGGGGGTTTATATTACAGCCAAAATGAAATGTATAGACCATACTTGCTGTGGGTCCTGTTGATGTTGTTTTAACTGAGAAAGGTATTCAGCAATGTTAATTTACATAAATCAATCATTTGTCATTTGGAATCACAAATCAGAATGCCAAGTTAAGTTAATATCTGAAGTCTGACAGTCATTTCGTTCGATACAGCGACATATTTTCATCCTTTTTAAAGTATTTTGTTGCTTTTTCCATTTCATATTACTTTCCACCTCAGATGAAGAATTATTGAGCAATTTTGGGGGCCTTATTGCATGTTTTAAGGAAGTAAATTAATACAGTCAACACCAACCAATCGGCCATAAAGTATTTTCTTTAACAACAAATTCATCAACCTAATTTTTAATTTCCCGCAGTAATTTTACTGCCTGACATTAGTCACAATGAAATGTACAGTACATACCTGTTGTTATTGGATGTGTTGTTGGAGAAGCTCCTGAAAAAAAAATTAGGAATGTAAATTTACACAAATGATATGAAGAATATTCAAGATTGGAATGAATTTCTTGCAGAAGAAGCCTTTTATCAGATCAGGGTTTCTCTAAAACACTGCATTAGAATATTTCCTTCTTGTAGATTTCCACTCTAATCCAACATATCTGGTCTCTCTCTCTCCAAGTTTTCATATCTTTTTTTTGATGTGATGATATATTCTCTCCAAATGTTGTGATTGTCTTCGCTAATTACCATTTCATATTTTAAGCACCTTTTCTAGGAAAACAATTGCTTCTACTTTCTCCATATATCCTCACATTTGTATCCTGATTTGAGGTCCCTTTTTATTAATTAGAATATTTCAGATATTTTCAATCCGAAACTCTGTCATAACTTTGGAATACTTCGATTCAATCCCTTTAACCTTCTCCTGTGAATACAGCCATGTTTTGATTAAATGATTCATTATTGCCCTCTGCTTTCATCAGAACATAAGAACAAAAGAACTTAAGAAATAGAAGCAGGAGTAAGCCATATGGCCCCTCGAGCCTGCTCCGGCATTTAATACGATCATGGCTGATCCGATCATGGACTCAGGTCCATTTCCCTGCCCACTCTCCATAACCCCTTATTCGCTTATCGTCTCAGAAAATGTCTATTTCTGTCTCAAATTTATTTAATGTCCCAGCTTCCACTGCTCTCTGAGGCAGCGAATTCCACAGATCCGCAACCCTCTGAGAGAAGAAATTTCTTCTCATCTCAGTTTTGAATGGGTGGCCCCTTATTCTAAGATTATGCTCTCTAGTTCTAGTCTCCCCTATCAGTGGAAACATCCTCTCTGCATCCACCCTGTCAAGCCGCCTCATGGTCTTATACATTTTGATAAGATCACCTCTCATTCTTCTGAATTCCAATGAGTAAAGGCTCAACCTACTCAACCTTTCATCATAAGTGAACCACCTCATCTCCGGAATCAACCTTGTGAACCTTCTCTGAACTGGCTCCAAAGCAAGTCTATCCTTTCATAAATATGGAAACCAAAACTGCACGCAGTATTCCAGGTGTGGCCTCATTAATACCCTGTACAACTATAGCAAGACTTCCATGCTTTTTTTTCCATCCCCTTTGCAATAAAGGCCAAGATTCCATTGGCCTTCTTGATCACTTGCTGTACCTGCATGCTAACCTTTTGTGTTTCATGCACAAATACCCCCAGGTCCTGCTGTACTGCAGCACTTTGCAATCTTTCCCCATTTAAATAATAGCTTGCTCTTTGATTTTTTTCTGCCAAAATGCATGACTTTCCAACGTTATACTCAATCTGCCAAAATTTTGTCCACTCATTTAGCCTGTCTGTGTCCTTTTGTTGATTTTTTGTGTCTTCCTCACACATTGCATTTCCTCCCATCTTTGTATCGTCAGCAAACTTTGGCTATGTTACACTCAGTCCCTTCATCCAAGTTGTTAATATAGATTGTAAATAGTTTGGGTCATCCTGATGATCCGCTTTTCCTCTTTTCCATGATTCCGAAATCCATTCCAAAATGAAGTGCGTGCAATTGCACTCAACATTCACAATGTGGCACAGCTGATGCTTTGAACAATTTGGAATTTTGTGTCTTTGTTCTGGTATTCAAAACTAATTTACATAAAACCCAGGATCCCAGTTGCCCGCGTTGTGTCTTTGCCATCTTGTTCTTAAAGATCTATTATCTGCACCCACAGATCTCTCTGTTCCACCATTCAGAATTTTTTATTGATGGTAGATTCCCATTCCGTGTTCTTTTGTGCTAAATTTATAACCTGTTTGAGTCAGAATCGGCTTCCCGAGTAAAGCTTAGATGTCATAAACCAGGGTTGTACATCAACAAGATCCTGCAAATCCACTGGGAGGACAGACGCACCAACATCAGTATTCTCACTCAAACAAACATTCCCAGCATCGAAGCACTGACCACACTCGACCAGCTCCATTGGGCAGGCCACATTGTCCAACATTCCGATACGAAATTCCCTCAGCAAGTGCTCTACTCGGAACTCCTACACGGTAAGCAAGCCCCAGTTGGGCAGAGGAAATGCTTCAAGGACACGCTCAAAGCCTCCATGATAAAGTGGAACATCCCCACCGGCACCTGGGAATCCCTGGCCCAATACCACCCTAAATGGAGGAAGAGCATCCGGGTGGTCGCTGAGCACCTCGAGTCTCCTAGGCGAAAGCATGCAAAAACCAAGCACAGACAGCGGAAGGAGCGTGCAGCAAACCCCACCCACGCTTTCCTTCAACCACTGCCTGCCCCACCTGTTACAAAGACTGTACTTCCCACATTGGATTGTACAGCCACCTGAGAACTCACTTTTAGAGTGGAAGCAAGTCTTCCTCGATTTCGAGGGACTGCCTATGATGATAACATCAACAATGTAAAAGTTCTTTCTTGAATAAATTTCTCTCAGTTCCACAAAATAACAACCAAATTCATCAGTTTAATTGTTTTTCAATTCCAGTGATGTATTTCTTGAGGAGCCTTAATTTTGGGTGCATTTTCCCTGGGGTTACCACTGCCTGGCTGGAGTACCCGCCTGAGTCAGGCAGCATGACATTTTAATATGCAAATCTGAGTGTTATGGTGTACCTGGGGGTTTGCACGGTGCACACTTGGTTGAGTATCAGCTGGCAGTCTCGCTGAAGTGGAGCAAAAGAGCAGATGTTGTTTTTTCTGAGTCTTGCAGAATCAAGTTCTACTCCGAGCATGATAAGTCCATCCTGGGTACCCACCACCAATGAGATCGGATCTCCCTGCCTATGGTCCTATGTCCTTTCTGCCTAAAATCTGCACTGGGGGAAAATCTACCCCCGTTGTGTATTTTCTCTACAATGCTGAGCTAGCTCACATGAAATCACGATTCACCCTCTCTGTGCGATTTCTTGTAACAAGACTGTACATGTTAAAACATTCAGCACAGAAAGTAGGTATCTTTTTGTTATCAATTGGTTAACTTACTGATCTAGGTCGGTAGTCTTTTGGCGTATTCTAGACAGTAACTGTTCTGAAAATTGTCGGAGCTTCTTGGTTTATAAAGCTCATAAATGGAATCTTAGAAGGTGAATTTCTCTGAGGCTCCTCCCATTGTGTTGCTGTAAATTTGGTGGAAAATCCCAGTTATGTGCGTAATGGGTGTTTCCGCCAAACTTTCACAAAAATTACGGTAGCGGAGAGGACGAGGTATTGAGGAAATTCACTTCCAGTAATTCCATTCAGGGGGTTTATATTACAGCCAAAATGAAATGTATGGACCATACTTGCTGTGGGTGCTGTTGATGTTGTTTTAACTGAGAAAGGTATTCAGCAATGTTAATTTACATAAATCAATCATTTGTCATTTGGAATCACAAATCAGAATGCCAAGTTAAGTTAATATCTGAAGTCTGACAGTCATTTCGTTCGATACAGCGACACATTTGAATCCTTTTTAAAGTATTTTGTTGCTTTTTCCATTTCATCTTACTTTCCTCCTCAGATGAAGAATTATTGAGCAATTTTGGGGGCCTTATTGCATGTTTTAAGGAAGTAAATTAATACAGTCAACACCAACCAATCGGCCATAAAGTATTTTCTTTAACAACAAATTCATCAACCTAATTTTTAATTTCACGCAGTAATTTTACTGCCTGACATTAGTCACAATGAAATGTACAGTACATATCTGTTGTTATTGGAGGTGTTGTTGGAGAAGCTCCTGAAAAAAAAATTAGGAATGTAAATTTACACAAATGATATGAAGAATATTCAAGATTGGAATGAATTTCTTGCAGAAGAAGCCTTTTATCAGATCAGGTTTCTCTAAAACATTGCATTAGAATATTTCCTTCTTGTAGATTTCCACTCTAATCCAACATATCTGGTCTCTCCCTCCAAGTTTTGATATCTTTTTTATGATGTGATGATATATTCTCTCCAAATGTTGTGATTGTCTTCGCTAATTACCATTTCATATTTTAAGCACCTTTTCTAGGAAAACAATTGCTTCTACTTTCACCATATATCCTCACATTTGTATCCTGATTTGAGGTCCCTTTTTATTAATTAGAATATTTCAGATATTTTCAATCCGAAACTCTCAGAACTTTGGAATACTTCGATTCAATCCCTTTAACCTTCTCCTGTGAATACAGCCATGTTTTGATTAAATGATTCATTATTGCCCTCTGCTTTCATCAGAACATAAGAACAAAAGAACTTAAGAAATAGAAGCAGGAGTAAGCCATATGGCCCCTCGAGCCTGCTCCGGCATTTAATACGATCATGGCTGATCCGATCATGGACCCAGGTCCATTTCCCTGCCCACTCTCCATAACCCCTTATTCGCTTATCGTCTCAGAAAATGTCTATTTCTGTCTCAAATTTATTTAATGTCCCAGCTTCCACTGCTCTCTGAGGCAGCGAATTCCACAGATCCGCAACCCTCTGAGAGAAGAAATTTCTTCTCATCTCAGTTTTGAATGGGTGGCCCCTTATTCTAAGATTATGCTCTCTAGTTCTAGTCTCCCCTATCAGTGGAAACATCCTTTCTGCATCCACCCTGTCAAGCCACCTCATGGTCTTATACGTTTTGATAAGATCACCTCTCATTCTTCTGAATTCCAATGAGTAAAGGCTCAACCTACTCAACCTTTCATCATAAGTGAACCACCTCATCTCCGGAATCAACCTTGTGAACCTTCTCTGAACTGGCTCCAAAGCAAGTCTATCCTTTCATAAATATGGAAACCAAAACTGCACGCAGTATTCCAGGTGTGGCCTCATTAATACCCTGTACAACTATAGCAAGACTTCCATGCTTTTTTCTCCATCCCCTTTGCAATAAAGGCCAAGACTACATTGGCCTTCCTGATCACTTGCTATACCTGCATGCTAACCTTTTGTGTTTCATGCACAAATACCCCCAGGTCCTGCTGTACTGCAGCACTTTGCAATCTTTCCCCATTTAAATAATAGCTTGCTCTTTGATTTTGTTCTGCCAAAATGCATGACTTTCCAACGTTATACACAATCTGCCAGAATTTTGTCCACTCATTTAGCCTGTCTGTGTCCTTTTGTTGATTTTTTGTGTCTTCCTCACACATTGCATTTCCTCCCATCTTTGTATCGTCAGCAAACTTTGGTTATGTTACACTCAGTCCCTTCATCCAAGTTGTTAATATAGATTGTAAATAGTTTGGGTCATCCTGATGATCCGCTTTTCCTCTTTTCCATGATTCCGAAATCCATTCCAAAATGAAGAGCATGCAATTGCACTCAACATTCACAATGTGGCACAGCTGATGCTTTGAACAATTTGGAATTTTGTGTCTTTGTTCTGGTATTCAAAACTAATTTACATAAAACCCAGGATCCCAGTTGCCCGTGTTGTGTCTTTGCCATCTTGTTCTAAAAGATCTATTATCTGCACCCACAGATCTCTCTGTTCCACCATTCAGAATTTTTTATTGATGGTAGATTCCCATTCCGTGTTCTTTTGTGCTAAATTTATAACCTGTTTGAGTCAGAATCGGCTTCCCGAGTAAAGCTTAGATGTCATAAAGCAGGGTTGTACATCAACAAGATCCTGCAAATCCACTGGGAGGACAGACGCACCAACATCAGTATTCTCACTCAAACAAACATTCCCAGCATCGAAGCACTGACCACACTCGACCAGCTCCATTGGGCAGGCCACATTGTCCAACATTCCGATACGAAATTCCCTCAGCAAGTGCTCTACTCGGAACTCCTACACGGTAAGCAAGCCCCAGTTGGGCAGAGGAAACGCTTCAAGGACACGCTCAAAGCCTCCATGATAAAGTGGAACATCCCCACCGGCACCTGGGAATCCCTGGCCCAATACCACCCTAAATGGAGGAAGAGCATCCGGGTGGTCGCTGAGCACCTCGAGTCTCCTAGGCGAGAGCATGCAAAAACCAAGCACAGACAGCGGAAGGAGCGTGCAGCAAACCCCACCCACGCTTTCCTTCAACCACTGCCTGCCCCACCTGTTACAAAGACTGTACTTCCCACATTGGATTGTACAGCCACCTGAGAACTCACTTTTAGAGTGGAAGCAAGTCTTCCTCGATTTCGAGGGACTGCCTATGATGATAACATCAACAATGTAAAAGTTCTTTCTTGAATAAATTTCTCTCAGTTCCACAAAATAACAACCAAATTCATCAGTTTAATTGTTTTTCAATTCCAGTGATGTATTTCTTGAGGAACCTTAATTTTGGGTGCATTTTCCCTGGGGTTACCACTGCCTGGCTGGAGTACCCGCCTGAGTCAGGCAGCATGACCTTTTAATATGCAAATCTGAGTGTTATGGTGTACCTGGGGGTTTGCACGGTGCACACTTGGTTGAGTATCAGCTGGCAGTCTAGCTGAAGTGGAGCAAAAGAGCAGATGTTGTTTTTTCTGAGTCTTGCAGAATCAAGTTCTCCTCCGAGCACGATAAGTCCATCCTGGGTACCCACCACCAATGAGATCGGATCTCCCTGCCTATGGTCCTATGTCCTTTCTGCCTAAAATCTGCACTGGGGGAAAATCTACCCCCATTGTGTATTTTCTCTACAATGCTGAGCTAGCTCACATGAAATCACGATATGCCTCTCTGTGCGATTTCTTGTAACAAGACTGTACATGTTAAAACATTCAGCACAGAAAGTAGGTATCTTTTTGTTATCAATTGGTTCACTTACTGAAATAGGTCGGTAGTCTTTTGCCGTATTCTAGTCAGTAACTGTTCTGAAAATTGTCGGAGCTTCTTGGTTTATAAAGCTCATAAATGGAATCTTAGAAGGTGAATTTCTCTGAGGCTCCTCCCATTGTGTTGCTGTAAATTTGGTGGAAAATCCCAGTTATGTGCGTAATGGGTGTTTCCGCCAAACTTTCACAAAAATTACGGTGGCGGAGAGGACGAGGTATTGAGGAAATTCACTTCCAGTAATTCCATTCAGGGGGTTTATATTACAGCCAAAATGAAATGTATAGACCATACTTGCTGTGGGTGCTGTTGATGTTGTTTTAACTGAGAAAGGTATTCAGCAATGTTAATTTACATAAATCAATCATTTGTCATTTGGAATCACAAATCAGAATGCCAAGTTAAGTTAATATCTGAAGTCTGACAGTCATTTCGTTCGATACAGCGACACATTTGAATCCTTTTTAAAGTATTTTGTTGCTTTTTCCATTTCATATTACTTTCCTCCTCAGATGAAGAATTATTGAGCAATTTTGGGGGCCTTATTGCATGTTTTAAGGAAGTAAATTAATACAGTCAACACCAACCAATCGGCCATAAAGTATTTTCTTTAACAACAAATTCATCAACCTAATTTTTAATTTCCCGCAGTAATTTTACTGCCTGACATTAGTCACAATGAAATGTACAGTACATACCTGTTGTTATTGGAGGTGTTGTTGGAGAAGCTCCTGAAAAAAAAGTTCGGAATGTAAATTTACACAAATGATTTGAAGAATATTCAAGATTGGAATGAATTTCTTGCAGAAGAAGCCTTTTATCAGATCAGGGTTTCTCTAAAACATTGCATTAGAATATTTCCTTCTTGTAGATTTCCACTCTAATCCAACATATCTGGTCTCTCCCTCCAAGTTTTCATATCTTTTTTATGATGTGATGATATATTCTCTCCAAATGTTGTGATTGTCTTCGCTAATTACCATTTCATATTTTAAGCACCTTTTCTAGGAAAACAATTGCTTCTACTTTCTCCATATATCCTCACATTTGTATCCTGATTTGAGGTCCCTTTTTATTAATTAGAATATTTCAGATATTTTCAATCCGAAACTCTGTCATAACTTTGGAATACTTCGATTCAATCCCTTTAACCTTCTCCTGTGAATACAGCCATGTTTTGATTAAATGATTCATTATTGCCCTCTGCTTTCATCAGAACATAAGAACAAAAGAACTTAAGAAATAGAAGCAGGAGTAAGCCATATGGCCCCTCGAGCCTGCTCCGGCATTTAATACGATCATGGCTGATCCGATCATGGACTCAGGTCCATTTCCCTGCCCACTCTCCATAACCCCTTATTCGCTTATCGTCTCAGAAAATGTCTATTTCTGTCTCAAATTTATTTAATGTCCCAGCTTCCACTGCTCTCTGAGGCAGCGAATTCCACAGATCCGCAACCCTCTGAGAGAAGAAATTTCTTCTCATCTCAGTTTTGAATGGGTGGCCCCTTATTCTAAGATTATGCTCTCTAGTTCTAGTCTCCCCTATCAGTGGAAACATCCTCTCTGCATCCACCCTGTCAAGCCGCCTCATGGTCTTATACATTTTGATAAGATCACCTCTCATTCTTCTGAATTCCAATGAGTAAAGGCTCAACCTACCCAACCTTTCATCATAAGTGAACCACCTCATCTCCGGAATCAACCTTGTGAACCTTCTCTGAACTGGCTCCAAAGCAAGTCTATCCTTTCATAAATATGGAAACCAAAACTGCACGCAGTATTCCAGGTGTGGCCTCATTAATACCCTGTACAACTATAGCAAGACTTCCATCGCCTTTGCAATAAAGGCCAAGATTCCATTGGCCTTCCTGATCACTTGCTGTACCCGCATGCTAACCTTTTGTGTTTCATGCACAAATACGCCCAGGTCCTGCTGTACTGCAGCACTTTGCAATCTTTCCCCATTTAAATAATAGCTTGCTCTTTGATTTTTTTCTGCCAAAATGCATGACTTTCCAACGTTATACTCAATCTGCCAAAATTTTGTCCACTCATTTAGCCTGTCTGTGTCCTTTTGTTGATTTTTTGTGTCTTCCTCACACATTGCATTTCCTCCCATCTTTGTATTGTCAGCAAACTTTGGCTATGTTACACTCAGTCCCTTCATCCAAAGGCTCAGCAGTCCGGGGAGCGTCGAGAGAGGCGGGAGTCGAGAGAGGCAGCGGCCTATAAAAGGCTCAGCAGTCCGGGGAGTGTCGAGAGAGGCGGGAGTCGAGAGAGGCAGCGGCCTATAAAAGGCTCAGCACTCCGGGGAGCGTCGAGAGAGGCGTACCGGTGCAGCTCCAGCTGAGAGAAGTCAAAAAAGAAGTAGAAAGAAATCAAAAGGTGACGTCACAGCCAACGTGGTAAGTGATTGGCTGCTGATTGGTGAGTAGTTTTTCTTTTTCTTTATTAGTCAGTAACTTTTAACATTGTTGTCGGCAATTTAAGTGTATCTAAGGGTTAAGTCATGGCAGGACAGCTCGGTCATGTGATATGCTCCTCCTGTACCATGTGGGAACACGGGGACAACACCAGTATCCCTGACGACTACATGTGCGGGAAGTGTGTCCACCTCCGGCTACTGACGGTCCGCGTTGCGGAGTTGGAGCTGAAGGTGGATTCACTCTGGAGCATCCACGATGCTGAGAATGACGTGAGTATCACGTGTAGCGAGTTGGTCTTACCGCAGGAGAAGGGTCCACAGCCAGCGAGGGAATGGAAGACCAGCAGAAAGAGTAGTGCAAGGAAGGTAGTGCAGGGGTCCCCTGTGGTCATCCCACTGCAAAACAGATACACTACTTTGAGTGCTGTTGAGGGGTATGACTCATCAGGAGTGGGCAGCAGCAGCCAAGTTCATGGCACCGTGGCTGGCTCTGTTGCACAGGAGGGCAGGAAAAAGAGTGGGCGAGCGATAGTGATCGGGGATTCAATTGTAAGGGGAATAGATAGGCGTTTCTGCGGCCGCAACCGAGACTCCAGGATGGTATGTTGCCTCCCTGGTGCAAGGGTCAAGGATGTCTCGGAGCGGGTGCAGGACATTCTAAAAAGGGAGGGAGAACAGCCAGTTGTCGTGGTGCACGTTGGTACCAATGACATAGGTAAAAAAAGGGATGAGTTCCTACGAAATGAATTTAAGGAGCTAGGAGCTAAATTAAAAAGTAGGACCTCAAAAGTAGTAATCTCGGGATTGCTACCAGTGCCACGTGCTAGTCAGAGTAGGAATCGCAGGATAGCTCAGATGAATACGTGGCTTGAGCAATGGTGCAGCAGGGAGGGATTCAAATTCCTGGGGCATTGGAACCGGTTCTGGGGGAGGTGGGACCAGTACAATCCGGACGGTCTGCACCTGGGCAGAATCGGAACCAATGTCCTCGGGGGAGTGTTTGCTAGTGCTGTTGGGGAGGAGTTAAACTAATATGGCAGGGGGATGGGAACCAATGCAGGGAGATAGAGGGAAACAAAAAGGAGGCAAAAACAAAAGACAGAAAGGAGATGAGGAAAAGTGGAGGGCAGAGAAACCCAAGGCAAAGAACAAAAAGGGCCATTGTACAGCAAAATTCTAAAAGGACAGAGGGTGTTAAAAAAACAAGCCGAAAGGCTTTGTGTCTTAATGCAAGGAGTATCCGCAATAAGGTGGATGAATTAACTGTGCAAATAGATGTTAACAAATATGATGTGATTGGGATTACGGAGACGTGGCTCCAGGATGAGCAGGGCTGGGAACTCAACATCCAGGGGTATTCAACATTCAGGAAGGATAGAATAAAAGGAAAAGGAGGTGGGGTAGCATTGCTGGTTAAGGAGGAGATTAAGGCAATAGTTAGGAAGGACATTAGCTTGGATGATGTGGAATCTATATGGGTAGAGCTGCAGAACACCAAAGGGCAAAAAACGTTAGTGGGAGTTGTGTACAGACCTCCAAACAGTAGTAGTGATGTTGGGGAGGGCATCAAACAGGAAATTAGGGGTGCGTGCAATAAAGGTGCAGAAGTTATAAAGGGTGACTTTAATATGCACATAGATTGGGCTAACCAAACTGGAAGCAATACGGTGGAGGAGGATTTTCTGGAGTGCATAAGGGATGGTTTTTTAGACCAATATGTCGAGGAACCAACTAGGGGGGAGGCCATCTTAGACTGGGTGTTATGTAATGAGAAAGGATTAATTAGCAATCTCGTTGTGCGAGGCCCCTTGGGAAAGAGTGACCATAATATGGTGGAATTCTGCATTAGGATGGAGAATGAAACAGTTAATTCAGAGACCATGGTCCAGAACTTAAAGAAGGCTAACTTTGAAGGTATGAGGCGTGAATTGGCTGAGATGGATTGGCGAATGATACTTAAGAGGTTGACTGTGGATGGGCAATGGCAGACATTTAGAGACCGCATGGATGAACTACAACAATTGTACATTCCTGTCTGGCATAGAAATAAAAAAGGGAAGGTGGCTCAACCGTCGCTATCAAGGGAAATCAGGGATAGTATTAAAGCCAAGGAAGTGGCATACAAATTGGCCAGAAATAGCAGCGAACCTGGGGACTGGGAGAAATTTAGAACTCAGCAGAGGAGGACAAAGGGTTTGATTAGGGCAGGGAAAATGGAGTATGAGAAGAAGCTTGCAGGGAACATTAAGACGGATTGCAAAAGTTTCTATAGATATGTAAAGAGAAAAAGGTTAGTAAAGACAAATGTAGGTCCCCTGCAGTCAGAATCAGGGGAAGTCATAACGGGGAACAAAGAAATGGCGGACCAATTGAACAAGTACTTTGGTTCGGTATTCACGAAGGAGGACACGAACAACCTTCCGGTTATAAAAGGGGTCGGGGGGTCTAGTAAGGAGGAGGAACTGAGGGAAATCCTTATTAGCCGGGAAATTGTGTTGGGGAAATTGATGGGATTGAAGGCCGATAAATCCCCAGGGCCTGATGGACTGCATCCCAGAGTACTTAAGGAGGTGGCCTTGGAAATAGTGGATGCGTTGACAGTCATTTTCCAACATTCCATTGATTCTGGATCAGTTCCTATGGAGTGGAGGGTAGCCAATGTAACCCCACTTTTTAAAAAAGGAGGGAGAGAGAAAACAGGGAATTATAGACCGGTCAGCCTGACATCGGTAGTGGGTAAAATGATGGAATCAATTATTAAGGATGTCATAGCAGTGCATTTGGAAAGAGGTGACATGATAGGTCCAAGTCAGCATGGATTTGTGAAAGGGAAATCATGCTTGACAAATCTTCTGGAATTTTTTGAGGATGTTTCCAGTAGAGTGGATAAGGGAGAACCAGTTGATGTGGTATATTTGGACTTTCAGAAGGCGTTCGACAAGGTCCCACACAAGAGATTGATGTGCAAAGTTAGAGCACATGGGATTGGGGGTAGTGTACTGACATGGATTGAGAACTGGTTGTCAGACAGGAAGCAAAGAGTAGGAGTAAATGGGTACTTTTCAGAATGGCAGGCAGTGACTAGTGGGGTACCGCAAGGTTCTGTGCTGGGGCCCCAGCTGTTTACACTGTACATTAATGATTTAGATGAGGGGATTAAATGTAGTATCTCCAAATTTGCGGATGACACAAAGTTGGGTGGCAGTGTGAGCTGCGAGGAGGATGCTGTGAGGCTGCAGAGCGACTTGGATAGGTTAGGTGAGTGGGCAAATGCATGGCAGATGAAGTATAATGTGGATAAATGTGAGGTTATCCACTTTGGTGGTAAAAACAGAGAGACAGACTATTATCTGAATGGTGACAGATTAGGAAAAGGGGAGGTGCAAAGAGACCTGGGTGTCATGGTACATCAGTCATTGAAGGTTGGCATGCAGGTGCAGCAGGCGGTTAAGAAAGCAAATGGCATGTTGGCCTTCATAGCAAGGGGATTTGAGTACAGGGGCAGGGAGGTGTTGCTACAGTTGTACAGGGCATTGGTGAGGCCACACCTGGAGTATTGTGTACAGTTTTGGTCTCCTAACCTGAGGAAGGACATTCTTGCTATTGAGGGAGTGCAGCGAAGGTTCACCAGACTGATTCCCGGGATGGCGGGACTGACCTATCAAGAAAGACTGGATCAACTGGGCTTGTATTCACTGGAGTTCAGAAGAATGAGAGGGGACCTCATAGAAACATATAAAATTCTGACGGGGTTAGACAGGTTAGATGCAGGAAGAATGTTCCCAATGTTGGGGAAGTCCAGAACCAGGGGTCACAGTCTAAGGATAAGGGGTAAGCCATTTAGGACCGAGATGCGGAGGAACTTCTTCACCCAGAGAGTGGTGAACCTGTGGAATTCTCTACCACAGAAAGTTGTTGAGGCCAATTCACTAAATACATTCAAAAAGGAGTTAGACGAGGTCCTTACTGCTAGGGGGATCAAGGGGTATGGCGAGAAAGCAGGAATGGGGTACTGAAGTTGAATGTTCAGCCATGAACTCATTGAATGGCGGTGCAGGCTAGAAGGGCCGAATGGCCTACTCCTGCACCTATTTTCTATGTTTCTATGTTTCTATGTTAATATAGATTGTAAATAGTTTGGGTCATCCTGATGATCTGCTTTTCCTCTTTTCCATGATTCCGAAATCCATTCCAAAATGAAGTGCATGCAATTGCACTCAACATTCACAATGTGGCACAGCTGATGCTTTGAACAATTTGGAATTTTGTGTCTTTGTTCTGGTATTCAAAACTAATTTACATAAAACCCAGGATCCCAGTTGCCCGCGTTGTGTCTTTGCCATCTTGTTCTTAAAGATCTATTATCTGCACCCACAGATCTCTCTGTTCCAGCATTCAGAATTTTTTATTGATGGTAGATTCCCATTCCGTGTTCTTTTGTGCTAAATTTATAACCTGTTTGAGTCAGAATCGGCTTCCCGAGTAAAGCTTAGATGTCATAAACCAGGGTTGTACATCAACAAGATCCTGCAAATCCACTGGGAGGACAGACGCACCAACATCAGTATTCTCACTCAAACAAACATTCCCAGCATCGAAGCACTGACCACACTCGACCAGCTCCATTGGGCAGGCCACATTGTCCAACATTCCGATACGAAATTCCCTCAGCAAGTGCTCTGCTCGGAACTCCTACACGGTAAGCAAGCCCCAGTTGGGCAGAGGAAACGCTTCAAGGACACGCTCAAAGCCTCCATGATAAAGTGGAACATCCCCACCGGCACCTGGGAATCCCTGGCCCAATACCACCCTAAATGGAGGAAGAGCATCCGGGTGGTCGCTGAGTACCTCGAGTCTCCTAGGCGAGAGCATGCAAAAACCAAGCACAGACAGCGGAAGGAGCGTGCAGCAAACCCCACCCACGCTTTCCTTCAACCACTGCCTGCCCCACCTGTTACAAAGACTGTACTTCCCACATTGGATTGTACAGCCACCTGAGAACTCACTTTTAGAGTGGAAGCAAGTCTTCCTCGATTTCGAGGGACTGCCTATGATGATGACATCAACAATGTAAAAGTTCTTTCTTGAATAAATTTCTCTCAGTTCCACAAAATAACAACCAAATTCATCAGTTTAATTGTTTTTCAACTCCAGTGATGTATTTCTTGAGGAGCCTTAATTTTGGGTGCATTTTCCCTGGGGTTACCACTGCCTGGCTGGAGTACCCGCCTGAGTCAGGCAGCATGACCTTTTAATATGCAAATCTGAGTGTTATGGTGTACCTGGGGGTTTGCACGGTGCACACTTGGTTGAGTATCAGCTGGCAGTCTCGCTGAAGTGGAGCAAAAGAGCAGATGTTGTTTTTTCTGAGTCTTGCAGAATCAAGTTCTCCTCCGAGCACGATAAGTCCATCCTGGGTACCCACCACCAATGAGATCGGATCTCCCTGCCTATGGACCTTTCTGCCTAAAATCTGCACTGGGGGAAAATCAACCCCCATTGTGTATTTTCTCTACAATGCTGAGCTAGCTCACATGAAATCACGATTCACCCTCTCTGTGCGATTTCTTGTAACAAGACTGTACATGTTAAAACATTCAGCACAGAAAGTAGGTATCTTTTTGTTATCAATTGGTTAACTTACTGAAATAGGTCGGTAGTCTTTTGGCGTATTCTAGACAGTAACTGTTCTGAAAATTGTCGGAGCTTCTTGGTTTATAAAGCTCATAAATGGAATCTTAGAAGGTGAATTTCTCTGAGGCTCCTCCCATTGTGTTGCTGTAAATTTGGTGGAAAATCCCAGTTATGTTCGTAATGGGTGTTTCCGCCAAACCTTCACAAAAATTACGGTGGCGGAGAGGACGAGGTATTGAGGAAATCCACTTCCAGTAATTCCATTCAGGGGATTTATATTACAGCCAAAATAAAATGTATAGACCATACTTGCTGTGGGTGCTGTTGATGTTGTTTTAACTGAGAAAGGTATTCAGCAATGTTAATTTACATAAATCAATCATTTGTCATTTGGAATCACAAATCAGAATACCAAGTTAAGTTAATATCTGAAGTCTGACAGTCATTTCGTTCGATACAGCGACACATTTGAATCCTTTTTAAAGTATTTTGTTGCTTTTTCCATTTCATATTACTTTCCTCCTCAGGTGAAGAATTATTGAGCAATTTTGGGGGCCTTATTGCATGTTTTAAGGAAGTAAATTAATACAGTCAACACCAACCAATCGGCCATAAAGTATTTTCTTTAACAACAAATTCATCAACCTAATTTTTAATTTCCCGCAGTAATTTTACTGCCTGACATTAGTCACAATGAAATGTATAGTACATACCTGTTGTTATTGGAGGTGTTGTTGGAGAAGCTCCTGAAAAAAAAATTAGGAATGTAAATTTACACAAATGATATGAAGAATATTCAAGATTGGAATGAATTTCTTGCAGAAGAAGCCTTTTATCAGATCAGGTTTCTCTAAAACATTGCATTAGAATATTTCCTTCTTGTAGATTTCCACTCTAATCCAACATATCTGGTCTCTCCCTCCAAGTTTTCATATCTTTTTTATGATGTGATGATATATTCTCTCCAAATGTTGTGATTGTCTTCGCTAATTACCATTTCATATTTTAAGCACCTTTTCTAGGAAAACAATTGCTTCTACTTTCTCCATATATCCTCACATTTGTATCCTGATTTGAGGTCCCTTTTTATTAATTAGAATATTTCAGATATTTTCAATCCGAAACTCTGTCATAACTTTGGAATACTTCGATTCAATCCCTTTAACCTTCTCCTGTGAATACAGCCATGTTTTGATTAAATGATTCATTATTGCCCTCTGCTTTCATCAGAACATAAGAACAAAAGAACTTAAGAAATAGAAGCAGGAGTAAGCCATATGGCCCCTCGAGCCTGCTCCGCCATTTAATACGATCATGGCTGATCCGATCATGGACTCAGGTCCATTTCCCTGCCCACTCTCCATAACCCCTTATTCGCTTATCGTCTCAGAAAATGTCTATTTCTGTCTCAAATTTATTTAATGTCCCAGCTTCCACTGCTCTCTGAGGCAGCGAATTCCACAGATCCGCAACCCTCTGAGAGAAGAAATTTCTTCTCATCTCAGTTTTGAATGGGTGGCCCCTTATTCTAAGATTATGCTCTCTAGTTCTAGTCTCCCCTATCAGTGGAAACATCCTCTCTGCATCCACCATGTCAAGCCGCCTCATGGTCTTATACGTTTTGATAAGATCACCTCTCATTCTTCTGAATTCCAATGAGTAAAGGCTCAACCTACTCAACCTTTCATCATAAGTGAACCACCTCAACTCCGGAATCAACCTTGTGAACCTTCTCTGAACTGGCTCCAAAGCAAGTCTATCCTTTCATAAATATGGAAACCAAAACTGCACACAGTATTCCAGGTGTGGCCTCATTAATACCCTGTACAACTATAGCAAGACTTCCATGCTTTTTTCTCCATCCCCTTTGCAATAAAGGCCAAGATTCCATTGGCCTTCCTGATCACTTGCTGTACCTGCATGCTAACCTTTTGTGTTTCATGCACAAATACCCCCAGGTCCTGCTGTACTGCAGCACTTTGCAATCTTTCCCCATTTAAATAATAGCTTGCTCTTTGATTTTTTTCTGCCAAAATGCATGACTTTCCAACGTTATACTCAATCTGCCAAAATTTTGTCCACTCATTTAGCCTGTCTGTGTCCTTTTGTTGATTTTTTGTGTCTTCCTCACACATTGCATTTCCTCCCATCTTTGTATCGTCAACAAACTTTGGCTATGTTGCACTCAGTCCCTTCATCCAAGTTGTTAATATAGATTGTAAATAGTTTGGGTCATCCTGATGATCCGCTTTTCCTCTTTTCCATGATTCCGAAATCCATTCCAAAATGAAGTGCGTGCAATTGCACTCAACATTCACAATGTGGCACAGCTGATGCTTTGAACAATTTGGAATTTTGTGTCTTTGTTCTGGTATTCAAACCTAATTTACATAAAACCCAGGTTCCCAGTTGCCCGCGTTGTGTCTTTGCCATCTTGTTCTTAAAGATCTATTATCTGCACCCACAGATCTCTCTGTTCCACCATTCAGAATTTTTTATTGATGGTAGATTCCCATTCCGTGTTCTTTTGTGCTAAATTTATAACCTGTTTGAGTCAGAATCGGCTTCCCGAGTAAAGCTTAGATGTCATAAACCAGGGTTGTACATCAACAAGATCCTGCAAATCCACTGGGAGGACAGACGCACCAACATCAGTATTCTCACTCAAACAAACATTCCCAGCATCGAAGCACTGACCACACTCGACCAGCTCCATTGGGCAGGCCACATTGTCCAACATTCCGATACGAAATTCCCTCAGCAAGTGCTCTACTCGGAACTCCTACACGGTAAGCAAGCCCCAGTTGGGCAGAGGAAACGCTTCAAGGACACGCTCAAAGCCTCCATGATAAAGTGGAACATCCCCACCGGCACCTGGGAATCCCTGGCCCAATACCACCCGAAATGGAGGAAGAGCATCCGGGTGGTCGCTGAGCACCTCGAGTCTCCTAGGCGAGAGCATGCAAAAACCAAGCACAGACAGCGGAAGGAGCGTGCAGCAAACCCCACCCACGCTTTCCTTCAACCACTGCCTGCCCCACCTGTTACAAAGACTGTACTTCCCACATTGGATTGTACAGCCACCTGAGAACTCACTTTTAGAGTGGAAGCAAGTCTTCCTCGATTTCGAGGGACTGCCTATGATGATGACATCAACAATGTAAAAGTTCTTTCTTGAATACATTTCTCTCAGTTCCACAAAATAACAACCAAATTCATCAGTTTAATTGTTTTTCAATTCCAGTGATGTATTTCTTGAGGAGCCTTAATTTTGGGTGCATTTTCCCTGGGGTTACCACTGCCTGGCTGGAGTACCCGCCTGAGTCAGGCAGCATGACCTTTTAATATGCAAATCTGAGTGTTATGGTGTACCTGGGGGTTTGCACGGTGCACACTTGGTTGAGTATCAGCTGGCAGTCTCGCTGAAGTGGAGCAAAAGAGCAGATGTTGTTTTTTCTGAGTCTTGCAGAATCAAGTTCTCCTCCGAGCATGATAAGTCCATCCTGGGTACCCACCACCAATGAGATCGGATCTCCCTGCCTATGGTCCTATGTCCTTTCTGCCTAAAATCTGCACTGGGGGAAAATCTACCCCCGTTGTGTATTTTCTCTACAATGCTGAGCGCGCTCACATGAAATCACGATTCACCCTCTCTGTGCGATTTCTTGTAACAAGACTGTACATGTTAAAACATTCAGCACAGAAAGTAGGTATCTTTTTGTTATCAATTGGTTAACTTACTGAAATAGGTCGGTAGTCTTTTGGCGTATTCTAGACAGTAACTGTTCTGAAAATTGTCGGAGCTTCTTGGTTTATAAAGCTCATAAATGGAATCTTAGAAGGTAAATTTCTCTGAGGCTCCTCCCATTGTGTTGCTGTAAATTTGGTGGAAAATCCCAGTTATGTGCGTAATGGGTGTTTCCGCCAAACTTTCACAAAAATTACGGTGGCGGAGAGGACGAGGTATTGAGGAAATTCACTTCCAGTAATTCCATTCAGGGGATTTATATTACAGCCAAAATGAAATGTATAGACCATACTTGCTGTGGGTCCTGTTGATGTTGTTTTAACTGAGAAAGGTATTCAGCAATGTTAATTTACATAAATCAATCATTTGTCATTTGGAATCACAAATCAGAATGCCAAGTTATAGTTAATATCTGAAGTCTGACAGTCATTTCGTTCGATACAGCGACACATTTGAATCCTTTTTAAAGTGTTTTGTTGCTTTTTCCATTTCATATTACTTTCCTCCTCAGATGAAGAATTATTGAGCAATTTTGGGGGCCTTATTGCATGTTTTAAGGAAGTAAATTAATACAGTCAACACCAACCAATCGGCCATAAAGTATTTTCTTTAACAACAAATTCATCAACCTAATTTTTAATTTCCCGCAGTAATTTTACTGCCTGACATTAGTCACAATGAAATGTGCAGTACATACCTGTTGTTATTGGAGGTGTTGTTGGAGAAGCTCCTGAAAAAAAAATTAGGAATGTAAATTTACACAAATGATATGAAGAATATTCAAGATTGGAATGAATTTCTTGCAGAAGAAGCCTTTTTTCAGATCAGGTTTCTCTAAAACATTGCATTAGAATATTTCCGTCTTGTAGATTTCCACTCTAATCCAACATATCTGGTCTCTCCCTCCAAGTTTTCATATCTTTTTTATGATGTGATGATATATTCTCTCCAAATGTTGTGATTGTCTTCGCTAATTACCATTTCATATTTTAAGCACCTTTTCTAGGAAAACAATTGCTTCTACTTTCTCCATATATCCTCACATTTGTATCCTGATTTGAGGTCCCTTTTTATTAATTAGAATATTTCAGATATTTTGAATCCGAAACTCTGTCATAACTTTGGAATACTTCGATTCAATCCCTTTAACCTTCTCCTGTGAATACAGCCATGTTTTGATTAAATGATTCATTATTGCCCTCTGCTTTCATCAGAACATAAGAACAAAAGAACTTAAGAAATAGAAGCAGGAGTAAGCCATATGGCCCCTCGAGCCTGCTCCGCCATTTAATACGATCATGGCTGATCCGATCATGGACTCAGGTCCATTTCCCTGCCCACTCTCCATAACCCCTTATTCGCTTATCGTCTCAGAAAATGTCTATTTCTGTCTCAAATTTATTTAATGTCCCAGCTTCCACTGCTCTCTGAGGCAGCGAATTCCACAGATCCGCAACCCTCTGAGAGAAGAAATTTCTTCTCATCTCAGTTTTGAATGGGTGGCCCCTTATTCTAAGATTATGCTCTCTAGTTCTAGTCTCCCCTATCAGTGGAAACAACCTCTCTGCATCCACCATGTCAAGCCGCCTCATGGTCTTATACGTTTTGATAAGATCACCTCTCATTCTTCTGAATTCCAATGAGTAAAGGCTCAACCTACTCAACCTTTCATCATAAGTGAACCACCTCAACTCCGGAATCAACCTTGTGAACCTTCTCTGAACTGGCTCCAAAGCAAGTCTATCCTTTCATAAATATGGAAACCAAAACTGCACACAGTATTCCAGGTGTGGCCTCATTAATACCCTGTACAACTATAGCAAGACTTCCATGCTTTTTTCTCCATCCCCTTTGCAATAAAGGCCAAGATTCCATTGGCCTTCCTGATCACTTGCTGTACCTGCATGCTAACCTTTTGTGTTTCATGCACAAATACCCCCAGGTCCTGCTGTACTGCAGCACTTTGCAATCTTTCCCCATTTAAATAATAGCTTGCTCTTTGATTTTTTTCTGCCAAAATGCATGACTTTCCAACGTTATACACAATCTGCCAAAATTTTGTCCACTCATTTAGCCTGTCTGTGTCCTTTTGTTGATTTTTTGTGTCTTCCTCACACATTGCATTTCCTCCCATCTTTGTATCGTCAGCAAACTTTGGCTATGTTGCACTCAGTCCCTTCATCCAAGTTGTTAATATAGATTGTAAATAGTTTGGGTCATCCTGATGATCCGCTTTTCCTCTTTTCCATGATTCCGAAATCCATTCCAAAATGAAGTGCGTGCAATTGCACTCAACATTCACAATGTGGCACAGCTGATGCTTTGAACAATTTGGAATTTTGTGTCTTTGTTCTGGTATTCAAACCTAATTTACATAAAACCCAGGTTCCCAGTTGCCCGCGTTGTGTCTTTGCCATCTTGTTCTTAAAGATCTATTATCTGCACCCACAGATCTCTCTGTTCCACCATTCAGAATTTTTTATTGATGGTAGATTCCCATTCCGTGTTCTTTTGTGCTAAATTTATAACCTGTTTGAGTCAGAATCGGCTTCCCGAGTAAAGCTTAGATGTCATAAACCAGGGTTGTACATCAACAAGATCCTGCAAATCCACTGGGAGGACAGACGCACCAACATCAGTATTCTCACTCAAACAAACATTCCCAGCATCGAAGCACTGACCACACTCGACCAGCTCCATTGGGCAGGCCACATTGTCCAACATTCCGATACGAAATTCCCTCAGCAAGTGCTCTACTCGGAACTCCTACACGGTAAGCAAGCCCCAGTTGGGCAGAGGAAACGCTTCAAGGACACGCTCAAAGCCTCCATGATAAAGTGGAACATCCCCACCGGCACCTGGGAATCCCTGGCCCAATACCACCCTAAATGGAGGAAGAGCATCCGGGTGGTCGCTGAGCACCTCGAGTCTCCTAGGCGAGAGCATGCAAAAACCAAGCACAGACAGCGGAAGGAGCGTGCAGCAAACCCCACCCACGCTTTCCTTCAACCACTGCCTGCCCCACCTGTTACAAAGACTGTACTTCCCACATTGGATTGTACAGCCACCTGAGAACTCACTTTTAGAGTGGAAGCAAGTCTTCCTCGATTTCGAGGGACTGCCTATGATGATAACATCAACAATGTAAAAGTTCTTTCTTGAATAAATTTCTCTCAGTTCCACAAAATAACAACCAAATTCATCAGTTTAATTGTTTTTCAATTCCAGTGATGTATTTCTTGAGGAGCCTTAATTTTGGGTGCATTTTCCCTGGGGTTACCACTGCCTGGCTGGAGTACCCGCCTGAGTCAGGCAGCATGACCTTTTAATATGCAAATCTGAGTGTTATGGTGTACCTGGGGGTTTTCACGGTGCACACTTGGTTGAGTATCAGCTGGCAGTCTCGCTGAAGTGGAGCAAAAGAGCAGATGTTGTTTTTTCTGAGTCTTGCAGAATCAAGTTCTACTCCGAGCATGATAAGTCCATCCTGGGTACCCACCACCAATGAGATCGGATCTCCCTGCCTATGGTCCTATGTCCTTTCTGCCTAAAATCTGCACTGGGGGAAAATCTACCCCCATTGTGTATTTTCTCTACAATGCTGAGCTAGCTCACATGAAATCACGATTCACCCTCTCTGTGCGATTTCTTGTAACAAGACTGTACATGTTAAAACATTCAGCACAGAAAGTAGGTATCTTTTTGTTATCAATTGGTTAACTTACTGATCTAGGTCGGTAGTCTTTTGGCGTATTCTAGACAGTAACTGTTCTGAAAATTGTCGGAGCTTCTTGGTTTATAAAGCTCATAAATGGAATCTTAGAAGGTGAATTTCTCTGAGGCTCCTCCCATTGTGTTGCTGTAAATTTGGTGGAAAATCCCAGTTATGTGCGTAATGGGTGTTTCCGCCAAACTTTCACAAAAATTACGGTAGCGGAGAGGACGAGGTATTGAGGAAATTCACTTCCAGTAATTCCATTCAGGGGGTTTATATTACAGCCAAAATGAAATGTATGGACCATACTTGCTGTGGGTGCTGTTGATGTTGTTTTAACTGAGAAAGGTATTCAGCAATGTTAATTTACATAAATCAATCATTTGTCATTTGGAATCACAAATCAGAATGCCAAGTTAAGTTAATATCTGAAGTCTGACAGTCATTTCGTTCGATACAGCGACACATTTGAATCCTTTTTAAAGTATTTTGTTGCTTTTTCCATTTCATCTTACTTTCCTCCTCAGATGAAGAATTATTGAGCAATTTTGGGGGCCTTATTGCATGTTTTAAGGAAGTAAATTAATACAGTCAACACCAACCAATCGGCCATAAAGTATTTTCTTTAACAACAAATTCATCAACCTAATTTTTAATTTCACGCAGTAATTTTACTGCCTGACATTAGTCACAATGAAATGTACAGTACATATCTGTTGTTATTGGAGGTGTTGTTGGAGAAGCTCCTGAAAAAAAAATTAGGAATGTAAATTTACACAAATGATATGAAGAATATTCAAGATTGGAATGAATTTCTTGCAGAAGAAGCCTTTTATCAGATCAGGTTTCTCTAAAACATTGCATTAGAATATTTCCTTCTTGTAGATTTCCACTCTAATCCAACATATCTGGTCTCTCCCTCCAAGTTTTGATATCTTTTTTATGATGTGATGATATATTCTCTCCAAATGTTGTGATTGTCTTCGCTAATTACCATTTCATATTTTAAGCACCTTTTCTAGGAAAACAATTGCTTCTACTTTCACCATATATCCTCACATTTGTATCCTGATTTGAGGTCCCTTTTTATTAATTAGAATATTTCAGATATTTTCAATCCGAAACTCTCAGAACTTTGGAATACTTCGATTCAATCCCTTTAACCTTCTCCTGTGAATACAGCCATGTTTTGATTAAATGATTCATTATTGCCCTCTGCTTTCATCAGAACATAAGAACAAAAGAACTTAAGAAATAGAAGCAGGAGTAAGCCATATGGCCCCTCGAGCCTGCTCCGGCATTTAATACGATCATGGCTGATCCGATCATGGACCCAGGTCCATTTCCCTGCCCACTCTCCATAACCCCTTATTCGCTTATCGTCTCAGAAAATGTCTATTTCTGTCTCAAATTTATTTAATGTCCCAGCTTCCACTGCTCTCTGAGGCAGCGAATTCCACAGATCCGCAACCCTCTGAGAGAAGAAATTTCTTCTCATCTCAGTTTTGAATGGGTGGCCCCTTATTCTAAGATTATGCTCTCTAGTTCTAGTCTCCCCTATCAGTGGAAACATCCTTTCTGCATCCACCCTGTCAAGCCACCTCATGGTCTTATACGTTTTGATAAGATCACCTCTCATTCTTCTGAATTCCAATGAGTAAAGGCTCAACCTACTCAACCTTTCATCATAAGTGAACCACCTCATCTCCGGAATCAACCTTGTGAACCTTCTCTGAACTGGCTCCAAAGCAAGTCTATCCTTTCATAAATATGGAAACCAAAACTGCACGCAGTATTCCAGGTGTGGCCTCATTAATACCCTGTACAACTATAGCAAGACTTCCATGCTTTTTTCTCCATCCCCTTTGCAATAAAGGCCAAGACTACATTGGCCTTCCTGATCACTTGCTGTACCTGCATGCTAACCTTTTGTGTTTCATGCACAAATACCCCCAGGTCCTGCTGTACTGCAGCACTTTGCAATCTTTCCCCATTTAAATAATAGCTTGCTCTTTGATTTTGTTCTGCCAAAATGCATGACTTTCCAACGTTATACACAATCTGCCAGAATTTTGTCCACTCATTTAGCCTGTCTGTGTCCTTTTGTTGATTTTTTGTGTCTTCCTCACACATTGCATTTCCTCCCATCTTTGTATCGTCAGCAAACTTTGGTTATGTTACACTCAGTCCCTTCATCCAAGTTGTTAATATAGATTGTAAATAGTTTGGGTCATCCTGATGATCCGCTTTTCCTCTTTTCCATGATTCCGAAATCCATTCCAAAATGAAGAGCATGCAATTGCACTCAACATTCACAATGTGGCACAGCTGATGCTTTGAACAATTTGGAATTTTGTGTCTTTGTTCTGGTATTCAAAACTAATTTACATAAAACCCAGGATCCCAGTTGCCCGTGTTGTGTCTTTGCCATCTTGTTCTAAAAGATCTATTATCTGCACCCACAGATCTCTCTGTTCCACCATTCAGAATTTTTTATTGATGGTAGATTCCCATTCCGTGTTCTTTTGTGCTAAATTTATAACCTGTTTGAGTCAGAATCGGCTTCCCGAGTAAAGCTTAGATGTCATAAACCAGGGTTGTACATCAACAAGATCCTGCAAATCCACTGGGAGGACAGACGCACCAACATCAGTATTCTCACTCAAACAAACATTCCCAGCATCGAAGCACTGACCACACTCGACCAGCTCCATTGGGCAGGCCACATTGTCCAACATTCCGATACGAAATTCCCTCAGCAAATGCTCTACTCGGAACTCCTACACGGTAAGCAAGCCCCAGTTGGGCAGAGGAAACGCTTCAAGGACACGCTCAAAGCCTCCATGATAAAGTGGAACATCCCCACCGGCACCTGGGAATCCCTGGCCCAATACCACCCTAAATGGAGGAAGAGCATCCGGGTGGTCGCTGAGCACCTCGTGTCTCCTAGGCGAGAGCATGCAAAAACCAAGCACAGACAGCGGAAGGAGCGTGCAGCAAACCCCACCCACGCTTTCCTTCAACCACTGCCTGCCCCACCTGTTACAAAGACTGTACTTCCCACATTGGATTGTACAGCCAACTGAGAACTCACTTTTAGAGTGGAAGCAAGTCTTCCTCGATTTCGCGGGACTGCCTATGATGATGACATCAACAATGTAAAAGTTCTTTCTTGAATAAATTTCTCTCAGTTCCACAAAATAACAACCAAATTCATCAGTTTAATTGTTTTTCAATTCCAGTGATGTATTTCTTGAGGAGCCTTAATTTTGGGTGCATTTTCCCTGGGGTTACCACTGCCTGGCTGGAGTACCCGCCTGAGTCAGGCAGCATGACCTTTTAATATGCAAATCTGAATGTTATGGTGTACCTGGGGGTTTGCACGGTGCACACTTGGTTGAGTATTAGCTGGCAGTCTAGCTGAAGTGGAGCAAAAGAGCAGATGTTGTTTTTTCTGAGTCTTGCAGAATCAAGTTCTCCTCCGAGCACGATAAGTCCATCCAGGGTACCCACCACCAATGAGATCGGATCTCCCTGCCTATGGTGCTATGTCCTTTCTGCCTAAAATCTGCACTGGGGGAAAATCTACCCCCATTGTGTATTTTCTCTACAATGCTGAGCTAGCTCACATGAAATCACGATTCACTCTGTCTGTGCGATTTCTTGTAACAAGACTGTACATGTAAAAATATTCAGCACAGAAAGTAGGTATCTTTTTGTTATCAATTAGTTAACTTACTGAAATAGGTCGGTAGTCTTTTGGCGTATTCTAGACAGTAACTGTTCTGAAAATTGTCGGAGCTTCTTGGTTTATAAAGCTCATAAATGGAATCTTAGAAGGTGAATTTCTCTGAGGCTCCTCCCATTGTGTTGCTGTAAATTTGGTGGAAAATCCCAGTTATGTGCGTAATGGGTGTTTCCGCCAAACTTTCACAAAAATTACGGTGGCGGAGAGGACGAGGTATTGAGGAAATTCACTTCCAGTAATTCCATTCAGGGGGTTTATATTACAGCCAAAATGAAATGTATAGACCATACTTGCTGTGGGTGCTGTTGATGTTGTTTTAACTGAGAAAGGTATTCAGCAATGTTAATTTATATAAATCAATCATTTGTCATTTGGAATCACAAATCAGAATGCCAAGTTAAGTTAATATCTGAAGTCTGACAGTCATTTCGTTCGATACAGCGACACATTTTAATCCTTTTTGAAGTATTTTGTTGCTTTTTCCATTTCATATTACTTTCCTCCTCAGGTGAAGAATTATTGAGCAATTTTGGGGGTCTTATTGCATGTTTTAAGGAAGTAAATTAATACAGTCAACACCAACCAATCGGCCATAAAGTATTTTCTTTAACAACAAATTCATCAACCTAATTTTTAATTTCCCGCAGTAATTTTACTGCCTGACATTAGTCACAATGAAATGTACAGTACATACCTGTTGTTATTGGAGGTGTTGTTGGAGAAGCTCCTGAAAAAAGAATTAGGAATGTAAATTTACACAAATGATATGAAGAATATTCAAGATTGGAATGAATTTCTTGCAGAAGAAGCCTTTTATCAGATCAGGTTTCTATAAAACATTGCATTAGAATATTTCCTTCTTGTAGATTTCCACTTTAATCCAACATATCTGGTCTCTCCCTCCAAGTTTTCATATCTTTTTTATGATGCGATGATATAATCTCTCCAAATGTTGTGATTGTCTTCGCTAATTACCATTTCATATTTTAAGCACTTTTCTAGGAAAACAATTGCTTCTACTTTCTCCATATATCCTCACATTTGTATCCTGATTTGAGGTCCCTTTTTATTAATTGGAATATTTCAGATATTATCAATCCGAAACTCTGTCATAACTTTGGAATACTTCGATTCAATCCCTTTAACCTTCTCCTGTGAATACAGCCATGTTTTGATTAAATGATTCATTATTGCCCTCTGCTTTCATCAGAACATAAGAACAAAAGAACTTAAGAAATAGAAGCAGGAGTAAGCCATATGGCCCCTCGAGCCTGCTCCGGCATTTAATACGATCATGGCTGATCCGATCATGGACTCAGGTCCATTTCCCTGCCCACTCTCCATAACCCCTTATTCGCTTATCGTCTCAGAAAATGTCTATTTCTGTCTCAAATTTATTTAATGTCCCAGCTTCCACTGCTCTCTGAGGCAGCGAATTCCACAGATCCGCAACCCTCTGAGAGAAGAAATTTCTTCTCATCTCAGTTTTGAATGGGTGGCCCCTTATTCTAAGATTATGCTCTCTAGTTCTAGTCTCCCCTATCAGTGGAAACATCCTCTCTGCACCCACCCTGTCAAGCCCCCTCATAATCTTATACCTTTTGATAAGATCACCTCTCATTCTTCTGAATTCCAATGAGTAAAGGCTCAACCTACTCAACCTTTCATCATAAGTCAACCCCCTCCTCTCCAGAATCAACCTTGTGAACCTTCTCTGAACTGGCTCCAAAGCAAGTATATCCTTTCATAAATATGGAAACCAAAACTGCACGCAGTATTCCAGGTGTGGCCTCATTAATACCCTGTACAACTATAGCAAGACTTCCATGCTTTTATACTCCATCCCCTTTGCAATAAAGGCCAAGATTCCATTGGCCTTCCTGATCACTTGCTGTACCTGCATGCTAACCTTTTGTGTTTCATGCACAAATACCCCCAGGTCCTGCTGTACTGCAGCACTTTGCAAACTTTTCCCATTTAAATAATAGCTTGCTCTTTGATTTTTTTCTGCCAAAATGTATGACTTTCCAACGTTATACTCCATCTGCCAAAATGTTGTCCACTCACTTCGCCTGTCTATGTCCTTTTGCAGATTTTTTTGTGTCTTCCTCACACATTGCATTTCCTCCCATCTTTGTATCATCAGCAAACTTTGGCTACGTTACACTCAGTCCCTTCATCCAAGTCATTAATATAGATTGTAAATAGTTTGGGTCATCCTGATGATCTGCTTTTCCTCTTTTCCATGATTCCTAAATCCATTCCAAAATGAAGTGCATGCAATTGCACTCAACATTCACAAAGTGGCACAGCTGATGCTTTGAACAATTTGGAATTTTGTGTCTTTGTTCTGGTATTCAAAACTAATTTACATAAAACCCAGGATCCCAGTTGCCCGCGTTGTGTCTTTGCCATCTTGTTCTTAAAGATCTATTATCTGCACCCACAGATCTCTCTGTTCCACCATTCAGAATTTTTTATTGATGGTAGATTCCCATTCCGTGTTCTTTTGTGCCAAATTTATAACTTGTTTGAGTCAGAATCGGCTTCCCGAGTAAAGCTGTAGATGTCATAAACCAGGGTTGTTCATCAACAAAATCCTGCAAATCCACTGGGAGGATCAGACGCACCAACATCAGTATTCTCACTCAAACAAACATTCCCAGCATCGAAGCACTGACCACACTCGACCAGCTCCATTGGGCAGGCCACATTGTCTGCGTGCCAGATACAAAATTCCCTCAGCAAGTGCTCTACTCGGAACTTCTACACGGAAGCGCTTCAAGGACACGCTCAAAGCCTCCTTGATAAAGTGGAACATCCCCACCGGCACCTGGGAATCCCTGGCCCAATACCACCCTAAATGGAGGAAGAGCATCCGGGTGGTCACTGAGCACCTCGAGTCTCCTCGCCGAGAGCATGCAAAAACCAAGCACAGACAGCGGAAGGAGCGTGCAGCAAACCCCACCCACGCTTTCCTTCAACCACTGTCTGCCCCACCTGTTACAAAGACTGTAATTCCCACATTGGATTTTACAGCCACCTGAGAACTCACTTTTAGAGTGGAAGCAAGTCTTCCTCGATTTCGAGGGACTGCCTATGATGATGACATCAACAATGTAAAAGTTCTTTCTTGAATAAATTTCTCTTAGTTCCACAAAATAACAACCAAATTCATCAGTTTAATTGTTTTTCAATTCCAGTGATGTATTTCTTGAGGAGCCTTAATTTTGGGTGCATTTTCCCTGGGGTTACCACTGCCTGGCTGGAGTACCCGCCTGAGTCAGGCAGCATGACCTTTTAATATGCAAATCTGAGTGTTATGGTGTACCTGGGGGTTTGCACGGTGCACACTTGGTTGAGTATCAGCTGGCAGTCTAGCTGAAGTGGAGCAAAAGAGCAGATGTTGTTTTTTCTGAGTCTTGCAGAATCAAGTTCTCCTCCGAGCACGATAAGTCCATCCTGGGTACCCACCACCAATGAGATCGGATCTCCCTGCCTATGGTCCTATGTCCTTTCTGCCTAAAATCTGCACAGGGGGAAAATCTACCCCAATTGTGTATTTTCTCTACAATGCTGAGCTAGCTCACATGAAATCACGATTCACCCTCTCTGTGCGATTTCTTGTAACAAGACTGTACATGTTAAAATATTCAGCACAGAAAGTAGGTCTCATATTGTTATCAAATATTTAACTTACTGAAATGGGTAGGAAGTCTTTTGGCGTATTCTGGACAGTAACTGTTACGAAAATTGCCTGAGCTGCTTGTGTTAAGTCCTTACTCTACAGTATGAAACCACATGAGGCACATTCTCGGGACAAGGTCACTCTGTGGCCTGCTCTTTATTCACAGGATTCCAAATGTGATGACCCTGCGTGGGACCTCCCTTTATATACCTGGATGATCAGGTATGGGCAGTCTCCCACAAGTTCACCCCTCTTGGTCAAGGTGTGCATCTAGGTTGATTGTGTACAGTAATACAATGGTGTTACATTGTGGTTGCATACATAACATTACCTCCCCCCCGAAGTCTTTTTCGGATCATAGGTTTATTCTTTCAGGTGGTCTACGCTCCCTCGTGGACCGCCGCAGTTGGGGCTCTGGTTGTTGGACAATGACGTGAGTGTCTGTCACCTGTGGTGATTGCGGCATTTCTGGGCTGACCGCAGGAACTGTGCATTCTTCTAATTGCTCTTGTTGCTCGTTCACTGGCGGTGGCGTGAGTTCCATCTCATGGTCTTCTTCAGGTTCCTCCGTGTCAATGTTGAACCTTTTTTTAATTGGTCCAGATGCTTACGGCATATCTGACCATTGTTGAGTTTTACCACAATGACCCTTTCCCCTCTTTGTCAATTACAGTATCCTCAAGCCATTTGGGCCCCATGGTGTGATTGAGGACGAATACAGGATCATTTATTGCTATACATCTCCCCCTCGAATTACGGTCATGGTACTTGTTTTGGGACTGGTGCTTGCCCTCAACTATGTCGGTCAGGAATGAGAGACAACCGAGTTTTGAGTGTCTGTTTCATTAGTAGCTCTGCAGGTGGAACCCCCGTGAGCAAGTGCGGTCGGGATCTATAGGCCAGCAGGAGGCGCGACAGGCGGCATTGTAGGGAAGGTCCTTGAATCCTGAGCAAACCTTGCTTGATGATTTGGACCGCACGTTCCTCCTGGCCATTGGAGGCCGGCTTGAGCGGCGCTGTCCTGACGTGGTTGATGCCATTGCCTGACATAAACTCCGGAATTCCTAGCTTGTGAAACATGGGCCATTATCACTGACCTGGATGTCCGGCAAGCCATCGGTTGCAAAAATCGCACGTAGGTTTTCCACAGTGGTGGATGTCGTGCATGAATTCAGAATGATGCACTAGATCCATTTTGAGTACGCATCTACCACAATAAGAAACATCTTTCCCATGAACGGGCCCGCGTAGACGACATGAATGCGTGACCATGGCCTGGTGGACCAGGGCCACGGGCTGAGCGGGGCCTCCCTGGGGGCATTACCAAGCTGGGCACACGTCGTGCACCTGTGAACACAGTGTTCCAGGTCTGAATCAATTCCAGGCCACCAAACGTGTGACCGGGCAATGGCCTTCATCAGCACAATACCTGGGTGCTTGCTGTGAAGTTCCCTGATGAATGCTTCCCTGCCCTTCTGGGGCATAACTACCCGGCTGCCCCATAGTAGGCAGTCGGCTTGGATGGAGAGCTCATCCATCCGTCTGTGGAATGGTCTGATCTCCTCAGGGCATGCACCGTGTGCAGGCGCCCAATCCCCAGTCAGGACACATTTCTTAATCAGGAATAGGAGGGGATCTCTGTTTGTCCAGATTTTGATCTGGCGGACTGTGATGGGCGAGCCTGCGCTGTCAAAGGCATCGACAGCCATGACCATCTCAGCGCTTTGCCCCGCTGCCCACTCAGTGGTGGCCAGTGGAAGCCTGTTGAGCGCGTCTGCACAATTTTCAGTGCCAGGTCGGTGCCGGATGGAGTAGTCATAAGCAGCCAGCGTGAGAGCCCATCGCTGTATGCGAGCTGATGCGTTGGCATTGACAGCCTTACTGTCTGACAACAGGGATGTTAATGGCTTGTGGTCCATCTCTAAATCAAACTTCCTGCCAAAAAGATAATGATACATTATTTTTACACCATAGACACATGCAAGCGCTTCCATCTCGACCATCCCATATCCCGTTCTGCTTGAGGGAGTGACCTGGAGGCATAAGCCACAGGTTATAGTTGACCCTCAGCATTGCCCTGCTGCAACACGCACCCAATCCCATAGGATGATGCATCACATGTCAGAACCAATTTTTTACAGGGGTCGTACAGGGTCAACAACTTGTTTGAACAAAGTAGGTTTCACACCCGATCGAAAGCCCGTTCCTCGGTGTCTCAACCCGTGATGAGGATGTCATCCTGGAATACGATCGTTCCAGGAATGGATTTGAGCAGGCTTTCCATGTTATGTTGAAAAATCGCGGCCGCTGATCGAATGCCAAACGGGCACCTGTTATAAACGAACAGTCCCTTGTGCGTGGTGATCAGTAGTTTAGATTCGTCGGCCAGTTACTGGGTCATATAGGCTGACGTGAGGTCCAACTTGGTGAACAGCTTGTCGCCTGCCAGCGTGGCGAAGAGCTCCTCCACTCTCGGGAGCGGGTATTGATCTTGTCGGGACACCTGATTGATGGTGGCCTTGTAGTCGCCACAGATCCTGACAGAGCCATCCGCTTTTAGGACGGGAACGATGGGGCTCACCCATTTGCTGAATTCAACGGGTGAGATGATACCCTCTCTCAACAGCCGGTCCAATTCGCTCTCGATTTTTTCCCGCATCACATATGGCACCGCTCTGGCTTTGTGGTGCACTGGCCTGGCGTCCGGGGTGATGTGTATCACTACTTTAGTGCCTTTGGAAGTCCCGACGCCGGGTTGGAATTGTGAATCAAATTGTTGTCGGACTTGTGAGCACGAACTTTGCTCCACAGACGACATTGTGTGAACATCCCCCCATTTCCAGTTCATCTCGGCTAACCAGCTCCTCCCCAACAGTGCGGGACCATTGCCCGGGACAATTCATAGCGGCAGCCGATTCACGAACCCATTGTGTGTGACAGCCAACATTGCACTGCCTAGCACCGGAATGATTTCTTTAGTGTAAGTCCGTAATTGTCCGTAAGTCTCAATACGTGCTAATTTGGGTCTACTGGCTTTAAGTGGCCATAGCTTCTCAAATTGCTGAACGCCCATGAGTTACTGGCTGGCCCCAGTTTCCAGCTCCATGAGTACTGGAATACCATTTAATAAAACCCTCATCATCATTGGTTGCGGTTTGGTGTATGAACTGTGAATGTTCGCCACATGGACCCGCTGAACCTCGATTTGCCCCAAAAGTCATCCTGCCCCAAAGAACCCTCTTCTGGTCCATCTGCCTCATATATTAGTCTGGTTGCAGGCTTCCTGCACATTCGAGCTAAGTGGTCACTGAGATTTCAGTTCCTGCAGATAAACTGTTGAAATCTGCAAGATCTAGCTGAGTGTTTTCCCCCACACCTCCAGCATGAGTTAAAGTTTCCATTGTTAGGAACAAAGGGACTATGGCCAGGCATTCTGCGCTGACTGTCCCTTAGACTGCTCTTGAGTACCCTATTAGTGGGTGTCAATGGCCCCATCCCGAGCCGCATTGTCCACTGTGATGGCATAAATGTCCGTTCAGCCTGCCATTGTTTCTGTTGAAGTCCTACTCTGGGGTCTATTGCTGCCTGGGGAGTGTCGGACTGCCCCTGCCTGCCTGCGGGGCTCTGAGTCACCTCGATGATATTGACTCCCTGATCCATCACCACATTAGAGGCAGAATTGCGCACGTATATTATTTTCGTCTCTTGCTCCCCCGCGATGAAAGTTTGAGCTAACAACGCTGCCGCTTCCAAGGTCAAATCCTTGGTCTCAATTAATTTGCGGAAAATTCCCGCATGACCGATGTCCTCGATAAAGAAGTCCCTTAGCATCTCTCCCCTGCAGGCGTCTGTGAACTTACAGAGGCTGGCCAAACGCAGGAGGTCCGCTACGAAGTCCGGTATGCTCTGTCCTTCATGACGTCAGTGGGTGTAGAATCTGTGTCGAGCCATATGTATGCTACTCGCCGGTTTGAGGTGCTCTCCGATCAATTTGCGAAGTTCCTCAAAGGTTTTGTCCACCGGCTTTTCAGGTGCTAGTAAGTCCTTCGTGAGAGCATAAGTCTTTAGTCTGCAGCTGATCAAAAGATGAGCCCCTCGCTTGTCGGCCGCTGCATCCCCCAGCCATTCTTTCGTAACGAAGCTTTGCTGAAGCCTCTCGATAAAATCGTCCCAGTCTTCCTCAACACAGTACCATTCCTCTGTGCTACCGGTGGACATTCTCGTGGGTCATGAATTCCCGTTTCTCGTCGCCAATGTAAAGTCCTTACTCTACTGTATGAAACCACACGAGGCACATTCTGGGGACAAGGTCACTCTATGACCTGCTCTTTATTCACAGTACTCCAATACTGATGACCCTGCATGGGATCTCCCTTTATATATCTGGATGATCAGGTATGGGCAGTCTCCCACAAGTTCACCCCTTGTGGTCAAGGTGTGCATCTAGGTTGAGTGTGTACAGTAATACAGTGGTGTTACATTGTGGTTACATACATGACAGCTTGGTTTATAAAGTTAATTAATGGAATCTTCGAAGGTGAATTTCTCTGAGGCTCCTCCCACCGTGTTGCTGTAAATTTCGTGGAAAGTCCCAGTTATGTGTGTAATGGGTGTTTCCAGCAAACTTTCATCAAAGTTATGGAGGCGGAGAGGAAGATGCCTTGAGGAAATTCACCTTCTCTGATTGCATTCGGCGGGTTATAGAAACATAGAAACATAGAAACATAGAAAATAGGTGCAGAAGTAGGCCATTCGGCCCTTCGAGCCTGCATCGCCATTCAATGAGTTCATGGCTGAACATGCAACTTCAGTACCCCATTCCTGCTTTCTCGCCATACCCCTTGATCCCCCTAGTAGTAAGGATTACATCTAACTTCTTTTTGAATATATTAAGTGAATTGGCCTCAACAACCTTCTGTGGTAGAGAATTCCACAGGTTCACCACTCTCTGGGTGAAGAAGTTTCACCTCATCTTGGTTCTAAATGGCTTACCCCTTATCCTTAGACTGTGACCCCTGGTTCTGGCCTTCCCCAACATTGGGAACATTCTTCCTGCATCGAACCTGTCTAAACCCGTCAGAATTTTAAACGTTTCTATGAGATCCCCTCTCATTCTTCTGAACTCGTTGATCCAGTCTTTCTTGATATGTCAGTCCCGCCATCCCGGGAATCAGTCTGGTGAACCTTTGCTGCACTCGCTCAATAGCAAGAATGTCCTTCCTCAAGTTAGGAGACCAAAACTGTACACAATACTCCAGTTGTGGCCTCATCAAGGCCCTGTACAACTGTAGCAACACCTCACTGCCCCTGTACTCAAATTTCCTCGCTATGAAGGCCACATGCCATTTGCTTTCTTAACCGCCTGCTGTACCTGCATGCCAACCTTCAATGACTGATGTACCATGACACCCAGATCTCGTTGCACCTCCCCTTTTCCTAATCTGTCACCATTCAGATAATAGTCTGTCTCTCTGTTTTTACCACCAAAGTGGATAACCTCACATTTATCCACATTATACTTCATCTGCCATGCATTTGCCCACTCACCTAACCTATCCAAGTCACTCTGCAACCTCATAGCATCCTCCTCGCCACTCACACTGCCACCCAACTTAGTATCATCCACAAATTTGGAGATACTACATTTAATCCCCTCATCTAAATCATTAATGTACAATGTAAACAGCTGGAGCCCAAGCACAGAACCTTGCGGTACTCCACTAGTCACTGCCTGCCATTCTGAAAAGTACCCATTTACTGCTACTCTTTGCTTCCTGTCTGATAACCAGTTCTCAATCCATGTCAGCACACTACCCCCAATCCCATGTGCTTTAACTTTGCACACTAATCTCTTGTGTGGGACCTTGTCGAAAGCCTTCTGAAAGTCCAAATATACCACATCAACTGGTTCTCCCTTGTCCACTCTACTGAAAACATCCTCAAAAAATTCCAGAAGATTTGTCAAGCATGATTTTCCTTTCACAAATCCATGCTGACTTGGACCTATCACGTCACCTCTTTCCAAATGCGTTGCTATGACATCCTTAATAATTGATTCCATCATTTTACCCACTACTGATGTCAGGCTGACTGGTCTATAATTCCCTGTTTTCTCTCTCCCTCCTTTTTTAAAAAGTGGGGTTACATTGGCTACCCTCCACTTGATAGGAACTGATCCAGAGTCTATGGAATGTTGGAAAATGACTGTCAATGCATCCTCTATTTCCAAGGCCACCTCCTTAAGTACTCTGGGATGCAGTCCATCAGGCCCTGGGGATTTATCGGCCTTCAATCCCATCAATTTCCTCAGCACAATTTCCCGACTAATAAGGATTTCCCTCAGTTCCTCCTTCTTACTAGACCCTCTGACCCCTTTTATATCCGGAAGGTTGTTTGTGTCCTCCTTAGTGAATACAGAACCAAAATACTTGTTCAATTGGTCTGCCATTTCTTTGTTCCCCGTTATGACTTGCCCTGATTCTGACTATAGGGGACCTACGTTTGTCTTTACTAACCTTTTTCTCTTTACATATCTATCGAAACTTTTGCAGTCCGTCTTAATGTTCCCTGCAAGCTTCCTCTCGTACTCTATTTTCCCTGCCCTAATCAAACCCTTTCTCCTCCTCTGCTGAGTTCTAAATTTCTCCCAGTCCCCAGGTTCACTGCTATTTCTGGACAATTTGTATGTCACTTCCTTGGCTTTAATACTATCCCTGATTTCCCTTGATAGCCACAGTTGAGCCACCTTCCCTTTTTTATTTTTACACCAGACAGGAATGTACAATTGTTGTAGTTCATCCATGCGGTCTCTAAATGTCTGTCATTGCCCATCCACAGTCAACCCCTTAAGTATTATTCGCCAATCTATCCTAACCAATTCATGCCTCATACCTTCAAAGTTACCCTTCTTTAAGTTCTGGACCATGGTCTCTGAATTAACTGTTTCATTCTCCATCCTAATGTAGAATTCCACCATATTATGGTCACTCTTCCCCAAGGGGCCTCGCACAACGAGATTGCTAATTAATCCTCTCTCATTACACAACACCCAGTCTAAGATGGCCTCCCCCTTAGTTGGTAACTCGACATATTGGTCTAGAAAACCATCCCTTATACACTCCAGGAAATCCTCCTCCACCATATTGCTTCCAGTTTGGTTAGCCCAATCTATATGCATATTAAAGTCACCCATGATAACTGCTGCACCTTTATTGCAGGCACCCCTAATTTCCTGTTTGATGTCCTCCCCAACATCACTACTACCATTTGGAGGTCTGTACACAACTCCCACTAACGTTTTTTGCCCTTTGGTGTTCTGCAGCTCTACCCATATAGATTCCACATCATCCAACTAATGTCCTTCCTAACTATTGCATTAATCTCCTCTTTAACCAGCAATGCTACCCCACCTCCTTTTCCTTTTATTCTATCCTTCCTGAATGTTGAATACCCATGGATGTTGAGTTCCCAGCCCTGATCATCCTGGAGCCACGTCTCTGTAATCCCAATCACATCATATCTGTTAATATCTATTTGCACAGTTAATTCATCCACTTTATTACGGATACTCCTTGCATTAAGACACAAAGCCTTCAGGCTTGTTTTTTTAACACCCTTTGTCCTTTTAGAATTATGATGTAATGTGGCCCTTTTTGTTTCTTGCCTTTGTTTACTCGGCCTTCCACTATTGCTTTTTACCTTTCTACCATCTGTTATATTACAACCAAAATTGTTTTTTCTGATGCTTTCAGAATCATTCACTCACACCTTCTTTTTCTGAATGTAGGTGAAATTGGCACACAATCGCTGGGAGCAACGGTGCAACAGAGGTGGGGAGACTGACCTACATGACCTCACTGAGGTCGGCAGCGAGTGTCGGCTGTAATGGGCACCCCAGTTGGCATGGTGGCGGCTGGCGAGACAGAGCCCCCTATGGATAGTGACGGTATGTGATTGTCCTTGGTGACTTATGTGAGTTCCCTGACCCCTGATATCAAGTGGCCTACCCCCTTTATATATAGATATCCAATGCCATCTTTCTCTTATCACCCTTCCCCCTCCCCTGCTGCTTACTGCACGTCTGTTACTTTGTGATTATTAATGATACGGCCGAAGCACTGCATCCTGCCCCGTACCATCAACATTGGGCGACGGGGGAAGATGACGAGGAATGGGACAATGGTGTGATAACCAAGTGGGACAATCCATCAGTCCAACCAAGTGGGAGAACCACATCAATGGAGAAGTCTGAATTTGCGGAATTTGAGGGGTCTGAGGCTCCCAGTCCCAATGGCCTCCAGCAACACTGAGCAGGATACAAGCTCCCCGGAGGGTGAGTCGGCCCAGGAGTCCCGCTGAAACACAGTCAGAGGTGGACCTGGATTTGTAGGCAATGGCCAGGGAGACCACACAAATTTTCCCACAGATTGTTCCAGATGCTGAGTCTTTGCCCCAAGTAAATGGCAGTGAGCCGCTGGAAATGGAAGATGCTGTCCTTCCTCATGGTCCGTACCCCGCCATCCCAGATTGCTGCTGCCAATGCTGAGGTGGTGCAGTCCACAGTTGAGCCTTCCAACCCAGAGTTGCTCCAGAGCATCCTGCTAGGCCGTCTGCACTGTCTTCCCCACACATACAGCAGCCCTCAAGCAGCCTTGCTGTAGGCACTGAGGCCACATTGAGGAGGAGCAGTAGGCGTGGGAGGGGAGTAAAGGTGAGGGTTGGGAAATGTCAGTCAAAGTCTGAGTGAGGACTTTGGTCACCATGGACAGATGTAAATAATGGCTGTAAATATATCGTTACATTGTTCAACTTCATTGTGCTTGATGGTATTTCAATGGGATGTTGTGTTTTGTTTTGTTACTTGCTAGGGAGGGGTTTAGTTGTGTTGTTTGAGGCAACTATGTTGTAAGTAAAATTTTAGTTTGACCATTTTGCATTGGCGTCATGTGTATCATTGTGGACTTTCACGGAGATGTGCCATTATTGTGGCATGTAGCATGATCAGTATTAGCTGCATCCCTCAGCTTCCTCCAATCAAGAGAACCTATGCATTATGAGCTGCTGATGTGCGGCTCTTGCACTGGCAGCATTGCCATGCTACCTCCACCGAGGATAATGCTCCTCCTGGTGTGACTGGCCATTTGGGGCCTCACCAAGCTGCTGTTCCACATCCTCCTCCGCCTGAGGTGGGGCTGTAATCCCCACTAGCAATGCCTGGCCACTCATGATGACGAAGGTGTGTAGCATGCAGCATACAACAATAAATGCTCGCTCATTCTAGCTCTTCTTGCTCATTGGGAACATTATGAAGTCCATTCTGCGAATGTAGAGAGCCTTTGTGATGGGGTGAATGCAGCAATATGCAACATATTGAGAGATGCTGCATATGTCCCCTGATGCATCCTGGAAGGAGCTGAAGGCCTAGAAGGCCAACGCCACAGTGATCTTCACTGCGACGGACAGCATAGTCCTGGTGCTGATGTGACGCTGTAGGTCTGCCCGTAGGAGTTGGCATATCTCTATCAGCACGTCCTTTCAGAATTGCAGCCTTTTCAAATACTGCTCTTCAGAGAGCTGGAGGTATGAGCGTTGCTGCCTGTAAATCCGTGGTGGGTAAGGCCTCCTGTCCAGATGCCTATGGCCTCTCCTCATTCGTGGCCCGACATTGCCAACAGCTCTTCTACCTTGACGCTGCCTAACAAGAGCATGGAATAGGTGATGCTGGTGAACTAGTAATGCCACCATTAAATTCTTTCACTCAAGTTGTAAGGACCCTGTAATGTCAGATAAATCTAGCCACTTTAAAGTCAGAGGTTCATGCAGAGTGTTATGCGGAGACATTGCACTCAATGTGTCCTCAAAACTGCCACAAAACTGGCACCAAATTTCCTGGTGGAGTGCTGAAAACTGTGCGCTTGTGTGGCAAGCAATTCGAGCCGCATTACCAACCCTAGGGTCGCTAACAGAGGGGCTAGACAATCAAATTTCCAGCCCTAAGTATCTCTTGAGAAGCCGAAATTATGAACATATTTTTGCTGGGGTTACCACTGCTTGGCCAGAGTGCCCACCAGAGTCAGACAGTAGGTCTTTTTAATATACAAATCGGAGTTCTATGATGTACGGGGGGCATGTGCGGTGCACACTCTGTTGAGTATCAGCTGGCAGTCTAGCCGAAAAGGTGCAAAAAGTAGATGTTATTGATTGGAGAAGCAGGAGTTGTCCTTTGAGCACCACAAGACCAGATCGGGTCTCCCCACCCCACTGCCTGCCTCCACCCCTCTCCCCACTGCCCCCTCCCCCCCCACCCCACCACAGTGCTGCTATTAAGGAATTTCCGGGATTTTGACCCAGCGACGATGAACGAACGACGATATATTTCGAAGTCTGGATGGTGTGTAACTTGGAAGGGAACTTGCAGGTGATGGTGTTCCCATGTATCTGCTGTCCTTGTTCTTCTAGGTGGTAGAGGTCGCGGGTTTGGGAGGTGCTGCTGAAGAAGCCTTGGCGAGTTGCTGCAGTGTATCTTATAGCTGGTACACACTGAAGCCACGATGCGCCGGTAGTGGAGGGAGTGAATGTTGAAGGTGGTGGATGGGGTATCAATCAAGCGGGCTGCTTTGTTCTGGATGGTGTCGAGCTTCTGTGAGTTGTTGGAGCTGCACTCATCCAGGCAAGTGGAGATTATTCCGTCACACTCCTGACTTGTGCCTTGTCGATGGTGGAAAGGCTTTGGGGAGTCAGGAGGTAAGACACTCACTGCAGAATACCCAGCCTCTGACCTGCTCTTGCTGTCACAGTATTTATGTGGCTGGTCCAGTTAAGTTTCTGGTCAATGGTAACCCCCAGGATGTTGGTGATGGGGGATTCGGTGATGGTAATGCCGTTGAATATCAAGGGACGGTGATTAGATACTTGGAGATGGTCATTGCCTGGCACTTATGTGGCGTGAATGTAACCTGCCACTTATCAGCCAAGCTGTTCTTATATTATTTGACAAACCCCTTTAACATTGCCCAGTAAATATAGCCCTAGTGTTTAAAATCTCATCAAAACTGCATTATCTCATCACTGCTCATTCACTTCTGATCTGTAGATCAATTTTAACTGCCTTCACCTAGTGGAAACTGGGCGGAGGACCTGGTGGATAGAACATCTCCTGCTGACCTCCTCTACCAAAACCTCCAACGCAGTGTCAGAAAACCAGGAGGGTCCTTGCAGCTTCTGCTGTTCCTGCCATTGTGCTGAACCTTCAGTGACATTTGCCTGCAGCCAAATTGCACTTCTCCTTTAGAGGTTCAGGCTCCTTTTAAAAGGTGTCAGCTACACGCAAAATTGACAGCTACGATTAAGCAAGCTGCCAATAAATCGTGCAATTAGCGCAGACAGCGGGTCTGTTTTATTTAAATTAAATAAGGAGCCGAATTTGGAGTCTTTTTATGTGGCCACGTGATCGGGCGTGTGCTCCGAACATGGCGCCCATTTTGTGCAGGAATACGTACACAGCTATTTCTACGCCTCATTCTCCTAGAAGCACATGAACTATGGCCACTTGAGGGAGGTATCGGAGGGTTGGATAGTACTTGTAGAACTGTACCCCAGCACAAGTCAGCACCTTTACAGAGGATAAAACTGGGAGAATAAATCAGGAATTGAAATACAGATAGTTTAAAAGATATAAATTCTCCTCCAAATTTTTGAAAATAAAAAGCAACATAGTTAATTAGCATTGTAAGAAGTGAATCAAACAGATTCTGACAAGACCTCAGCACACGTTAACTTTATTGGTATCTCCCAATTTTACATTTACATTTTTCCGTTAACAGGAGATAATGGTTTAATCTTATTTCCACATTTTGTTTGAAGAAACTGAGCAATGCAAACAAACATATATTGCAAGTTGAAATAGTAAAACTGGCAAACATTCAACAATTAACAGATCAGGTATTAACATTCTTTTTAATTAAAAATGTTCAAACCTTTCATTGTACAAAAGAATATTTTTTACACTGGATGATTATTTAGGATTCTGTACATTCTGGTGTTGTGATGCATAATTTTATTCTGTATCATATATTTTTATTGCCCAATGGAATTCTATTTTTCTGTTTGCTTGGTATAGTTTTGTTGTTTAAAGCTGGTTGTGAACTGAAAGAGTGACCTGTGTGAGACACAGTATGAATAGCTAAAGGGGGATAGGTGGAAAGGAAAGTATGAAAATCCGCCTTGGCAGAGCAGGATCCAGTGACTCTGCAGTCTGTTAGAAGAAGGAAAGAAAGGGTAGCAGGGCAACACCTAAGGTGCAGACCACCCGTCAAATAGACCAACATTACTGGTCTATACCAAGTTATTATTAATTAATTAATGTCCTACTATCGTAGCAGATTTATATACAGCACTGGTCACAGATTCTTTTATATTTACAAATTAGAATTTACAAATAATTTACAAACAATTTACCATTCATTAAGCAAATTAGAAATAAAACTGAACACAAATAAATATGATATTATTCTTGTTTCTTACCTTGCCCACATCCTAAGTTGCATAAAAAGCCAAAAATGATTCCATGAAGAATGGCTATTCTTATGGAAGAGCAAAATGTCACTGAAAACATTTTTCTTCACAGTACCTTTCACCTCTTAACTGAAGTCTGGTTTGCTTTGAGGCATTGAAAATGATAATGCTGCACTTGTGATGTGGCAGGGAAATTTAATTAGATGGAAGCACTAAAATGCGTCAGTGATATTAATGACCTTTAAACCTTCATACGTTACATATTACACCAGCCTGTCATTAGCTTTACTTCAAATGTGACAGTTACTCTATAATTACACCTGTCTGTCAAGTTGTTGTACTTTATGTGAACAAACTGGAAGCTTACACAAAGGAACAGAGAAAGTAAATCATCTCAATATTAGAAGTTCAAGGAAAATTGTAAGAACAGAGTGCGAAAACGTCAATTGGACTTCAAGCCCACTTCACCCAGAATTTATTTAGGCTTATTTAATTGTCGACCTCTCTCCCTCTCCAATCACCACAAAGTGTTGATCTCATACTTTAAGGAACAATGGACTAGACTTTCCACTTTTGTGCAGATTGGTCAAAAATGGCATTTTTCCAGCGTGGGCGCTAAAATTGGGTTTTGAGATCGCCGGAGTATTGCCCATTTTCAAAACGCTAACTTTCCATTTTTGAAAATGGTCGTTACCGTGAGCGATCTGAAATGAGCAGTAGCGTTAAATTTTTTTGACCTTCTGCCATAAAGTGTCGCCGACTATAGCAATGGCATGGCAACGCTCGTTTTCCGTGCTTCAGGAGGTCAGTGGTCATCATTACATGTGCATAAGAGGAGACAGAGAGAGGGGGACTGAACACGTGTGTGGATGTGGTGTGTGCTTCTTTGGCTGTTGTGGGAGGCACGAGGGAGATTCACCAGCAGAAAAAAGCTTACTAAGTACAAAGAAGGTAGTTGGCACTGAGTTTTTGTGGAAAAAATAAAACTTAACATGAAAGGGTATAATTACACTGAACTTGAATCAACTTATGCTTTAACTGTCACCAAGGAGATGCACACCATTGATGTATGACCTGCACACCCAGCCGTGTTGCAGCTTTGTAAATAACAACAACGTTCTTTCAAGCAAAGCACTCATTTATGAGCTGCTGACGTAAGAGTCTTGCAGCTATGTAGCCACCACGGGCCCTTTCCTGCGGGGGGTGTAGGCATGGTTTCAGCGTCAGCCTGATTGTCTGGGCCGAGGTCAGCGACCACCTCCTCGTCCTCCTCTTACTTTCTCTCCTGAGGTGGACCGTCAGTCACTTCTGGCAATTCTTGTCCCCTCCTGATAGCCAAGTTGTGCAGCATGGAGCACACCACCACGAATTGAGCTACCTGCTCAGGGTGGAATTGGAGCTCTCCTCCTGAGCGGTCCAGGCATCTAAAGCACTGCTTAAGCACTCCAATGGTTTTCTCCACGATATTGCGAGTGGCTCTGTGGCTCTTGTTGTATCACTTCTTGGCTTCGGTGTGGGTGTCACGCAGGGGAGTCATCAGCCAGGTGGCGAGGCCTTATCCTGTGTCGCCAAGCATCCAGCATTGACCTTGTGGCTGACTGATAAACATCAGTCAGATACAGCGCTCTGACGCAGGACATGAGCATCATGGATACTGGCCGGAAATTTAGCATTCACTACCATAATTATTTGCTGGTGGTCGACAACGAGTTGTACATTCAGGGAGTGGAATCTCTTGTGTTTCTTGAAAACCTCTGCATCCTGAAAAGGTGCCCGCATCGTGATGTACAGTCTATTATCCCCTGCACCTTGGGAAAGTTAGCAATTCGGTAGAATCCTAAAGCCCTCTCAGTCTGAGCCTCCCTGATCATGGGGAAGCTGATAAAGTCCATCCTGCATGTGTAAAGGGTTTCAGTGAACTGTCTAACGCAACAATGTGTGGCATGCCGAGATATAGCGCAAAAGTCGCCAGCTGAGACCTGAAAGGAACCCGACGCGTAGAAAGAAAGTGGCACGGTGACCTTGACCTCGACGGACAGTGCGGTTCTGATGGTGCTGGCATGCTGCAGATCTCCCCTGATGAGCTGGCATATCTCACTGATAACCTCCTTGTGGAAGAGCAATCTCCTAATGCAGGTGTTATCAGACAAGTTGAGGTAAGACCGCTTCTCCCTGTAAGTGCGGGGGGGGTGTATAATGCTGTTGAATATATCATCAGTCGGGCATATAATGCTGTTGAATATATCTTCTGCCATCTCTAGTCTGCAGCATGTGCGTACTCATCAAGACAGGCTGAGAAATGGCAGGCCCCATTCCAATAACTCTCAGTATTATACCGATTGTTCACAAACAATAAATGTCCCCACTAAGACACCTAAAGTAAATTCCAATTGTCCACAGTATGATAAGATGTTTGTTCAGATGTTCACATCACCTTAAAAGACCTCCAGAGTACATCCAAACTCCCCCGAAGTTGAAGCAGAGCAGCCTTTTAAATGAAGCGACCTGCGATTTAGAAAATGGCGTCCATACCGCTTTGATTAGTTCAGGTCAGAGCAACTTTTTCACAGCGTTTTTTTTCGGCGAGCGATATTGTCGGCGAGATGTGTGCGAGGTGCTGAAAGTAATGCTAGGTGAATTTCTGGGTGTTAGTTTCGACAAATGTGATCTTTACGACCAAAAACAGTAGCCGGGCGGTATTATTAAACACCGGCGTTAATTACGTGCCAAAATGAACTCTGGACGATATTATGGGCGTTGGTTTCGCCCATTCTGATCTTGCCGCCCCAAAAAGTGAGCGGGCTGTATTATTTTTTATCGATGTTACGTACATGCCGAAAGTAACGCTCGCCGATAAGTGACCGAGAAATGGGCGTTAATTTCTATTTTATGGCTAAATGGGCGATATATGGGCATTATACATTTCAGCGTTAAAATGGACGTTAAATGGACGGTATTCATGCAAAAATAATGGAAAATCTAGCCCAATGATCTTCCTCTTCCTCCATTACATCAGTGAAAATAGAAAGAAAGCAGATACGAAACAAACTAGCCCTTGTTCCAGATGGATTGGATCTGTGGATACTCAAACAAACTAGGCTATAGATAGCAGAGGCTCCAGTATCCATACAGAAAAATTCAATAAAGGAATAGTGCTGGTGGGCTAGCAAATAGCAAATGCAATTCCTATCTTCAACAAGGGGGATAGAACTAATCCAGGGAACTATAGACCAGTTATCTTGAACATCAGGGATAGGAAAAGTGCTACAGTGAAACCTGTAAATTGGGGACATCCTACGTGCCTTCATAAAAAGGTCATGTCTTAAAAATTTGATTGCATATATTGAAGAAGTCACCAAGATGATGAATGAAGGAATCTCAGTAGACATGGTCTAAATAGACTTCCAAAATGCTTTTGATAAGGTTCCACACACGAGATTCTCTACATGTTCGAAGCCTCTGGTATTGGTGGCAATATATTCAGCTGGATTGAGAACTGGCTGGCAGGACATAGGCAGAAAGTAGTTATGGATGGATTTGGGTCTGTTTGGAGATCGGTCGCCAGTGGTGTCCCACTGTGTGGCAAACATTGCCCTTTACTATTTTTACCAATGATCTAGATGTAGGTGTTGCAAGCACGATCTTCAAATTTACAGATGATGCTAAGATCCGTGCGAGTGTTAGGACAGTGTTAGGTCTGATGGCGATGCACTACTGCTTCAGACTGATCTTGATGTGTTGGGGATTTGGGCTCATAACTGGAAAATGATGTTTAACTTGGAAAAGTGCATTGTTATGTATGTGGGCAGATTGAATGTTAGAACATTAGAACATAAGAAATAGGATAAGGGATAGGACATTTGGCCCCTCGAACCTGCACTGGCATTTAATAACATCATGGCTGATCTGATCTTGGGCTCAGCTACACTTCCCTGCCCGCTCCCCATAAACTTTAACTCCCCTATCACTCAAAAATCTGTCTATTTCCACCTTAAATATATGCAATGACGCAGCCTCCACAGCTCTCTGGGGCAGAGAATTCCACAGATTTACAACCCTCTGAGAGAAGAAGTTCCTTCTTATCTCAGTTCCAAATGGGCGACCCCTGATTCTGAAATTCGCTCTCTAATTCTAGATTTCCCCATGAGGGGAAACATCCTCTGTGCATCTACTTTGTCGAGCCCCCTCAGAATCATATATGTTTCAATAAGATCACCTCTCATTCTGCTAAACTCCAATGAGTATAGGCCCAACCTGGTCAACCTTTCTTCATAAGACAACCCCTTCATCTCAGAAATCAACCTAGTGAACCTTCTCTGAACTGCCTCCAAATGCAAGTATATCCCTCCTTAAATAAGGAGACCAAAACTGTACGCAGTACTCTAAGTGTGGCCGCACCAATATCTTCTACAGTTGTAGCAGGACTTCTCTGCTTTTATACTCCATCCCCTTTGCAATAAATGCCAACATTCCATTTGCCTGCCTGATTACTTGCTGTACCTGCATAGTAATGTTTTGTGTTTCATGCACAAGGATCCCCAGGTCCCTCTGTACTGTAATTTAAATAATAATTTACTTTTTTATTCTTCCTGCCAAAGTGGATAACCGCACACTTTCCCACATTATACTCCATCTGCCAAATGTTTGCCCACTATATCCCTTTGCAGATTTTTTGTGTCCTCCTCACAACTTGCTTTCCCACCCATTATCAGCAAACTTGGCTACATTACACTCGGTCCCTTCATCCAATTCATTAATATAGATTGCCAATAGTTGAGGCCCCTGCACCGATCCCTGTGGCACCCCACTAATTACCGTTTGCCAACCAGAAAATTGACCCATTTATCCCCACTCTCTGTTTTCTGTTAGTTAGCCAATCCGCTATCTATGCTAATATTTTACCCCCAACCCCGTGAGCTTTTATCTTGTGTAGTAACCTTTTATGTGGCACCTTATCAAATGCCTTCTGGAAATCCAAATGCACCACATCTACTGGTTCCCCCTTATCCATCCTGCTCATTACATCCTCAAAGAACTCCAGCAAATTTGTCAAACATGACTTCCCTTTCATAAAATCATGCTGACTCTACTTGACCGTGTTATGCTTTTCCAAATGTCCTGCTATTGCTTCCTTAATAATGGATTCCAGCATTTTCCCAATGACAGATGTTAGGCTAACTGGTCTATAGTTTCCTGCTTTCTGTCTGCCTCCTTTGTTAAATAGGAGCGTTACATTTGCGGTTTTCCAATCTACTGGTACCTCTCCAGAATCCAGGGAATTTTGATAGATTACAACCAATGCATCCACTATCTCTGCAGCCACTTCTTTTAAGACCCTAGGATGCAAGCCATCGGGTCCAGGAGACTTGTCCAACTTTAGTCCCATTATTTTACCGAGTACTTTTTCTTTAGTGATAGTGATTCTTTTAAGTTCAACATATGTACACCATTCAGGAGAAAGTATTATGGTGTGAAGAGATAGCTGAAGCGAATAAGGTGTTGGGGTGCATTCATAGAATAAATGATTATGAGACAAGCCATACTAATTTGACATTGTACAAGACCTTGGTCAGGACTCATTTGGAATACTGTGTTTAGTTTTTACTGTGTGTGGTCTCCTCACATGGAGGGTGATATTAAGGCTTTGGAAAGGGTGCAGAGGAGGGCCACTAAACCAATTCCCACTTTAAAGCATCTTAGTTATCAAGATAGGCTGAAAGAATTGGAACTCTACACTTTAGAGAAGCATAGATCAGATCAAGATTTAGAAGATGATGAAGGGAGTAGATTGGCCTTTATGAAACTCGATGGGTCCGTGAAAGGTGATATCGGTGGCGGGTCCTGGCCCCACTGCTGGCTCCAGCCCACTGTGCAGAATGAATTTTCCTTATTTGGGCTTTTTAAGCCTGCCCAGTGCATTTCCCCGCCAATTAGAGGAAGCGAGTCTGGTGACGTCATTTGAGGTCGCGTCATCGGCCGGTTTCCTTAATGGGACAATGGCCAACTTTGATTTGACATTTGTGCTGTCAGTGTTCTACAGCAATGAGGTGCTGCAAACACTGACAAGCACTGCACAGAGATGCAGAGCTGCACCCAGGCTCTCCCAGGACTCCCTCCATATGCTTATGGAGGGCGTCACAGCATGCAGGAAGGTCTTCTTCCTGTCCCATCGACCTCCCTAGGGGATCATTTCAGACTGATTGAACATTACGGAGGAGGGCACAAGCAGGGATGTGGTCAGGAGGACCTGGGTGCTGTGCTGTAAATGTTTCTATGATCTCACTAGATCACAAAACGTTAGTACAAAGCCACACTCAACCTTATCCTGCTGTGTCTCTCAGCACATCCCCATCACTCTGCCTTCCCTACCCTACTCCTGCACATCCTTACTCACACTAGCATACCTTGCACCTCCACCAATCCCTCTCTCTATCTACATTATCACATTATCTCACTAGCCACCCCTCACTCTCACCCTCATCCTAATGCAATCATATCAACTCACAACACACAATGATAGGCACTTGAGTGTTTTATTTAATGTTCAAGTAAAGTTTCTGTTAATGTGCGAGCAAACATTGAAACCTTTATTTTCAATTTTGCGTTTTTGGACAGGTTTGTGTGCACCTTTGGAAGCAGCTTAGTGAGTTGCAGTGAACGGTGAGATGGGAGTAAAATTTTCCCTTTTATTGACAGCCGTTAGCAATTCCTGGAGGCGCTAATAGGGTGCAAAATGGATTTCACCAGGGCGCAGTGTAAAAATTGCTCCCTTCCCCTGTGGAATTGGACGGGGGTTTTGCGGAGGCGTTATCCCGGAGCGCCCCGCTGGGCTGCGCGCGGTGATGACGACATCGTTGCGTGCGCGTCGCCCCCTTACCACCCTGAGACACAGGGAGAGGCACAGGGTCAGGCACAGAAAAATAGATGCAGCTGCACAGGGAGAACCACATCAACATGTTGCCAGAGGAAGAAGGCACCACAGAACTGGCAACAGGAGGCTTTACTCTCCCAGGTTATCCTGGCAGCAGTTCTCCTACTTCAAATTCACGAAGAAGCAGTGTGTGTGAAGCCTTGCGTTTCAGCAAGGACATGGTCACAGAGCTCTGCCATCTGCTGCAACCAGACCACGAGCCTCATACAAGGGGGAGGACGGCTCTCTCAGTGGCAGTCAAGGTCACCATTACGTTCAATTTCTACGCCAACGGAACTTTTCAGGGAGCAACAGGAAACATCTCCAACATCTCCCAGATTGCCATCCATTGATCCATCCACGAGGTCACAGATGCTCTGTAAAGAAGGCGGAGGGACCACATCTCCTTTCTTATGAGCAGAGAGAAGCAGCACAATTGTGGATGCAGCTTTGTCAGGTGTAAGGTGCCATTAACTGCATTGAGGGCACCGCATCACAATCTTGAGATCTTCTGTAACCGCAGAGGCCACCACTCACTGAATGAGCAGCTGGTGTGTGACCACACACACACATACTGACCGTGAATGCCCACATCCTGGCAACAGCCACGTTGCCTTCATCCTGCACCAGACTGGTGTGTCAGCTCTGTTCCAGCCCCCAAATGCAGCTCACGGCTGACTGCTTGTAAAACAGGGCTATCAGGTGGTTCATGAGGTCCCTCAGTAACCCCATCACTCCTGCCCAGTACTCGTACAATGAGAGCCATGCCATCACCAGGAACATCATTGAGCAGACCATGGGAGTGCTGAAGCACTGGTTTTGCTGCCTTGACCGCTCAGACACGTCCTGCAGTACTTGCCAGTGTTGACGTCCCTATTCATCGTCGTCTGTTGCACGCTGCACAACCTGGCCTTCATGAGGGCACAGCCATTGCCACCAGGAATAGCCGCACCACCTCAGGAGGGGGAGGAAGACCAGGAGGAGGACCAGGAGGAGAGGAGGAGCAGGAGCAGCAACAGCCATGACGGAGGAGCTAGCGACTCCATTGCGATTCTGAAAAGGAGATCCCTGATCATCCCATCAGAGATCGTTTCCACTGATTTCCATCCCACTTCCCTGTTCCTCAGGACGTCCCCATCACCACATCAATTTGCCCTTCCATACCAAAAGCCCCAAGATTGAAATGAGAGACAACAGCAAACATTAAACATTCCAATGAACATTTATCAAACAACAATAAAATGTATAACTGTATTTTTTCATCACCCTTGTGCAGTTCCTTATAGCCCCTTTTTCATTTACCTATTCTAATACTCTCTGCAGTGTATCCCCATGGCTCCAGCATTGCTGCTGGAAGGCTGCTGTGTGTCAGGGCCAGAGACCTCAGCATTCCCACCAATCTGCTGGAGCACAGATTGCTGCAGTGCTGCGACACTGTGTGATCCTCGATCCCCAGTAGCAATGGCAGCAGTCAGAACTTGCATAGCATGCAGCTGAAACTGCGTGACAGCACCAAAACATTAGAACATAAGAACATAAGAAATAGGAGCAGGACTAGGCCACCTGGCCCCTCAAGCCTGCTTCGCCATTTAATAAGATCAAGGTGATCTGATCATGGACTAAGCTCCACTTCCCTGCCCTCTCCCCATAACCCTTTATTCTCTTGTCACTCAAAAATCTTCTGCCGTAAAGTGTGGCCGTCCTTAGCAAAGGCATGGCAATGCTCGATTCCCGCAATTCAGAAGGTCAAGGGTCATCATGACATGCGCAGATGAGGAGGCAGAGAGAGAGGGAGCTGAGAGGGAGTGAAGGCATGTGTGGGTGTGGTGTGACTGCTTGGGAGGAAGGAGGGAGAGTTTAGAGCTTTAGAGAAAATAGGGAAACAAAAATTAGCTGTTACCAGCCACATATTTGCCCGAATTTGGCATCTAATGGAGGGAGAGGAGGGGGCGACACAGCACGCTGTGGAGACTGAAGCTGGCAAGAGCAATTAGCTGGGAGAGGAGCACATTGGAGGGCGCAAAAGAGTGAGGAGGTTCTCTGATGAAGAAAATGCCTCCCTCCTGCAGGAGGTCGAGTTACACTGGGGTGATTTGACACAGGGAGGGCATGTGGAAGCCTAGCCCAAAGGTCTACCAGAAGATATGGGCCGAGATAGCAGAGGTGATCTCGTCAGCGATCAACGAGGTGCGTGAGGGCAACCAATGCCACAAACAATGGAACTATCTTGTGGGATCTGCAAGAGTAAGCATTACATTTATTTACATGTACTTATGTATTTATATAATTTGATTTGTAACAGTCATAAGTGACTATCAGCAGATGTGAGGTCTTTCACTTTTACCAGGAATGTTGTAGTCAAAGCCTGCGGTCATGGTGTACGTATTTAGGTAAAGAATGGTAATTATCATAATAATCATGATTACATCTGTTGATTATGTGTTGTATCAGTCTCTGTGACAGTACCTAGCAATGATATCATGCAATGATTTCATGCCATGTCATCCTGTCACATTTTACATTAGAAGCTATCGACGATGAGGTCCGTGCAGAGGCGAACGGATGGGGGGGCCACCAGTCCCCAGCGACATCACTGAGCTGGAGGAGCGGGTGCTCGCACTCATGGGGAATCACCCCCCGTACAACGACGGAAGCATCTGCAGACCCTAAAGTGAAGCAACGTGAGTAAAGTTGACACCATTGCGTGATGTAAAGTGCCTCACCCACTCATATCCCACTCACATGATAGATGATTTCGAAAATTGTCCTAGAAATAATGCTGGCCGAATGAAAATCATTGCAATGCAAATATGTTGATGGCATGAAATGTGATGTCTGTGATGATTTTGATAGCGATGGTGCTTTTGTCGTGCATATGCCATGTGTCGCGCTGGAATCACCTTGTGCCTCGAGCACTCCCTTCTTCTTCTTTAACCTCATTTGTGTTTTGCAGCTCAGTCAACAGCGCAGCCCCAGGCAAGACCACAGGTGCCAGAAGGTGGGGGCGCGGGGCCGGACTCGCCGGACGATCCTACATCTGGTGCTGAGGAGGTCCGATTCTCGCCCGTCAATCCGCTGGGTCTATTCTCTACGGATGAGAGCGCAGACTTCGAGGAACCTGCATTGCCATGCTCCAGAAGCCATTTCACCCCAAGGCCATCGAGAGCTCCTTCAGTCATTCCCGCCTCCACTCTGGCCCCAAGCACCTCGCTGCAGGGCACCCCATTTGTCCCCAGGATGGCGCCGACCCTGCGGAGGTTTCGTGGACACGGCATGTTTGGTCCACGAGCGCCATGAGAGTGAAGAGATAGTACAGTTGTCCAGGAGTACTGTAGATATTGGTGACCAGCTCCTCGAAGCATTGGGGGGCATTTCCCAACAGCTGGCCACCATAACTGAGTATGTTCCGTGGATGGCGGAGTCCCTGGATGCGATAACCAGGAACACTGCTGGCACAGGCCTCCCAGTGGTCCCAGAGCGCGGCACTCCACCCCTAGGTTCCGCACCACCACAGCGAACGACAGATGAGAGCAAGGACCAAGATCCTGCTTCTGCATCAGAGAATGTGGGGAACATTCTCGACACCCACCTCTCCCATACCTGTGTAACCACCGCCTCTGCCTTCATCCCCCCTAATGAGGCGCCGCATGAAGAGCTCTTTGGCTAGGTGCCATGGAGCGAGGAGGGGAAGGGGTAGTGGTGGGGAGAAGAAGGGGAGGGGGCCAGGAAAGTGAGGTGCATGTCCACAGATGGTGACTGTGTTATATCTCCATCTGTGTGTCTGCAATTTGTTGTAATGTATGGGGGGGCGGGGAACCACCCTCCTGTTTTGCCTTTGTATTCTGTGTTGTTGGACATGTTGAACATTTGATTAATGTCAATGGTGGAAAAAGTGGGTGTTTGGGCGGGAGTTGGGTGTTTTTGCCCGTGATACTTATGATTTCAGACCAATGTTGGTATAAAATATTTTTTTATTGGACATAATCTTCTTGTGCATTGTCTCAGATAGCTGGACCGTTACACACTGGTGATGCCTTAACATGAAAGGGTTAAATAAAACTTAATTTCAATCAATGTAAACTTTAACTGGCACCAAGATGATGGGCACTATTGATGTCTGAGCTGCACACACACAGCAGTAGGTCAGCGTTGTCACTCACAGCAACGTTCTTTCAGGCAAATCGTTCAGATATCAGCTCCTCACGTAAGAGTCTTGCAACTATGTAGCCACCACGGGCCCTTTCCTGCAGTCTGGAGGGGGTCGTGGGCATGGTTGCATAGCCAGCCTGATTGTCTGGCCTTAGCTCAGCATTCAGCCCCTCGTCATCCTCTTCCTCTCTCTCCTGAGGTGGAGCATCAGTCCCTTCTGGCAGTTCTTGGCCCCTCCTGTTAGCCAGGTTGTGCAGCATGGAGCACACAACTATGAATTTAGTTACTTGCTCAGGGTTGAATTGTAGCTCCCGTCCTGAGTGGTCTATTGTGTCTGTAATGTACCTATGAATGACTCCATGAGGCAATGTGTTGTACTCAAACTGTAGTGACCTTGGTCCTTTATTCGTAACTCCAGAATGAGGCAGCCGCATTGAAACATAGAAACATGGAAAATAGGTGCAGGATTAGGCCATTCGGCCTTTCGAGCCTGCACCACCATTCAATAAGATCATGGCTGATCATTCACCTCAGTACCCCTTTCCCGCTTTCTCTCCCTACTCCTTGATCCGTTTAGCCATAAGGACCATATCTAACTCCCTCTTGAATATATCCAATGAACTGGCATCAACAACTCTCTGTGGTAGAGAATTCCATAGGTTAACAACTCTCTGAGTGAAGAAGTTTCTCCTCATCTCAGTCCTAAATGACTTATCCCTTATCCTTAGATTATGTCCCTTGGCTCTGGACTTCCCCAACATCGGGAACATTCTTCCTGCATCTAACCTGTCCAGTCCCGTCAGAATTTTATAAGAAATAAGAATTAGGAACAGGAGTAGGCCATCTAGCCCCTCGAGCCTGCTCCGCCATTCAATAAGATCATGGCTGATCTGGCCGTGGACTCAGCTCCACTTACCCGCCCTCTCCCCGTAACCCTTAATTCCCTTATTGGTTAAAAATCTATCTATAAACATAAGAACATAAGAACATAAGAATTAGGAACAGGAGTAGGCCATCTAGCCCCTCGAGCCTGCTCCGCCATTCAAAAAGATCATGGCTGATCTGGCCGTGGACTCAGCTCCACTTACCCGCCCGCTCACCATAACCCTTAATTCTCTATCTGTGACTTGAATACATTCAATGAGCTAGCCTCAACTGCTTTCTTGGGCAGAGAATTCTACAGATTCACAACCCTCTAGGAGAAGAAATTCCTTCTCAACTCGGTTTTAAATTGGCTCCCCCGTATTTTGAGGCTGAGCCCCCTAGTTTTAGTCTCCCCTACCAGTGGAAACAACCTCTCTGCCTCTATCTTGTCTATCCCTTTCATTATTTTAAATGTTTCTATAAGATCACCCCTCATCCTTCTGAACTCCAACGAGTAAAGACCCAGTCTACTCAATCTATCATCATAAGGTAACCCCCTCATCTCCGAATCAGCCCAGTGAATCGTCTCTGTACCCCCTCCAAAGCCAGTATATCCTTCCTTAAGTAAGGTGACCAAAACTGCACGCAGTACTCCAAGTGCGGCCTCACCAATACCCTGTACAGTTGCAGCAGGACCTCCCTGCTTTTCTACTCCATCCATCTCGCAATGAAGGCCAACATTCCATTCGCCTTCCTGATTACCTGCTGCAGCTGCAAACTAACTTTTTGGGATTCATGCACAAGGAATGCATGTTGTAATTTCTCCCATTCAAATAATATTCCCTTTTACTGTTTTTCTTTCCCAAGGTGGATGACCTCACACTTTCCAACATTGTATTCCATCTGCCAAACTTTAGCCCATTCGCTTAACCTATCCAAATCTCTTTGCAGCCTCTCTGTGTCCTCTACAGAACCCGCTTTCCCACTAATCTTTGTGTCATCTGCAAATTTTGTTACACTACACTCTGTCCCCTCTTCCAGGTCACCTATGTATATTGTAAACAGTTGTGGTCCCAGCACCGATCCCTGTGGCACACCACTAACCACCGATTTCCAACACGAAAAGGACCCATTTATCCCGACTCTCTGCTTTCTGTTAGCCAGCCAATTCTCTATCCATGCTAATACATTTCCTCTCACTCCGCGTACCTCTATCTTCTGCAGTAACCTTTTGTGTGGCACCTTATCGAATGCCTTTTGGAAATCTAAATACACCACATCCATCGGTACACCTCTATCCACCATGCTCGTTATATCCTCAAAGAATTTTATATGTTTCTATGAGATCCCCTCTCATCCTTCTAAATTCCAGTACTGAGGTAGCAGTACAGATATGCGAGGACGCTAGTTCCAGAGCATTGTGGCTCCCCTTTTATAAAATCTTTGCCACAAGAACAGGAAACCCCAATCTCCACCAGTTGCATACTCTCGTGGTGCCAGCATGTATATACACAGTGTAAACCTTATTGATATTACATCAGGAAAACAAGTCTCCATCTTATGCAACTATACAGTGACTACACAGAGAGTATATCTATAGTCTGTATATATAACATCACTCTCCACCAAGTCTTTTGTGCCAATTACTTTTGCACCATGTGCTCTGGCTTAGCTCTCCCCAGACTTAAGTGCCAATAGCCCTTGCACCTTGGCTGTGCTTTGGCTTGGCTCTCTCCCTGTTAACCCCCAAGTCCTTTTGCCACAATGTTGGATGGTGGTTACCAGTTTGGATGGTTCAATGATGCAGTGGAGATTCCAGTGGGTTCAGGGTGTGATCTATGTGTGTGTCCATGGCTACATACATCCATTCCCCACCCCCCCACCTCCCGCCCCCCACAGCGAGATCATGCAGCTGGCCCGATACATCAACATACAGGATCAGACACAGTGCAGGTACAAATAAAAGGAAGAAAAAAAATGTTTTTACAGTTTGTAGCATGACCCCTTGGTTCAGTGACTTACATTGGTTACATTTTATGGTCGTGCGCCAGGAGTGGGTAGCTTGCATTCATGGTTCAGTCATGGTCAGTACTGAGGTAGCAGTACAGATATGCGAGGACGCTAGTTCCATAGCAATCGGACGGAGTCCTAGTCATCTGATGGCGGCGCTGCGCCCCCTGCTAGTGGGGTGTGCTTGGTTCGCTCACCTTGCCAGGACTCAGGACCTTTGCCGTTGCCTAGTGGTGGGCAGAGCCACAGATGTATGTGGCCTCCCTGTCCTCCTTTGAGGGCTGCAGAATCTTCTGCCTGCTCTCTAACGGTGTTGGCAACCTGGCAATTCCAGGTCCCGTTTGGGGAACTTGTTGATTCTGACCTTTTGCTCCCGGACATGGCCGAGGTAACGACTGGTTCTGAGGGCTGCGCCGTCTCCACCCGGGTAGTGGGCAACAGTGGCCGACTGCGCGTATCGGCACCGTTTTCATTTCCAGCTCCATGGCGAATAGTGCCATCAGGTGCCTGCAGCGTGAGACAGACCTAGAACAATGTATCGGGATCAGCGCCTTTACTCACCCGCATTCGCTCGCTTTCTACTTTTGGGGACACTCTATTCCCGACATATCGCAACATTTTGTTCTTTACATTTGTTGGAGTGGATTTTCGGACATAGCAAAGCATGATGGGGTAAGCCAACTATCTGCCTTTCCACTAAATGAACTTTGTACCAAGAAGCCTATCTGCTGTCCGCTGATATGAACTCTGCAGCAACAAGTGACTCATGGCCAAGGTGCAGGCCACTGTTTCATCGAAAACTTTGCAACAGAATAACTAACCACAAAAGAAGATAAAGAGGAAGGGCCCCCAAACTTGCGCTATGCTATCAGGTTTCACTCGGACTAAAAAGTTGTGCAACAATATGATTGGTTGTATGTAAATGAATTGCGTTGCCATATGGATTGGTTGGTTGTATGTAAATGAATTTAAATGATTGTATTCCGCCCTCTGTAAACTGCTTATAACCCCGCGGCACCAGGCACTCGGGGAGAAGGTGCTTCATAGGTCGCGGGATCTCAACTCTTCTCCCAGAGCTCTCTTAGCAATAAAGTTGTCTCTCTTACCTTACCAGAGTCTATGTGAATTTATTTTCACTAACAAATTGGCGTCACGAACAGGATACCGCGGAGCTGGATAGTTGTATGACCCAGTAGAACGGGACAATAGTCAATTTCTGACCACCTAGAAATTATACTGGGTGTTATGTAATGAGAAAGGATTAATTAGCAATCTCGTTGTGCGAGGCCCCTTGGGGAAGAGTGACCATAATATGGTGGAATTCTGCATTAGGATGGAGAATGAAACAGTTAATTCAGAGACCATGGTCCAGAACTTAAAGAAGGCTAACTTTGAAGGTATGAGGCGTGAATTGGCTGAGATGGATTGGCGAATGATACTTAAGGGGTTGACTGTGGATGGGCAATGGCAGACATTTAGAGACCGCATGGATGAACTACAACAATTGTACATTCCTGTCTGGCATAGAAATAAAAAAGGGAAGGTGGCTCAACCGTGGCTATCAAGGGAAATCAGGGATAGTATTAAAGCCAAGGAAGTGGCATACAAATTGGCCAGAAATAGCAGCGAACCTGGGGACTGGGAGAAATTTAGAACTCAGCAGAGGAGGACAAAGGGTTTGATTAGGGCAGGGAAAATGGAGTATGAGAAGAAGCTTGCAGGGAACATTAAGACGGATTGCAAAAGTTTCTATAGATATGTAAAGAGAAAAAGGTTAGTAAAGACAAATGTAGGTCCCCTGCAGTCAGAATCAGGGGAAGTCATAACGGGGAACAAAGAAATGGCGGACCAATTGAACAAGTACTTTGGTTCGGTATTCACGAAGGAGGACACGAACAACCTTCTGGTTATAAAAGGGGTCGGGGGGTCTAGTAAGGAGGAGGAACTGAGGGAAATCCTTATTAGCCGGGAAATTGTGTTGGGGAAATTGATGGGATTGAAGGCCGATAAATCCCCAGGGCCTGATGGACTGCATCCCAGAGTACTTAAGGAGGTGGCCTTGGAAATAGTGGATGCGTTGACAGTCATTTTCCAACATTCCATTGACTCTGGATCAGTTCCTATGGAGTGGAGGGTAGCCAATGTAACCCCACTTTTTAAAAAAGGAGGGAGAGAGAAAACAGGGAATTATAGACCGGTCAGCCTGACATCGGTAGTGGGTAAAATGATGGAATCAATTATTAAGGATGTCATAGCAGTGCATTTGGAAAGAGGTGACATGATAGGTCCAAGTCAGCATGGATTTGTGAAAGGGAAATCATGCTTGACAAATCTTCTGGAATTTTTTGAGGATGTTTCCAGTAGAGTGGATAAGGGAGAACCAGTTGATGTGGTATATTTGGACTTTCAGAAGGCGTTCGACAAGGTCCCACACAAGAGATTGATGTGCAAAGTTAGAGCACATGGGATTGGGGGTAGTGTACTGACATGGATTGAGAACTGGTTGTCAGACAGGAAGCAAAGAGTAGGAGTAAATGGGTACTTTTCAGAATGGCAGGCAGTGACTAGTGGGGTACCGCAAGGTTCTGTGCTGGGGCCCCAGCTGTTTACACTGTACATTAATGATTTAGATGAGGGGATTAAATGTAGTATCTCCAAATTTGCGGATGACACTAAGTTGGGTGGCAGTGTGAGCTGCGAGGAGGATGCTGTGAGGCTGCAGAGCGACTTGGATAGGTTAGGTGAGTGGGCAAATGCATGGCAGATGAAGTATAATGTGGATAAATGTGAGGTTATCCACTTTGGTGGTAAAAACAGAGAGACAGACTATTATCTGAATGGTGATAGATTAGGAAAAGGGGAGGTGCAAAGAGACCTGGGTGTCATGGTACATCAGTCATTGAAGGTTGGCATGCAGGTGCAGCAGGCGGTTAAGAAAGCAAATGGCATGTTGGCCTTCATAGCAAGGGGATTTGAGTACAGGGGCAGGGAGGTGTTGCTACAGTTGTACAGGGCATTGGTGAGGCCACACCTGGAGTATTGTGTACAGTTTTGGTCTCCTAACCTGAGGAAGGACATTCTTGCTATTGAGGGAGTGCAGCGAAGGTTCACCAGACTGATTCCCGGGATGGCGGGACTGACCTATCAAGAAAGACTGGATCAACTGGGCTTGTATTCACTGGAGTTCAGAAGAATGAGAGGGGACCTCATAGAAACATATAAAATTCTGACGGGGTTAGACAGGTTAGATGCAGGAAGAATGTTCCCAATGTTGGGGAAGTCCAGAACCAGGGGTCACAGTCTAAGGATAAGGGGTAAGCCATTTAGGACCGAGATGCGGAGGAACTTCTTCACCCAGAGAGTGGTGAACCTGTGGAATTCTCTACCACAGAAAGTTGTTGAGGCCAATTCACTAAATATATTCAAAAAGGAGTTAGATGAGGTCCTTACTGCTAGGGGGATCAAGGGGTATGGCGAGAAAGCAGGAATGGGGTACTGAAGTTGAATGTTCAGCCATGAACTCATTGAATGGCGGTGCAGGCTAGAAGGGCCGAATGGCCTACTCCTGCACCTATTTTCTATGTTTCTATGTTTCTATACTGGGGGTAGCGACTGGCCGGCGAAGTGGTATCAAACGAATAAAATAGATTAAGTAAGTAAAGAGACATAACTTGATAGTATGTGATAAGAGTTAAGAAATTCAGACTGTAATGGCGTACAACGCAGACTGAAAGGAAAGTAATTAGTGATGCGGGGGTTGATTATTTTAGTCCAATGTTCATAGAGGGTGATATAGAAATCGGTGCGGAAGGGAGCTGATCACTCCAACCAAGAGCCGGACTCCGGTGGTCAGGAAACGCGTTAATCTTCGCGAGCAAGACAAGAGGTCTCTGCGAGGTGAATCGTGGCCGTGAGTATTAAGTTCGGAAATTCCGTAAACTAGAGGGGAATACAGGAACATAGAGTAAACATCTTCAATGGCAGGTAAGGAAACGGACGTAAAATGTGGACCGCCCGGGTCCCTAACTAACTCTTACATGACCAATCTACAAGTCTTAATTAAAAAAATGCAGAAAGATGGCTGGGATGTATCCCAGACATTAGAACAACAACGAAATTGGATGGCAAAACAAAAGAAAGATAAAACCAAAAAGGCCGGAGTATTACTAGTACATCAGTTAGCAGGACTAATTGAGTAAGTAAAGGACGTTAGAGAGAAAGGGGAAGAGAAAAGTAAACAATTAAGTCAGGAAAATGTAGGGAATGGGAAAAGAAATGCCTGGCGTTAGAACAATAGATTCAGAACCATTCCCAATGGGGGGAGAAACAGCCTCACTGCTCCCTTACGAAGATTACCAAGGTGAGGCAACAGCCCCGGGTCAGGAAGATCTAGAAACCTTCCCGGCGGCACCAGTCACCAGGGGAGGATCTGCAGCGAATCCCACTGCAACCTATAAACCATTTACCCCGGGCGAGAGACAGCAGATAATGGCATCCCTGGGTAAATTACAACCCCGGTGTGAGAATACCAAATTTTGGACAGAGCTGGATACAGTTTGGGTGGGCCATCAACTACACCTCAGATATCCACCAACTAGTCCGAGCGGCTTGCCCAGCAGATCGGAGGAGAGTAGTGGCCGGAGGAGCCGCGGTAGCAGCCAATGCCGACTTTTCAGGGGGACGTTGGACACACATGGTACCTTTAACCACCGAAGTAGATGGTCAACAGGCGGCCTTTGGCCCTTTTAAAACCGAGATCCAACGAGTTTTAGGTAATGCCCCTACTAATTGGAGTAAAATGACTACAACCAAACAACAAAAGGGGGAAGGAGCCTTAGAGTATGGGGAACGATTCTTCCAGATATATCAAGAATGCTCTGGACAGGGAAACCCGGGCCGCAGCGACCGAACATTTATCCAGGCATTTAAGGACGGACTATCTGCTGCACACCAGACCATTATAAAAATGGGAGTAATTGTAACCCAGGATTATGATGAACTGGTCGAGTGGGCTCGTGGCGTCCAGGGAGGGGGCGATGAAAAATCCCAAACAAAGATAAAACAAGAAAGGGTTTTTGCAGCAGGGACGGGGGGAGGACAGAAAAAGGGGACATGCCATAACTGCGGGAAGGTGGGTCACTTTGCCAAAGAATGTAAGGGGAAACGCATGGAAAAACAATGCACATATTGCGACAAAAAGGGACATTTAGACGCGACCTGCTATAGTAAAAATGGCTATCCTAATAAGGCAAGGACCCTGTCAGAACAGGAATACCAGCAGTGGCAGGAGTACAAAGCCACCCTGTGATGCCCGGCGGCCCCTGTACAAAGTAAAAAGGAGGGAAGGATATATGTGTCTGCACTAATAGGGGGCCGACAGTGTGAGATGCTAGTGAACACTGGAGCCTCAATATCCATTACCAATCTACCCCTTCCCGTAACCGACTAAAAGGCTTTAATAAACGGAATAGATGTACGGCCAACACCAGCCTACCTGAGCATCACCCAAGTGGTGGAAATTGATAATTTATGTATACCCATGAGATTTTACGTATGCAAGAATTGTGAGGGAACAATATTGGGGAATGACGTAATGAAGGAATTTCAGGCCCTGATTGATTGTGGCAAGGGAAAATTAACATGGCCAAAGGCAGATGGCAGTAAGGGAGATTTGGGACAGATAGCTCACCATATGGAAAGTTTAAGTGTAGCAACAGCTACAAAAACCAACTGGCATACCGAGACTGGAAGATATGGCGGCATTTGTGCCTCTGTGCCCGGGGTTTGGGCACAGACAAAATTGGATACCAGAAAGGCGGACATGGACCCTATTAAGGTCCCTGGACCATCTCATAAACCACACCGGCAATATCCTATAAGACCCGAAGCCAGAACAGCAGTGGTAGAAATAGTAAAGGGACTAGTGGAAAAAGGTATCGAAAGAGAAACTGTTAGCACCACTAACTCCCCAACATGGCCAGTAGGGAAGCCAGATGGGAGTTATAGACTAATCATTGACTACACCGCCCTTAATAAGGTCACCCCCAAACTATACCCGATAGTGGCCAGTCCCTCCACAATCCTTAATGGATTATCCCCTGAACAGAAAATCTTTACAGTCCTGGACATAGCCAATGGCTTCTGGGCACTTCCCCGCGACCCAGAATCACAAGAGAAATTCGCCTTCACGGTGGAGGATAAACAATATACTTGGACCCGATTACCACAAGGGTTCCATAATAGTCCTGCCATATTCCACCGAGTCATGAGCGAAGTACTAAAACAAATAGAAGTACCGGCAGGAAATAGTATTTTACAATATGTCGACGACATATTAATAGCTTCAGAAACCAAGGAGGGACATCAGGCAATCCTATACTTGGTGTTACGAGCTTTGGAGACGGCAGGCCTTAAGGTCAACCCCAAGAAAGCCCAGGTAGGGAAAACCCAAGTCCTGTACCTAGGGTACTGCCTTTCAAAGGGGTTGAAAGAAATGCCCTCGGTTAGGAAAAAGGCTGTCAAGGACATGCCTAGACCAGTAACGGTAAGGGGGGTGAGGAAGGTACTGGGTCTCTTTAATTACAGCCGGAACTTTATCCCTGAGTTTGCAAAGATTGCCGAGCCTATACAAAGACTAGTAAAGGGAGGAAAACCGGCCCTAGACCTTATAAAGTAGGGCCCTGAACAAGAACAGGCGTATAGTAAACTCAAGTCAGAACTAGTCTCCGCACCTGGATTGGGACTGCCTGACATGGGTAAAGATTTCCATATCTACTGTACCAATGAAGATGGGTTCTATACGGCCGTGGTCACCCAAGATCACGGGGATAAAAGGAGACCTATAGCCTATTACTCCACTGCCGAAGGTCCGGTGGTGACCGGATTATCCAGATGCATAGCTGCACTAGACTGCGCAGCTTGGGCAGTAAAAATAAGCGAGCCTGTGGTAATGACTGGAAACATCATTCTCCACACCAAACACACGTTGGTAGAAATGTTAAACACAGGAAAACTGAAAACCGTTTCTAATATGAGATGGGCAAAGTGGGAAGCAGTCCTCTTGCCACCCAACAAAGCAGTACCTATAATTAGAGACGTAGGGGGAAACCCCGTGGAGGGCATAGTGCAAGAGGGAGAGCCCCACGATTGCGGGGACGTGGATATGGACATGGAAGAGGATAGAATAAAAGACACTCCCCTTCAAACCACAGAACAAACCTTGTTTGTGGACGGCTCGCGAAAATACGTAGAGGGACTACCTCGTACCGGATGGGCTGTAGTTAATCAGGATCTAGAGACAGTCCATTCAGGGCGAATTAATGGGGGGTCGTCAGCTCTGGTGGCAGAATTGGTAGCCCTCACCCGGGCACTGGAACTATCAGAGGGTAAGATCGTTAATATCTATACGGACAGTAGATATGCATTCGGGGTAGTACACGATTATATGACAGCATGGGGGAGGAGGGGTTTTATCACAACCAGCGGACATTCCATAAAACACCAGCTGAGAATAGAAGCTCTCTTAGCAGCCAGTAGTAAACCAAAACAGGTAGCGGTCATTAAAATTAAAGCCCACCAAAGGGAACTGGACCGAACCAGTCCAGATTGGCTGAGTCACCAGGGAAATCAAGCTGCGGACTTAGCTGCACAAGAGGCATTAGAACAAGAGGAGTGTGAGGAAGCCTCAGTCAGCGCCGCTGGGGTCCGAGACGAACAGATAAGTATCGAGAAACTACACCAGGACACTTCTGAGGAAGAAAGGGGTATGTGGACAAAGCAGGGCGCAACGCAAGGAAAGGATAACGTTTGGAGACGAAACGACAAGGTAATGGCGCCTGAATGCACACAGAATACCTTATTGGAGTTGCACCATGGCCTGTCCCATTTGGGACGAGAGGCCATGACCGGGAGTCTTGGAAGAGATTGGTGGTGGAAGGGGATGGGGAGAGATATTGCCAAACATTGCCATCGAGGCGTACGTGCGCACAATATAATCCAGGCAGACCCATTAAAATTAAAATTAAAATGGGACACCAGTCCCGTCCATGGGGGCCATGGGAACATTTATATATTGATTTCACAGGTCCTTTGCCCCCATTCCATGGAAAAAGATATTGCCTAGTGATTATAGATCAATTTACCCGGTGGGTGGAAGCTTTCCCCACACATGATTGCACTGCCTCAACAGTGGCAAGAATATTGAACGAGCAGGTGGTTCCCCAATGGGGAGTGCCTCTTCTGATAGATTCCGATCAAGGCACCTACTTCACCGGGAAGATTGTAAAAACAGTATGCCAGCTGATGGGCATAAAACAAAAATTCCACATCCCCTACCACCCGCAGAGTTCTGGAATGGTAGAACGCATGAACCGTACCCTTAAGAATGCCCTGGCCAAGGCCATGCAAACGTCAGGAAGAACGTGGACAGAAGTATTACCGATTATATTAATGAAGTTAAGAGCCACGGTAAACTGGACAACCGGATTAGCCCCTTATGAACTAATGACAGGAAGGGCGATGCAATTACCAGAAAGCATCGTACACCAAAATGGAATGGCCCATATGAGGTCATAATTAGTGGAAACACCTGTGCCTGTCTGGACATAAGAGGGAAGAGTGTATGGAAACATTGGACCCAGTTGAAATTGTACAAAGAAACTAATGAGAAACTAATAAGGCATGTGATTCACGATAATGTAACCAGGATACTTGTTTATGCACCCCGAACAGGTGACGACTGCAAGCAAGTCCAAATTACGGCTACTGCTAATGTGTAAATATTGTATTGTTTGAGCGTAACAAACATGTCTAAGATAGCGTATATAATCGCGTTACTCTATGTTGTCACGGTTGCAAAGCTAATAGGATTAGAAGATAACTTGTTTTTCAAGACCCATATACGTTTACACGGCAATCGAACCGTGTGTTACCCACTAGCCCAATCAGTAGAGGCCCTGTTAGTGGCCACCCCTGGGTGGACCCCCCGTAACTTATATACGGCAGATACCTCGGACGCACCCTGTGAGGGACAAATGGGTGAATATTGAAGAGGTATACAGGGAAGATGTGTGGAATTAATAAATCCCACAGATCCTGTGTGCAGGGGGTCCAGGGGAAAGGACGAAACGATATGCTCAGACAATGCAAGCTACCCGCTTTGCTTCTCGGGGCAAGGATGGGGGTGTGCATATGCCCTGGTCCCCGAGAACGCCACCTGTGTGCAGACGCAATGTGCCCGTCAGCATTGTCGAGTGTATAGAGGCCAGTTTACTTGCACCTGTAACGAGCAAAGATGCCTGAACGTGACCGCAGGGAGGCAAGTTATCTGCGGTCAGTGCAACGGAGCTCATGTCAGCTCAGAAACATGGGCATACCCGTTTGATGCTTACCAATTGGTAGGATCGGGCTCAAATTCAAGGGAACCGAGCAATTGGTGGTATAAGCAGTTCACGAGTGTTAGCAACATCGATGTAAAGTGTTATAGAGCTAAGGAGGGATTCGTGTTCCTCCTCAACGGCACCTTCAAGACCGCAACACCGACCCTCCTGGTCCTCTTTGCAGTAGGAACTATAGGACCACTCACTGTTCCATGCCCCAAAAGGGGGCATACCCGGAGAAGGATAGTCACAAGGAGTTCTGTGCCGATTGGGAGGATCCTATCACGCTGGGATCATCACTGGGTTACGGGTTCCTCGGGGCCCTGTCTGTGGGGGGATCAGCGGGGGTAATTAGTGCCAAAAATAGGAATTATCTTATTTGTGGATTAACCATTCGGGGAAACAGCACATCTAAGGGATTGGATGGCATCAACCGGGAGCTGTCTGAATTAAGATTGTATACGCAGCAGACCCGTTATGCCGTAGATTATCAGTTAGCCCAACAGGGGGGAGTATGCACAATAATAGGAGACAAATGTATAACGCATGTTACGGATGAATCATACAATATCCCACCCAAGCCATTGATGCCATAAGAAAGCAGCTTAACGAGTTCAGACAAGGCCCAAAAAGGGGGAATAGATGGCTTGACTGGCTATTAGGGGGATCCTGGGAGTCCTATTTATTCTTGTTGTAATAATAATTACTTGTTGCTTGATTATCGGATGTTTTAATATCTGCTATAAAGTCATGATGGCCCGAATAATGCCGGTTGCCAGCATGATCACCGGAAAAGAACATCTGATGGGAACACCCGGAGATGCCGAGGAAGACGGAGCGGACCACTACCTATGAAGGGTAGGCTAGAGCTACAGGCAAGGAGTACATACGAAATGTCAGGGAAGTAACTTGCCTCGATGACCGCATATTAGGCACTGAGCCACCTTCATTGTGGTCATCTGGATTTCGTGAACATCCTCCAGGACCAACAGGGGGAACTGTTGGAGTAGAATTTTGGACATAGCAAAGTATGATGGGGTAAGCCAACTATCTGTCTTTCCACTAAATGAACTTTGTACCAAGAAGCCTATCTGCTGTCCGCTGATATGAACTCTGCAGCAACAAGTGACTCATGGCCAGGTGCAGGCCACTGTTTCATAGAAAGCTTTGCAACAGAATAACTAAGCTCAAAAGAAGATAAAGAGGAAGGGCCCCCAACTCGTGCCATGCTATCAGGTTTTACTCGGACTAAAAAGTTGTGCAACAATATGATTGGTTGTATGTAAATGAATTGCGTTGCCATATGGATTGATTGGTTGTATGTAAATGAATTTAAATGATTGTATTCCGCCCTCTGTAAACTGCTTATAACCCCGCGGCATCAGGCACTCGGGGAGAAGGTGCTTCATAGGTCGCGGGATCTCAACTCTTCTCCCAGAGCTCTCTTAGCAATAAAGTTGTCTCTCTTACCTTTCCAGAATCTATGTGAATTTATTTTCACTAACACATTCTTAATCGTTTCGTTACAATCATTGCCATGCATACAATGTCTCTTTAAGTTCAGTTGATTGCAGGTCTCCTTTAAGAGAACCCTGCCATGCTACACTGCATCTCGCTGCAGTAGGGACGCCATCTTGCCTCTGCCCTCGAGGTCAATTGCCTTGATTCTTCTCTCCCGCGATTCTGCCACAAAAGCTGGAAGAGTGCCTGTGAATTCGATCTTCCTCCCCAGGAGTCTTGTCACTGGTGCCGGGAAGGGACTTTTAACTCGTTCCGGTCGGATCATTGCCACGTAGTCATGATGGACGGTCTGTGCCTCAGGTGCTGCGCTGGTCTGTTCTCTGGTGCCTGGCCCAAGCAAAGGTGAGGTTTTGCTCTGCCTCTGAGCATGGGGGACATCATTTGCTCGAGTGAAGAGGTCTTCCCATTTCCACTGGATCTTCTCCATCCACCTTCTTCTGAGTAGCATAAACATAGAAACATAGAAAATAGGTGCAGGAGCAGGCCATTCAGCCCTTCTAGCCTGCACCGCCATTCAACGAGTTCATGGCTGAACATGAAACTTCAGTACCCACTTCCTGCTTTCACGCCATACCCCTTGATCCCCCGAGTAGTAAGGACTTCATCTAACTCCCTTTTGAATATATTTAGTGAATTGGCCTCAACTACTTCCTGTGGTAGAGAATTCCACAGGTTCACCACTCTCTGGGTGAAGAAGTTTCTCCTTATCTCGGTCCTAAATGGCTTACCCCTTATCCTTAGACTGTGACCCCTGGTTCTGGACTTCCCCAACATTGGGAACATTCTTCCTGCATCCAACCTGTCCAAACCCGTCAGAATTTTAAACGTTTCTATGAGGTCCCCTCTCACTCTTCTGAACTCCAGTGAATACAAGCCCAGTTGATTCAGTCTTTCTTGATAGGTCAGTCCCACCATCCCGGGAATCAGTCTGGTGAATCTTCGCTGCACTCCCTCAACAGCAAGTATGTCCTTCCTCAAGTTAGGAGACCAAAACTGTACACAATACTCCAGGTGTGGCCTCACCAAGGCCCTGTACAACTGTAGCAACACCTCCCTGCCCCTGTACTCAAATCCCCTCGCTATGAAGGCCAACATGCCATTTGCTTTCTTAACCGCCTGCTGTACCTGCATGCCAACCTTCAATGACTGATGTACCATGACACCCAGGTCTCGTTGCACCTTCCCTTTTCCTAATCTGTCACCATTCAGATAATAGTCTGTCTCTCTGTTTTTACCACCAAAGTGGATAACCTCACATTTATCCACATTATACTTCATCTGCCACGCATTTGCCCACTCACCTAACCTATCCAAGTCACTCTGTAGCCTCATAGCATCCTCCTCGCAGCTCACACTGCCACCCAACTTAGTGTCATCCGCAAATTTGGAGATACTACATTTAATCCCTTCGTCTAAATCATTAATGTATAATGTAAACAGCTGGGGCCCCAGCACAGAACCCTGCGGTACCCCACTAGTCACTGCCTGCCATTCCGAAAAGTACCCATTTACTCCTACTCTTTGCTTCCTGTCTGACAACCAGTTCTCAATCCACGTCAGCACACTACCCCCAATCCCATGTGCTTTAACTTTGCACATTAATCTCCTGTGTGGGACCTTGTCGAAAGCCTTCTGAAAGTCCAAATATACCACATCAACTGGTACTCCTTTGTCCACTTTATTGGAAACATCCTCAAAAAATTCCAGAAGATTTGTCAAGCATGATCTCCCTTTTACAAATCCATGCTGACTTGGACCTATCATGTCACCATTTTCCAAATGCGCTGCTATGACATCCTTAATAATTGATTCCATCATTTTACCCACTACTGAGGTCAGGCTGACCGGTCTATAATTCCCTGCTTTCTCTCTCCCTCCTTTTTTAAAAAGTGGGGTTACATTGGCTACCCTCCACTCGATAGGAACTGATCCAGAGTCAATGGAATGTTGGAAAATGACTGTCAATGCATCCGCTATTTCCAAGGCCACCTCCTTAAGTACTCTGGGATGCAGTCCATCAGGCCCTGGGGATTTATCGGCCTTCAATCCCATCAATTTCCCCAACACAATTTCCCGACTAATAAAGATTTCCCTCAGTTCCTCCTCCATAATAGACCCTCCGACCACTTTTATATCCGGAAGGTTGTTTGTGTCCTCCTTAGTGAATACTGAACCAAAGTACTTGTTCAATTGGTCTGCCATTTCTTTGTTCCCCGTTATGACTTCCCCTGATTCTGACTGCAGGGGACCTACGTTTGTCTTTACTAACCTCTTTCTCTTTACATACCTATAGAAACTTTTGCAATCCGCCTTAATGTTCCCTGCAAGCTTCTTCTCGTACTCCATTTTCCCTACCCTAATCAAACCCTTTGTCCTCCTCTGCTGAGTTCTAAATTTCTCCCAGTCCCCAGGTTCGCTGCTATTTCTGGCCAATTTGTATGCCACTTCCTTGGCTTTAATACTATCCCTGATTTCCCTAGATAGCCACGGTTGAGCCACCTTCCCTTTTTTATTTTTACGCCAGACAGGAATGTACAATTGTTGTAATTCATCCATGCGTTCTCTAAATGTCTGCCATTGCCCATCCACAGTCAACCCCTTAAGTATCATTAGCCAATCTATCTTAGCCAATTCATGCCTCATACCTTCAAAGTTACCCTTCTTTAAGTTCTGGACCATGGTCTCTGAATTAACTGTTTCATTCTCCATCCTAATGCAGAATTCCACCATATTATGGTCACTCTTCCCCAAGGGGCCTCGCACAATGAGATTGCTAATTAATCCTCTCTCATTACACAACACCCAGTCTAAGATGGCCTCCCCCCTAGTTGGTTCCTCGACATATTGGTCTAGAAAACCATCCCTTATGCATTCCAGGAAATCCTCCTCCACCGTATTGCTTCCAGTTTGGCTAGCCCAATCTATGTGCATATTAAAGTCACCCATTATAACTGCTGCACCTTTATTGCATGCACTCCTAATTTCCTGTTTTTTTTTTTTTTTTGGACCATCACCTGCAACAATCCACAGAGGTAACTTGTGCACCATGCCATTATGGATTACACTTACATCTGCACTACCAAGGTCCGGGATCATCTCCTTGGTGTAGGTGCGCAACTTTTCCTGTACTGGAATCAGCTCGGGTCATTTTTCATTCCATACCTTCTCAAAGGCATCCTAGCTCATCACTGAATGGCTTGCTCCCACGCTCCCATGTCCTCTTTCATGAAGACTGGAACGCCATTTATCTTGACTTCCATCTTCACTGGAGGACAATCGGTGATGCAGGTATACACTCCATATATTTCTTCTAGGGGCTGCGCCGCCTCTCTGGCCAAATCGTCATACTCCCTGCTGGATTCAAAGACATCTACCGACTCCTCTGCTAGATGGTGAGTCGTATTTCTTTTACACATATGCTGGAGGTGGCCCTTCATGTTACAGGCTTTGCATACGTACTCAGCAAACCGACACTGGTGAGCCCTATGGTTTCCTCCGCAACGCCAGCATGGTGCTACTCGATTAGCACCCCTCGGCGGACTCTGAGTTCTGGAACCCTGAGGTCTGTGCTCTCTGCCCTGGGCAGAGTCACGTTCTACAGTCTTGCCTGTGAAAGGCACCATTCTGTACTTGCCGGGTTTGAGTCCACAGGATGAATAATTTGTTTGGTGCTGCAGGTCGAGGTCATGAATGCCTGACTGATGCTGATGGCCTTCTGCAGTTTGACTGTGGTGTCTGCAGATAATAGCTTGTGAAGGAGGCCCTCGTGGCCAATTCCTATAATGAAGGTATATCGCAATGCTTCGTTGAGGCATGTGCCAAAATCACACGGTGCCGCAAGTCGCCTGAGATCGACAGCATATTTTGCAGTCTCCTGTCCCTCAGGTCTGTGGTGAGTGTAGAATCTGTGCTTAGCCGTGAGGATGCTCTCTTTTGGTTTCAGTTGATTGTGAATTAGGTCAGTCAGCTCATTGTATGTCTTATCGTTGGCCTTCGTGTGTGCCAGCAAGTCCCTGACGAGGTGGCAGTATAGCCTAGTGCTTCTCCGCCGATGCGTCCGTCTCCCCTGCCAGGTCGTTTGCCACGAAATATTCCTCAAGCCTTTCCGTGAAGACATCCCAATCATCACCCTCTGCGAAGTCTTTTAGTGTGCCAAAGGTAGCCATATTCGCGTAAAAGTCCGTATTCTCGTCGCCAGTTATTATGTCTGTAATGTACTTCTGAATGACTCCACGAGGCAATGTGTTGCACTCAAACTGTAGTGACCTTGGTCCTTTATTGGTAACTCAGAGTAAGGCAGCTACATGGTGGCTCCCCTTTTATACAGCCCCTGCCACCAGGGCATGAAACCCCGGTCTTCAACAGTTGCACCCTCTAGTGGTGCCAGCATGTATATACATTGATGGTACATCAGGTAAACAAGTCTCCATCTTATGCAACTTTACAGTGACTACATACAGTCTGCATACATAACATAGTCCAGACATCTGAAGCGCTGCTTAAGCACAGTTATTGTTTTCTGGACCACATTGCGTGTATCTCTGTGGCTCTAACTGTATCACTTCTTGGCCTCGGTGTGGGTGTCACGCAGGGAGTTCATCAGCCAGGTAGCTAGGCCATATCGGTTATCACCAAGCATCCAGCATTGTCCTTGTGGATGTCAGTGCTCTCATGCAGGATGTGAGCCTCATCGAAGCTGCCCGGACATTTGGCTTTCACTGCCATTATGATCTGGTTGTGGTCGACAACTAGTTGGACCTTCAGGGAGTGAAATCTTTTTCTGTTACGAAATGCCCCAGGTCCTGAGAAGGTGGCCGCATGGCGATGTGAGTGCACTGTACCCTGGGGAACATAGCAATGCAGTAGAATGCGCCAGCCCTGTCAGTCTGAGTCTCCGTGGTAATGAGGAAGCTGATAAAGTCCATCCTTCGCGCGTACAAGGCCTCTGTGACCTGTCTAATGTAGTGATGGGTGGCTTGGTGAGACAGAGGGGAAATCTCGACCGTGGAGACCCGAAAGGAACCGGATGCATAGAAAGACAGTGCCGCGGTGACCTTGACCTTGACCGACACTGATGTCCTGATGGCAGGCTGCATATGTGGCCTGATGAGCTCACATATTTCATTGATCATCACCTTGTGGAAGAGCAGTCTCCGAAGGCAGGTGTGGTCAGAGACATGGAGGTAAGACCTCTTTTCCCTGTACGTGTGGTGTGTGTATGGTCTGGCCCTCCTCATTCTTGCATGTTTTAAATTAGGCACATAATGATGTGCATCACACATTGAGCCATCTGCAATCTGTAGCATCTGCGTATTAATCGATGCAGGCTGAGAAATGGCTGGCGCCATTGCAATCAAAGTATAATAGCGATTGATCAGAAGCAATAATTTCCTAATTTAAATACACCTAGAATAGACCCCCGATAGTCCAGAGTCTGAAAATATGTCTTTTGAGATGGTCACTTCACCTGAGAAGAACTCCAGAGTCAATCCAAACTTCCCCGTAGTTGAAGCAACCTTCTGAATGATGCGACCTGCGATTTAAAAAATGGCAGCCACACCGCTGGCTTTAGTTCAGAACAGTTCTACTTTTTCCGGGCGATTTTTTGGGCGAGCGATATTGTGGGCGACATGTGTGTGAGGTGGTGAAAGTGAAGGTGGGTGATCTCCTGGGCATTAGTTTCCGTAAATGAGATCTTTCCGACAAAAAAAAATGCATGGGCGGTATTATTGAATCTCGGCATTAATTACATGTGGAAACTAATGATTGCCGATATTATGGGCGTTGATTTCGCCCATTCTGAAGATTCCGCCCAAAAAAGGTGGGCGGGCGGTATTTTTTTTCCCCAGCGTTAAGCACATGGGGAAAGTAACGCTTGGTGATAAGTGTCCGAAAAATGCCCGTCAGTTTCCATTTTGTGCCTAAATGGGTGACATTTGGGCGTTATACGTCATTTCAGTGGTAAAATGGACTTTAAGTGGGCGGTAAGTATGCAGAAAAAATGGAAAATCTAGCCCGATGTCCCCTAGTTTTTATTTCCCCTATGAGTGGAAATATTCTCTCTGCATCCACCTTTTTGAGCCCCCTCATTATCTTATATGTTTCGATAAGATCACCTCTCATTCTTCTGAACGCCAATGAGTATAGGTTCAACCTACTCAACCTATCTTCATAAGTCATCCCCCTCATCTCTGGAATCAATCTAGTGAACCTTCTCTGAGCAGTCTCCAATGCAAGTATATCCTTCCTTAAATACGGAGACCAAAACTGTACACAGTACTCTAGGTGTGGCCTCACCAATACCCTGTACAGTTGTAACAGGACTTCTCTGCTTTTATAATTCATCCACTTTGCAATAAAGGCCAACATTCCATTTTCCTTCCTGATTACTTGCTGTACCTGCATACTAACTTTTGTGTTTCATGCATAAGGATCCCCAGGTTCCTCTGCACTGCAGCACTTTACAATTTTTCTCCATTTAAATTATCATTTGCTTTTCTATTTTTTTCTGCCAAAGTGAATAAACTCACATCTGCCAAATTTTTGCCCACTCACTTAGCCTATCTATATCCCTTTGCAGATATTTTGTGTCCTCCTCACTATTTGCTTTCCCACCATTCTTTGTATCATCAGCATAGAAACATAGAAACATAGGAAATAGGTGCAGGGTTATGCCATTCAGTCCTTTGAGCCTGCACCACGTTTCTCTTCATCTCGGTCCTAAATGGCTTACCCCTTATCCTTAGACTGTGACCCCTGGTTCTGGACTTCCCCAACATTCGGAACATTCTTCCTTCATCTAACCTGTCCAATCCCGTCAGAATTTTATATATTTCTATGAGATCCCCTCTCATTATTCTAAATTCCAGTGACTATAAGCCTAGTCGACCCAGTCTTTTTTCATATGTCAGTCCTGCCATCCCGGGAATCAGTCTGGTGAAACTTCGCTGCATTCCCTCAATAGCAAGAATGTCCTTCCTCAGATTAGGAAATCAAAACTGTACACAATATTCAAGGTGTGGCCTCACTAAGCCCCTGTACAACTGCAGTAAGACCTCCCTGCTCCTATACTCAAATCCTCTCGCTATGAAGGCCAACATGACATTTGCCTTCTTCACCGCCTGCTGTACCTGTATGCCAACTTTCAATGACTGATGTACCATGACATCCAGGTCTCGTTGCACCTCCCCTTTCCCTAATCTGTCACCATTCAGATAATATTCTGCCTTCCTGGTTTTGCCACCAAAGTGGATAACATCATATTTATCTACATTGTACTGCATCTGCCATGCATTTGTCCACTCACCTAGCCTGTCCAAGTCACCCTGCAGCCTCTTAGCATCCTCCTCACAGCACACACTGCCACCCAGCTTAGTGTCATCTGCAAATTGTACATTCAATTCCTTCGTCCAAATCATTAATGTGTATTGTAAATAGCTGGGGTCCCAGCACTGAAACCTGCGGCACTGCCTGTCATTCTGAAAAGGACCCATTTATTCCCACTCTTTGCTTCCTGTCTGCCAACCAGTTCTCTATCCACATCAACACATTACCCCCAATACCACGCGCCTTAATTTTGCACACTAATCTCTTGTGTAGGACCTTGTCAAAAGCCTTTTGAAAGTCAAAATACACCACACCCACTGGTTTTCCTTTATCCACTCTACAAATTACATCCTCAAAAAATTCCAGAAGATTTATCAAGCATGATTTCCCTTTCATAAATCAATGCTGACTTGGACCGATCCTGTCACTGCTTTCCGAATGTGCTGATATTAGATCTTTAATAATTGATTCCAACATTTTCCCCACTATCGATGTCGGACTAAACGGTCTATAATTCTCTGTTTTCTCTCTCCCTCCTTTTTTAAAAAATGGGGTTAAATTAACTACCCTCCAATCCATAGGAACTGAACCAGAGTCTATAGAATGTTGGAAAATGACCACCAATGCATCCACTATTTCTAGGGCCACTTCCTTAAGTACTCTGGGAAGCAGACTATCAGGCCCTGGGGACTTATCGGCCTTCAGGCCCTTCAATTTCCCTAACACCATTTCCTGACTACTAAGGATTTCCCTCAGTTCTCCCTTCTTGCTAAACCCTCGGTCCCCTAGTATTTTCAGGAGGTTACTCGTTTCTTCCTTCGTGAAGACAGAACCAAAGTATTTGTTCAATTGGTCTGCCATTTCTTTGTTCCCCATTATAAATTCACTTGATTCTGACTGCAAGGGACCTACATTTGTCTTCACTAATCTTTTTCTCTTCACATATCTATAGAAGCTTTTGCAGTCAGTTTTTATGTTCTCTGCAGGCTTACTCTCATACTCTATTTTCCCCCTCCTAATTAAGCCCTTTGTCCTCCGCTGCTGAATTCTAAATTTCTCCCAGTCCTCGGGTTTGCTGCTTTTTCTGGACAATTTATATGCCTCTTCCTTGGTTTTAACACTATCCCTAATTTCCCTTGTTAGCCACGGTTGAGCCACATTCCCCATTTTATTTTTACGCCTGACAGGGATGTACAATTGTTGAAGTTAATTCATGTGATCTTTAAATGTCTGCCATTGCCTGTGCACCGTCAACCCTTTAAGTATCATTCTCCAGTCTATCCTAGCCAATTCACGTCTCATACCATCAAAGTGACCTTTCTTTAAGTTCAGGACTCTAGTCTCTGAATTAACTGTGTCACTCTCCATCTTAATGAAGAATTCTACCATAGTATGGTCACTCTTCCCCAAGGGGCCTCGCACAACAAGATTGCTAATTAATGCGCTCTCGTTACACAACACACAGTCTAGGATGGCCAGCTCGCTAGTTGGCTTCTCAATGTATTGATCTAGAAAACCATCCCTTATACACTCCAGGAAATCCTCGTCCACCATATTGCTACCATTTTGCTTAGCCCAATCTATATGGAGATTAAAGTCACCCATGATAACTGCTGTACCTTTATTACACGCATTCCTAATTTCTTGTTTGATACCATCCCCAACCTCATTACTACTGTTTGGTGGTCTGTACACAACTCCCACGAGCGTTTTCTGCCCTTTGGTGTTCCGCAGCTCTACCCATACAGATTCCACATCATCCAAGCTAATGTCCTTCCTTACTATTGCGTTAATCTCCTCTTTCACCAGCAATGCTACCCCACCTCCTTGTCCTTTCTGTCTATCCTTCCTGAATATTGAATACCCCTGGATGTTGAGTTCCCAGCCTTGGTCACCCTGGAGCCATGTCTCCGTATCCCAATGACATCATATCCCTTAACAGCTATCTGTGCAGTTAATTCATCCACCTTATTCTGAATGCTCCTCGCATTGAGACACAGAGCCTTCAAGTTTTTTTTTAACATTCTTTGTCCTTTTAGAATTATGTTGCAATGTGACCCTTTTGATTTTTGCTTTTGATTTCTCTGCCCTCCACTTTTTCTTATCTCCTTTCTACCTTTTGCTTCTGACCCCATTTTACTTCCCTCTGTCTCCCTGCATAGATTCCCACATCCCTGCCATATTAGTTTAAATCCTCCCCAACAGCACTAGCAAACACTCCCCCTAGGACATTGGTTCCGGTCCTGCCCAGATGCAGACCATCCGGTTTGTACTGGTCCCACCTCCCCCAAAACCGGTTCCAATGTCCCAGGAATTTGAATCCCTCCCTCTTGCACCATTCCTCAAGCCACGTATTACACTTAACTATCCTGCTATTTCTGCTCTGCCTAGCATGTGTCACTGGTAGCAATCCTGAGATTACTACCTTTGAGGTCCTACTTTTTAATTTAACTCCTAGCTCCCTAAATTCAGCTTGTAGGACCTCATCCCATTTTTTACCTATATTGTTGGTACCTATGTGCACCACGACAACTGGCTGTTCAGCCTCTCCCTTCAGAATGCCCTGCAGCCGCTCCGAGACATCCCCTACCACTATAGCTCTCCCACTCTTTTTCCTGCCCTCCTGTGCAGCAGAGCCACCCATGGTGCCATGAACTTGGCTGCTGCTGCCTTCCCCTGATGAGTCATCTCCCCCAACAGTACCCAAAACGATGTATCTGTTTTGGAGGGAGATGACCGCAGGGGGCCCTTGTACTACCTTCCTTCCAGTGCTCTGCCTGATGGGCACCCATTGCCTATCTGTCTGTGTACCCTTTACCTGCGGTGTGACCAACTCACTAAACGTGCTATTCACAACATCCTCAGCATCGCAGATGCTCCAGAGTGAGTCCATGCGCAGCTCTAGTGCCACAATGCGGTCTGACAGGAGCTGCAGCTGGACACACTTCCTGTACACATAGTAGTCAGGGACACTGGAAGCGTCCCTGACTTCCCACTTAGCACAGGAGGAGCATGACATGGGTCTGGGCTCTCCTGCCATGACTTAACCCTTAAATTAACTTAATTTGGCAACAATGCCAAAAGTTACCTACCAATAAGAAAAGAAAAAGTAAATGAAAAAGATTAAATACTCACCAATCCACCAGCCAATCACTTACCCGCTTGGCTGTGATGTCACACTTTGATTTCTTATTACTTCTTTGTTTACTTTTGCCCCTGCACCAGCTGGCCTCCTCCAACTGCTGCTCCAACTGCCCAAACTCCTGGCCTTTAATAGGCCTCGATCCTCGACCTCCCGCTCCTCCGACTGCTGCTCTGACTGCCTGAATTGGCCTTTTATAGGCCTCGATCCTCGACCTCCTGCTCCTCCGACTGCTGCTCCGACTGCCCGAACTCCTGGTCTTTTATAGGCATCAGGCCTCAATCCTCGACCTCCCGCTCTTTCAACTGCTGCTCTGATTGCCCGAACTTCTGGCCTTTTATAGACCTCGATCCTTGACCTCCCACTACTCTGACTGCTGGTTACACACGTCATGAGTTCTGGATCCGCACGGTCTCGCTGGGAGTCTACCATCATCTGCACACTGGCAATGATGGGCTCCATGGTATGAGCAGAACTGTGTAAAATGTGGGAGGCAGACTCCACCATGCTCTTTATCACTTCTGACAGGCTCTCCTGCACCCTTGCCATTGCACCTATCATGTTGGAGTGCATGGCCATCAACCTTTGTGTGAACGCCTCCGCTTCGAGGTCTTTATCTGAGTCCTGTGCAGCAGAACTCGTGTAGGAACTCGCCCTCTGTGAAGATGGCTCCCGAGGTACGCTTTCCCTTTGACCGTGTTACAGCCTGCTAGGTTAGCCCAGTGCATCACTCAGCGAAGAGCTCTGTACTAAGTTAACCTCTAAGGACCACATAGTGCCAATATCTGAGCTGGTATCTGCAGGTGATAGAAGCAGTGACGCAATGCTTGTCTCCTCCTCCTCGTCCCCTTCTTCTTATCCCTCATGACTTCGTTGGGGGGTGTGAGGCAGCTCACGGACAGGCTGCTCATCTGCAGCATGGTTATCTGAATGCATAAATTGCACAAGAGTCACATTAAGGTGAGGGCAGGGGACAGGAATGGAGCAAGGAACTCAGACAGAATGAGGAGCTAGAAAGAGATAACGCCTTCTGCTTTAACGGAGAAGTGGGATGAGAAGAGGGGATAAAGATACTATTGTTGTCCCCAGCAGGCTCGACGTCCCCGCCGGCCATGGTGCCCACCACCTGCGGACCAATCAGCCGCAGCACTCACTCCTCCAGGACAGGCGGCTTGACAAGGTAGATGCAGGGAGGATGTTTCCCCTTATGGGGGAATCTAGAACTAGGGGGCATAATTTCAGAATAAGGGGTCACCCATTTAAAACGAAGATGAGGAGGAATTCCTTCTCTCAAGGTTATAAATCTATGGAATTCTCTACCCCAGAGAGCTGTGGAGGCTGGATCATTTAATATATTTAAGGTGAAGATAGACAGATTCTTGAACTATAGGGGCATCAAGGGTTATGGGGAATAGGCAGGAAAGTGGAGTTGAGGCCATGATCTTATTGAATGGCAGAGCAGACTCAAGGGACCAATTGGCCTACTCCTGCTCCTATTTCTTATGTTCTTATGTCAGTAAGCTGGACCAGTTCAGCTTCCCCCTCCAGTCCGCTGCGACTCCATTCTGTTGTGTGCGACCAGTGTCCAGTTATATATGTGGAAGTCATCATCATAGGCAGTCCCTCAAAATCGAGGAAGATTTGTTTCCACTCCAAAAGTGTGTTCTCAGGTGACTGAACAGTCCAATTACAGGAATTACAGTCTCTGTTGCAGGTGGGACAGACAGTCGGTGGAGGAAAGGGTGGGTGGGGAGTCTGGTTTGTCGCACGCTCCTTCCGCTGCCTGTGGTAATTTTCTGCATGCTATCGGCGACGAGACTCGATGTGCTCAGCGCCCTCCCGGATGCTCTCCCTCCACTTAGGGCGGTCTTTGGCCAGGGACTACCAGGTGTCAGTGGGGATGCTGCACTTTATCAAGGAAGCTTTGAGGGTCTCCTTGAAATGATTCCTCTGCCCACCTGGGGTCGCTTGCCATGTAGGTGTTCCAAATAGAGCACTTGCTTTGGGAGTCTTGTATCCGGCATGCGGACAATGTGGCCCATCCAACGGAGCTGGTCAAGTATGGTCACTGTTTTGATGCTGGGCATGCTGGCCTGATCAAGAACACTGATGTTGGTGCGTCTGTCCTCCCAGGGGATTTGCAGGATCTTGCGGAGGCATCATTGGTGTTATTTCACCAGCGATTTGAGGTGTCTACTGAGCCATTCAGGGTATCACTACAGCCCTGTAGACCATGAGCTTGGTGGCAGATTTGAGGACCTGATCTTGGAACACTCTCTTCCTCAAGTGGCCGAAGGCTGTGATGGTGCACTGGAGATGGTGTTGAACCTCGTCGTCGATGTCTGCCCTTGCTGATAATAGGCCCCCAAGGTATGGAAAGTGGTCCACGTTGTCCAGGGCCACACCATAGATCCTGATGCCTGGATGGGCAGTGCTGTGTGGTGAGTTTAGGTTGGTGGAGGACCTTTGTCTTACGGATGTTTAGTGTAAGGCCCATGCTTTTGTACGCCTCGGTGAAGCTGTTGATGAAGACTTGGAGATCAGCCTCTGAATGTGCGTAGACGCAAGCATCGTCTGCTTACTGTAGTTCGACGACAGAGGATGGGACGGTCTTGGATCTGGCCTGGAGGCAATGAAGGTTGAACAGATTCCCTCTGGTTCTATAATTTAGTTCCACTCCAGCGGGGAGCTTGTTGTGTATGAGGTGGAGCATTGCAGTGAGGAAGATCGAGAAGAGTGTTGGCGCGATGACGTGGCCCTGCTTGACCCCGGTTTGGACGTTGATTGGGTCTGTGGTGGATCCGTTGGTCAGGATCACGGCTTGCATGTCATCGTGGAACAGGCGGAGGATGGCGACAAACTTTTGGGGGCAGCCAATACGGAGGAGGATGCTCCACAGTCCCTTGCGGTTAACAGTTTCAAATGCCTTTGTAAGGTCAAGGCCACGTACAAGGACTGGTGTTGATTTCTGCATTTTTCTTGCAGTTGCTGCGCCGTAAAAATCATGTCTGTTGTGCCCCGTAGTGGACGAAATCCGCAATGTGACTCCGGGAGCAGCACCTCAGCCACAGGGAGAAGACGGTTGAGGAGGATTCTAGCGATGACTTTCCCAGTGGCTGATAACAGGGAGAGTCTTCTGTAGTTGCCGCAGTCGAACTTGTCCCCTTTTTTAAAGATGGTCACGATTACTGCATCTCTGAGATCTCCCAGCATGATCTCTTTCTTCCAGATGAGAGAGATGAGGTCATGCATTCATGCCAATAGTGCCTCTCCGCCATACTTTAATGCCTCAGCAGGAATTCCATCCGCTCTCGATGTCTTGTTGTTCTTGAGCTGACGGATGGCCTTTTCTACCTCATACAGGGCTGGTGTTTTGCTGAGATGGTGGCGGGTAGCATGGAGTCGAGGACACTCGTGTCAAAGACAGAGCCTCGATTAAGGAGATCTTCGAAGTGCTCCTTCCAGCAGATCCTGACTGCCTCAGTGTCCTTGATGAGTGTCTCCCCATTCTTGGCCAGCAGTGGGGTGGGGCCTTGGGTGCTTGGGCTGTAGGTGGACTTGACTGAGGTGAAGAATCCTCGCACATCATGGCTGTCGGCCAGCTGCTGAATTTCCTGTGCTTTCTCCACCCACTGTAGGGGTGGTCTCTGGGTTCAGGTTCACCTCTGACCTTCTGTGTGATTCCAATCGCTCTCATTCCCTGGGTTCTAGACTTTGGATTTATTTGGGGGATGTGACAAAGTGCATGAGACAACTGGTTTGGTGCAAAGAATTTCGATTTTATTAAGGACAAGAAAATACAACGTCAAACTTGTAATCATTCAAATGAAGAACACTATAATCACACATTCAAAGTGGTTACAGAAATAATACACCTCCCTCCTCTCAATGCCTAACTCTGGCTAGGTCAAACTCCAGGGCAAACAGGGACTATGCTCACCAATCCTTTATTGTCAGTTGGCGGTGGTTCGCGATTTTGGGATTCGCTGGACTCTGTAGGTTCTGCTTGCCAAACCCCGAATGTTGTAGAAGACTTCTCACTGCATAGTCTCCAGTTGGGTGGTGTCCGCTGAGGCGGTAGGGTGCATATTGGACTTGTGAGTACCCACTTTCTTCCATTCGAAATCGGTTTTAAAATCTTTTTGGGTATTGTTTCACCTGTTGGTAGCTAGGACTAGATTGTAGAATGGAAACTTTCGAATCTTTGGTTTCTTCTTGAGGAGTCTTGATTTTGGAATTGGTCAATCGCGGTGCTTTCGATGTTACCACGTTGGTTGTGGTCAGTTGTTACCGCGATGGTGATGTCTGGAGTTATTGGGCTGCTTTCTGCCATGATGGTGTTCTTCCTTCTTCTTTTCGGTAGCAGGGCAGTGTGGCCCCTGTAAGGTTCTGCAAAACCAACCACGGAGACATGTGGTAGGGAGAATGGGAAGATGCCATGTTTAAAATGACGAACTGCAGCCAACAGCCTGTAAACCGCGGAGGATGTTGGGACTCTGGCCATCCTGTACAGTAACAGACAGTGTTGCAGGGGCACGGAACCGGACGGGGGATGAGCCAGCTACCATAAGGGGGAAGAGTGGACATTCGGTTCTTCCAGGAAAATGGATACAAAGCAACATTATATTTTAAAAGGACATTTCTCCAGCTTTTCATGTAAAACCCTCACAGAAGAGGCAACATGTCCAGGCAAAATCTCCTCAGTAATACACAAGGCAACACAAAGGATATCAGTTTGAATAATTAAACACAGGCCCACAGGTCTGATGCAATCATTTTGGCCAGCCCAGACAGAGTGGCACCTCTGTCGAGATAGTGAACAATCATCTTCATTCACCCCATCAGTGAGCGACAGGATACAGGAGGTGTGGCTAATCTCCCATTCCAGACAGATCAATACACATCGAACTGCCGCTCACACCCCATTTTATTCAAGGAAGACCCAAGACAATGGCATGCAGTTTTGGCGCGAAGATGAATGGACTATAAGAAAAAGCTTCAAAAACACACAAAGGGGTTGGGGGTTGGAAGTTGGGGGTTGGAGGTTTTTGAGGTTGGAGTTTGGAGGTTGGAGGTTGGAGTCAGCTTTTGCACTGAGTTGTAGAGTTGAGTTAAGAAGGTGGGAGTCAGTTTTCGTTGTGGTTGAGTTGAGTTAAAGGGGAGTTGAGTCAGCTCTTCACAGGGCCCTCGCTCTGGGGAAGGTGTGCTTAACTCCAGCAGCTTTTTGCTTTGGAGCCAACCGAGAGGCAAATAGACGAAACCGACGCAACATTGAGGAGGAAAACCGAACCGACCAACCCAGCCCAGAGGGACCCCGAGCTGAAATAAGTGCCTCCAGAACCCCGGAGTTAATAGGATTGTGAGAATAGCCCAAACCCCCTCACAGACTCAATTTAGGATAGGAATTGGTAAGAAGGGTGGAAGTGGGAGGTGGGGTTGTGTGTGGGTGGAATGTTTCAACCTCTTATCTTCCCCTTCCCTGTTGCGAGAATTTTTTGTGTTGTTGAGTGAGATTGTGCCATTACTGCTATTTACGACCTCTTCCTCGGCCCTCTATCTTTGTGTTTACTATTCTAAGTAAACAACATTAGCCATTTTGCACTCTTACCCACTGTGTCTGGTGCCTCGTTACTCACCCACCCTCATAAATCGCACGTACAGAACCTCAGGGGGAGTGTGGATTCGAACCCACACCCCAAGCTCCCCTTACATCCTGGGGGTGTCATCGAGGCTGGAGAGGCTTGTTAAAACTGCTGCGGTGGTCTCTCTCTTCTTCTTGATGCTTTATGATGCTATGCACCTAATGCTGCACCGCCGATGCCTAAAAAACCTTTGTTAACCAGGACCCCAGCTATACTTTGGGAGTCATTCTAATCTTCGCGCCTAATCAGCCCCGATTCTTTGTTTAATTTTTGGCGGGCTTGGTATCTCTTTGTCATATTTTGGCAGGCCCATTAATGTTAACCTGTCTCGGATGTGTCGATCCTTTAAATTTGTTTCTTGATCAGGAAAAATTAGCTTTGGTATTTGCAATGTCTGCCTAGGCCTGGGTTTTCCATGTGGGCTGGATGTGCCATTGTCATTATATATACGCTGGATGGGTTTTCCTGCTCAAGGTGATGGCTGGCTATCTCTGGGTTGATTGTTGCTATGTTAATGTCTCCCGAGGAGAAGGGTTTTTGAGCTTACGCAATTCCCCAGACAATTTGTTTAGCCTCAATACCCCAGACAGTTTCAATACTCAAAACTGCTTTCTTTGAAGGATAGCTATTCTTTAGCTCTTAGTCCTTTCCACACAGACCCAACCTGCCTTATAAAACCCCAAATCCGATTAAAACTCGTAGTTTCTTCCGTGTGCAATTCAGGATCTCAAACTTTCTGGTTGATTGTTCCAAATTAAATTTCCTTTCCAATGAGTCCAAACACTGGGCGGGTTTTCCCATGAATTTTGCAACCCTACACCACCATCTATTCTTTAGGCTGCGGGTTTTTTGTTGGACCTCGGCCTTACGCCGCCTGCTTTGCTACTTCTGAGTTGGGTTGTTGTTTTAGGTTCAGAAATGCCCATCACTTGCAATTTATTAGCTCTTGGATCTCCTGGTCATTCTCATTAAACCAGTCCTGGTTTTCCTGGTTGAGTGACTGAGCGTCTCTTCACAGGCACTGGTTATGATGCACTGGAGGGAAGACCAAGTGCTGTGGGCACTCTGCGTCTCAGGGTCAACGGTCGGCAGGTTAGCAGTGAGGCGCTGGCTGTATAGGGCTCTCTTAGCTGGGTCTTTCAGTGCCCCAGCGTTGATTTTTCTGCGGGACTGCTTCTGCTGCCGTCATCGCTTTGGGGCTATGTTGATGTTGATGATGGAGCGAATTAGCAGTGGTTCATCCAGCAGCCGTCAGCTCTTGTCATGGCGCGGGTGATGCGCACGTCCTTGCGATCCCTTGCTCAAACGATGACGTAGTCGAGCAGGTGCCAATGCTTGGAGCGGGGGTGTTGCCACGACGCCTTGTACTTGTCCCTCTGGTGGAACAAGGTGTTGGTGATGACAAGGTTGTGTTCTAGGCATTTTGTCAGGAGCAGTTTACCACTGGAGTTGGTTTTCCCTACTCTCTCTCTGCCGATCACGCCTCACCAGAGGTCTGTGTCCTTACCGACCCTGGCGTTGAAATCACCGAGGAGGATCAGTTTGTCATCCATAGGGACGCGGGACAGGGATTGTTTGAGGCTGGAGTAAAATCCCTCTTTGGCCTCATCTGTTGCGTCGAGTGTTGGGGCGTATGCGCTGATGACTGACGCACTTATTCTGGGATAGGGTGACTCGGAGAGTCATGAGATGTTCACTAATCCCACAGGGGGAGTCTCTGAGGCGGTCGACCAGCTCGTTCTTGATAAAGAAACCGCCTCCGTGGAGGTGGCATTCTTCCTCTGGTTTGCCTTTTCAGAAGAAGGTATATCCTCCACCTTGTTCTTTGAGCTGGCCTTCCCCTGCCCGCAGGTCTCGCTTAGGGCGGAGATGTCGACATCGAAGTGTCTAAGTTCCCAGGCAATGATGGCAGTGAGGCATTCTAGTCTGTCGCTGTTGGCGTTGTCCATGAGGGTCCTGACGTTCCAGGTCCCAAACTTAATTTTGAAGGGTGGAAGATGCCTGTGCGTGAGTTCTTTTAACGCAGGGTGGCCGTTGCACACTGGCTACCACACAGGCTTAGCAGAGCAAGGTCTTGGTCCAGTGGCAAGATGATCCAAGACGACTGGAGACCAGGCACTGCTGTATGAACCTAGTTGCCGACGGCGAGATGTTGGCCGCAAGCTCAGCGCTGGGCAGCGCCCTTTGGCGAGCTGGTGAGAAAACCGAGGCCTGGCTGAGGGTAGGCATTGGGATGGTCAGAGGTCCACTTTGTGGAAGGAGGAGAGGTCAGATTGACCACAGCCATTGTGCACACCACGTGCTCGACAGAGATTCTGCTGTTGAGTGGGGCCAGGGGGAGGCCAGTGTAGCGTTGGTGGGATGAAGGCCAGGACGCCGCCGGTGGAGTGAAGGTGGAGTCAAGGCCAGTATGCCTGCCATGGTTAAATAGCTGTTAATGTAGGCAAAGTGTGAAATGAGGCTGGGACTGTGAGTAGGCACAGATGGTTGGTGGTTGTCTGCTGGGTTAAGTGTTGGTTTGCAGAGTGTGCACATTCAGAGGCTCAGAGACTGCAATGTAAAAGTTGTACAAGCATGTATTCACCTTGACCACCCAACTGAGGTTATTGAATTTCTTGCGGCACTGTGTTGGGCTTCCGGCCACCTCTGTCCACATGGCCCTAAAAACCTGTGGATTTAGCCTTCTCCCAGATGGAGGGAACAGTGCATCCTTCTTTCACTCTACAGCCCCCACCAATATTTCCAATATCAGGTCGTTGAAATGAGTGGCCCTTCTATAAGGTATTGAAGCAACCATCGCAGACCTTCCTTGCAGCTCAGTCAACTCCACCAATGATGAAAATGACCAGGTGCTGCCTGAAGTGACATCCCCTTTAACTCTTTTGAGTTCACCTGTGAAAACATAAAAACAATAAACGGTGCCACCCGACATCCCCTTTAAAAAAACTGGATTGAGCAGCAAGCTGATTATCATTGAATGAAAATCAGCTGAAATTGGGTGCAGCCCTGTTAATAGTGCACCTGCAGCACCCCACTGGGACCATTAGTGCCTCAGTCGTTCAACCTGACTGCCTGCCTCTCTTCCGCTCTTACATCCGGTCCAGGGTGTCCTTGGAGATGGAGCACGCGGTGTCCACCGGTACGCTCGCGGCCTTCCGCGAGAGGTGGGCACCGGAGGGACTGGAGTGCATCATCACGCCCGGCAACCAAATTTTAATTTGATTTTACGTTTTAAAGTTTAATTTGTTTTAATTGCCGGTGCTTTTAGTGTCCCCATTCCCTTTTATAGGGGGCACTGGGGAAAAATTGTGATTTTAGTACCCAAAAATAAAACCAAAAAAAAAGAAAACACAAAAAAAAGGAAAAAAAAAGGGCCTTGTAAATGTCTGGAGTGTCACCCAGGTAGGGTGGCACGGTTTAATGTCTTTTGTTTTTGCAGATAAACTCCAAAAAGAGTTAGTGCCTCAGATAGAATATCCCTTCATTTCTGAGGGCAAAGTGCCCAATTTACCACAATTTTTCAGCCCATCTCGCTGGGCGCTAAATGTTCAAACAAATAAAACAGCTCCCCAAATGCGGCACTTTCCAATTTCGCCCATAATGTTACCTCTCAAGTGCGAAAGGAATGGCTTGGGCATTGTGGGGATGCTTTGTGATGTTGGTGTGGGGTGATGCCAACCTGGTGCATCATGTGGCAGTCAGGGTGTACTGCATCAAGTGAAGTGAAGTAAATCTAGCCCCCTAGGCAGCAATGTGTTAGGGTGCTGATGTCCTGTGTCCTGTGCAACATCAGTTGATTGCAGAGAAGGTTGGCGTTGTTGTTGGTGTGCCTGGTGATGCTGGTGTTTGGGATGATTTGGTGGGATTCTGAGGACCAAGGTGAGAGAGAGTATAAAGTGCACCGATGCTGATAGAATAGGTGGCAGGTGAAGTAGAGATGACAGAAGCGATCTGTCAATGGTGGGAGAGGTAATGAGGTCAGACTGGATGGAGACTTGTGTAAAGTCTTGCAGGATTCTGAATCTGTGGTGGTAATGCAGTTTAGAGGAGCTAGTGGCTAACAGAACATTTCTTAATCAGCTGGGAGCTTTGAATTGACACTTGAAGCTGTCAACCCATCAGCTGAAACAATGGTAAGTAACCTCCCGCCTCAGCTTCACAGCCGAGGTATAGGCACAGAGGGGAATTGGTGGGTGACCTATCAAATTTAAAAAGCTTGGAAAAAAGCATTGTTAAGCCACCAATGCTTTTAATTGCCTCCCCGCCACTGCGTGTCATGACAACTGGGATCCTGACCCACTGTCAAAAAAATCTAGATTTGCTGTCAGGAAATGGTTCTTTTCCCAGAGAATAGTAGACCTCTGGAACAGGCTGCCGACTCATGTGGTGGATGCCCATTCATTAAATTCCTTCAAGCAAGTGCTGGAACCTTTTCTGGCTGTAGCGGAGATCACCTCTTACAAAACATAGGTCCTGCAATGAATTCAGAGCCAAAGTGATATCGTTGGCTAGTTTCGATCACCAAGGGGGGCCGGAGAGGAATTTCCCAGATTTCTTTCCCCAAAGTGGCCTGGGATTTTATCTGGTTTCTCGCCTCTCCCAGGAGATCACGTGGCTTTTGCGTGCAGCGGTGAGTGTATATATTGTGATATACAAGGTATCACAATTGTGTGGGACAGACTAGATGGACCAAAGGGTATTTTCTTGTCTTTCATTGTTCGTAGCCCTTATACATGGCCTTATACATGGTCTTCTTCGACCTTACAAAGGCCTTTGACCATGTCAACCGCGAGGAGTAATGGAGCGTCCTCCTCCGGTTTGGATGCCCCCAAAAGCTCGTCACCATCCTCCGCCTGCTCCACGACGACATGCAGGCGGTGATCCTTACCAACAGATCCATAACAGACCCAATCCACATCCGGACCGGGGTCAAACAGGGCTGCGTCATCGCCCCAACCCTCTTCTCAATCTTCCACGCTGCCATGCTCCACCTCACAGTCAAAAGCTCCCCGCTGGAATGGAACTAAACTACAGAACCAGTGGGAACCTTTTCAACCTGCGCTGTCTCCAGACCAGATCCAAGACCACCCCAACCTTTGTCGTCGAGCTACAGTATGCGGATGACGCCTGCGTCTGCACACATACAGAGGCTGAGTTCCAGGACATAGTCAACGTATTTTCTGAAGCATACGAAAGCACGGGCCTTACGCTAAACATCCATAAGACAAAGGTCCTCCACCAGCCTGTCCTCACCACACAGCACTGCCCCCCAGTAATTAAGATCCATGGTGCGGCCCTGGACAACATGGACCATTTCCCATACCTCGGGAGCCTCTTATCAACAAGAGCAGACATTTACGACGAGATTCAACACCGTCTCCAGTGTGCCAGTGCAGCCATCGGCTGCCGGAAGAAAAGTGTGTTTGAAGACTAGGCCCTCAAAACTGCCACCAAGCTCATGGTCTACAGGGCTGTAGTAATACCCGCCCTCCTGTATGGCTCAGGGACATGGATCTTGTACAGTAGACACCTTAAATCGCTGGAGAAATACCACCAACGATGCCTCCGCAAGATCCTACAAATCGCCTGGGAGGACAGACGCACCAACATTAGCGTCCTCGACCAGGCCAACATCCCCAGTATTGAAGCACTGACAACACTTGATCAGCTCCGCTGGGCAGGCCACATGGTTCGCATACCAGACACGAGACTCCCAAAGCAGGCTCTCTACTCGGAACTCCATCACGGTAAACGAGCCAAAGGTGGGCAGCGGAAACATTACAAGGACACACTCAAAGCCTCCCTGATAAAGTGAAACATCTCCACTGACAGCTGGGAGTCCCTGGCCAAAGGCCGCCCTAAGTAGAGGAAGTGCATTCGGGAGGGCGCTGAGCACTCGAGTTTCATCGTCGAGAGCATGCAGAAATAAAGCGCAGGCAGCGGAAAGAGCATGTGGCAAACCTGTCCCACCCACCCTTTCCCTCAATGACTATCTGTCCCAACCGTGACAGAGACTGTGGTTCTTGTTTTGGACTGTTCAGCCACCTAAGGACTCATTTTAAGAGTGGAAGCGAGTCTTCCTCGATTCCGAGAGACTGCCTATGATGATGATGTTCAGATGTTCAGATCATGTGTCCTTCATTTGCAGATGTCCTCATTTTCAAAATAGTCATTGTATGTACAGTAAACCACATGAGTCAAATATCCTGGGACTGGCTGTATCTCCTGCACGTTCCACATTTTGTCACTCTCACCTGGGATTGTACCTAGTTATGGAGACCTACCAGCAGGATGTGATTTCATTTCTATTTTTTATTCATTGGATTTCTCAGTTTATTGCTGAAATGTCTTCCATTGAGGAAGGTATCCTGATCCTGGGACCTGCTATGTTGGCAGCCTGCACAGGGCAAGGTGGTTGCTGTAGGGCCAGAGTGCCTGTGAGATCCCAGCCAAATAGGGAGAGGTTAATGTCCTGAAGACTCCTGTCCGGGACCCCTATCCTCCTTGGCTTGCAACTGCTAATGTTTGGAGTCCAGAGGGATGGTTAAGGGGCTATCAGCAGCTCATCAGTATCTCACACACTGGTAGAGTGAGATGTTATTCTCTAATCGCAGCTTTACTTTTTCCAGCTACTCATGTATTTTAGGTTTAGTTTTGAGTGCTCAACTCACATAAGAACATAAGAAATATGAGCAGGAATAGGCCATAATTAAATAAATAAAACAAGGTTAGACTAAGTTATGGCAGAGTAGGTTGTGTGTCTGAACTGCAGTATGTGGGAGTTTGTGGACAGCGAGATTGTCCTGAGCGAACATATCTGCAGTAGATGTCTCCATTTTGAATCTCTCTGGCTCAGAGTCATTGGGGTCAAGTTTCGGCCTGAGTTGCTCCTATTTTTTTTGAGCAAATAGTTTAGAATGGAGTATCTTAGAAATTGCAATTCTCGGCATTTAGTTTGCTCCAGTTCTAGTGAGTTAAAACAGTTTCATTTTAGAACAGATTTTTTTTTGAAAAGGGGGCGTGTCCGGCCACTTACACCTGTTTTGCAAGTTTAGGCAGCAAAAACTTACTCCAAGCTAACTTAGAATGGAGTAAGGGTAGATTTTTGTGCGCTCAGAAAAACCTTGCCTACACTTAGAAAATCAGGCGTAAGGAAGAGAGATGGGGGGGTGGGGGGGAGGGGGTTTTACAAACATTAAACACTTCACTTTTACAAATAAAGAGCCATCATCAATAATAAATGATAAATAAATCAATAAATAAACCAATAAATCAATCCAAATAAATTAAAAAATTAAAAATGTTTAAAAAACTTAAAAATCACTCAATAAATAAAAAATTATTTCTACTCATCTACTGCAGCACCAGGGAGAAGAGGGGAGCGGAGAAGAGAAGAAGATGGGGGGGGGAAGAGAAGATGATGGGGGGGGTGAAAGAGAAGATGATGGGGGGGGAAGAGAGGAAGATGGGGGGGGAAGAAGAGAGGAAGATGGGGGGGGGGAGAGAGAAGACGATGAAGAAGCCCCGCACGCAGCCGATGCCGGGCTGCCAACGCCGCCGACTCTTCGGGCAGGGCCCGCCCCAGCGAGAGGCCGGGCGGGCGGGCCCCACCGCTGAGGTAAGATGCGCAGGCCACTCGGCCGGGGATAGGGGACAACGTCCCTTTGGCCTGAGATAGGGTCGTCTCGCAGATTAGCCTCGCTACAGCCTTTTTGCACATCCTGGCCAGGTGTCCCTTGACATTACAAATCCTACCGGTGTAAAGTTGGAACCTGCAGATTTTTGCAGTGTGTCTGCCCCCACATCTCCAACATGAGCTGAGATTGTTGTTAACAAAAGGGCTATTCCCAAGCATTCCTCTCTGATGGCCCGTTTGGCTGTTTCTAATCACTCTGATGGAGGGTGTTAATTGTCCCATCACAGGATGCATTGTTCCTCGTAATGGCGTGAATTGCCAATCCCCTTTCCATTGTCCCTGTTGCAGGCCCACCCTGGCTGCCTGGACGGTGTCGAATTGCCCTTGCCTGCCTGCCTGGACAGTGTCGAATTGCCCTTGCTTGCCTGTGGGGTTCTGTGTCCTTTTTACAACATTAGCTCCCTGGTTCATCGCAACATTGAAACCAGGGCAGTGAGCGGAAATTAGCTTGGTCTCCTCTTCCCCTGCCATGAAGGTCTGAGCTATCAACGCTGCCCCTTCTAAAGTCAAATCCTTAGTCTTTATGAGCTTCCTGAAAATACCGGCATGATTAATGCCCTCGATGAAAAAGTCCCTTAACGTCTCCCCCCTGCTGGCATTGGAGAACTTACAGAGACTGGCCAAACACCGCAGTTTCACCATGAAGTCTGAGATGTTTTGACCCTCCCGACGCCGGTGAGAGTAGAACCAGTGCCGGGCCATGTGTACGCTACTTGCCGGCTTGAAATGCTCACTGATCAGCTGGCTGAGCTCTTCGAAGGACTTGTCCGCTGGCTTTTGGGGTGCGAGCAGGTCTTTCATCAGCACATACATCTGTGGACCACAGCTGGTCAGTAGATGCACCCACCGCTTGTCAGCCACTGCCTCTTCCAGCCAGTCCTTTGTGACAAAGCTCTGTTGGAGTCTTTCCACAAAGTCATCCCAGTCCTCACCCACACAGTAGCATTCCTCTGTGTCACCGGTGGCCATCCTCGTGGTTCGGTGATACCCGATTCTCGTCGCCAGATGTAATGTCTCTGCACCTTATTACAAACTTACATAGAGGCATGGATATATCAGACATGGTCACTCTATTTCCAGGACTGAAGAGTGTTGATCCTGGGTGGGACCTCCCCTTTTATACCTGGAAGCCCAGGTGAGGAGCTCACTCCCTGTGGTCAGGGTGTGCATTACAAGGGTACAGGTACAGTATGCATGAGTTACAGTTACATACTTATAGTCATTGCAAGATGGTGAAATACATTATAGTTTTGGTCTCCTAGTCTGAGGAAGGACATTCTTGCTATTGAGGGAGTGCAGCGAAGGTTCACCAGACTAATTCCAGGGATGGCTGGGCTGTCATATGAGGAGCGACTGGATCAACTGGACCTTTATTCACTGGAATTTAGAAGGATGAGAGGGGATCTCATAGAAACGTATAAGATTCTGATGGGACTGGACAGGTTAGATGCGGGAAGAATGTTCCCGATGTTGGGGAAGTCCAGAACCAGGGGATATAGTCTTAGGATAAGGGGTAGGCCATTTAGGACTGAGATGAGGAGAAACTTCTTCACTCAGAGAGTTGTCAACCTGTGGAATTCCCTGCTGCAGAGAGTTGTTGATGCTAGTTCACTGGATATATTCAAGAGGGAGCTCTTACGGTTCAGGGGATCAAGGGGTATGGAGAGAAAGCAGGAAAGGGGTACTGAAGGAATGGTCAGTCATGATCTTATTGAATGGCGGTGCAGGCTCAAAGGGCCGAATGGCCTACTCCTGCACCTATTTTTCTATGTTTTCTATATTTCTATGATGTTCTAACCATGCAATGCATGGTCATGTGACATTTCATCAAATGACTATTACGAATATTATTGCATTGATCTTATAAAGTTTGGATCCCCTGTTATTGACGATTTTTGCTTGTCATTATGTGCCAGTAGCAGTTGGTGCAAGTATTTCCAAGAACTCGGAGGCCACCCATGAGCAGGCAAAGAAGGAAATCCGAAACATTACAGCACAAGTACGTATCCCTTCCCTTTCAAATGAAATAATATTCTCTATCTCAATAATCATGTGGGCTGAAAGATCCCATGCTCTAATAGTTCGCAGTTTAAGGACCTTTCTTCCCCCTTTCCCCTTGGTTCTTCCATTTTACTGGCTTCTCCACTCTCCATAGTGCTCCCACTCTGTATTGTTGCTGCTGCTTCTAGCTTGGCAAACAATGATGGTTTCCACCCCAAACCTATTCTCCCCGCCCCACTCCAAGCTTGAGCCCCAATCTCCGACTCCTAGTCCTCTTCTCTTTGCTGAGTCACCTTCTCTTCCCTCTTTTCTTTGCTCCCCGAGATCCCAGTCAATAGTCTCCATCTCTCCCCGAGCCTCCATCTCTCCCCGAGCCTCCATTCCCCAGTCTTTAACTCTTTCCGTCCCCGATTCAGAACCCCCCCAAATTCAGATACTCCCCGAATGCTGAGATCCCCTATTTCAGAGACCACTCCCAATGTCACAGCCCCCAAGTGGTGAACTAGCAGTTCAGAGCTCCCCCCCATTTCCAGAGACCCCCCCCACCGACAATTTGAGACTCTCTCTGGCATGTTGACACCTGAGATTCCAGACTTTCTAGCCCCCTCCCAACTTCCCAACTGCACTCCACGTGGTCACGGCTCTCTGCAGTGGTGGTCAGGTGACATCACGGAGCGCGTAGGGAGGGCTCCCTATGACTGGAAATTTAATGTGATGATGGCCAAATTTCATTGATTTCCCAGGCTGCTAGAGGCAGCGCCCTGCAGACTCATGCCCCATTTTGGAAAAGTATCAGTCATCCTGGGAGGTTTGGGAACCACAAGCCTGTTTTTTGTGGAATGGTGAGTTCTTTACTCAGCTCCCATTGTGGCTAAGAAACTACTCTATCTCTGGGATAGAGGCATTCAAGCATTGAGTCCCAGAGATAGAGTGGTTTCTCTGTCATTATGGTTGCTGGGTAAAGAGATCACTATTCCACAAGAGTTTTTTTTTCACCTGTTGCCACCCCACCTTTACTGGTGTGTGCCCTTCTTTCAGTTGTAAACAGAATTGGTGCATCGAAGGCTGCCGTAGTTCTGAATTTACAAGTGTCCATGGCATCTATTATAATATAAATTATTTGGCACTGTCAATAAGTGTACATATTTTGCAGGTGTCCATATTTTAGGGGTGTCCGATTGTACAGGTTTCACTGTAGAATCTTTGCTAATAGATCAGATAACAAATTATCCAGAGATGGAAAATAGAATTAAAAAGTAGTCAACATCCTAGAGAGTACATCGTGGAACCAACCAGGGAACAGACTATTTTGATTTTATATTGTGTAATGAGACAGGGTTAATTAGTAATCTCAGAGTAAAGGATCCTTTGGGGGAGAGTGATCATAGTATGATAGAATTTCACATTGAGCTTGAGACTGACATACTTATGTACAAAACTAGTGTCTTAAACTTAATTAAAGCCAATTACATTAGTTTGAGGGGCAAATTGACTAAGATAGTTCAGGAAATTAGATTAAAAGTATTGGTATGCAGTGGCAAACAAGTAACGAAATATTCCAAAATGGTCAACAAAGAAACATTCCATTCAGAATTAAATACTCCATGAGAAAAGTAATCCATCCATGGCTAACGAAAGAAGTTAAGGATAGGAGTAGATAAAAAGAAAGGCTTATAATGTTGCGAAGAATAGTAATAAGCCTGAGGAGTACAAGAATAAGGAAGTCTTCCTACAACTGTATAATGCTCTGGTCAGACCACACCTGGAGTACCGTGCACAATTTTTGTCCCCTTATCTAAGGAACTATATATTTGCCTTAGCGGTGGTGCAACAAACGTTCACTTGATTGATCCCTTTGAAGAGAGGATTGTCCTACATTAACGACTTGGAAGAAGGGACTGAGTGTAATGTAGCCAAGTTTGCTGACTGTAAGAGGAAAATTTGGCATTAGGGGTACCAGCGGGACAAGGGTTAAAGTGCTGGTTCCTGTACTGACCCATATGGAGGTAAAGGCCTTTCTTCTCACGCCTTGTACATTCCAGCACCAAGGCTCCAGAAGGTACTGTTATGGGTTGGGATACCAGATAGTATTCCAACATGGAATGTCAATAGGAGAGAACCTAAACAGACCGCTGATAAGGCCGTGAGAAGAGGCCCGAGATAGACTTCATGGCACCAAAGGAAATGTACAACAAATTCCAACCTAATGATACCATTCTGGGAACGGTCTAAGATGGTCACGAGATCATGGCCTGTCAGTCAGAGCTCATGACCAGTCAATCCGGAGTAGCACTGATAAGGTAGTCCAATTAGAGAATAGCACTGATAAGGTAGTCCAGTCTTGCCCGGGAACAGAGGGGTTTTTGAAATGTATAAAAGTTGTATGACTGTGCTGTTCAGAGAGCATCTCCACTCATGGGCGCCTGTGATGAGGGGTGTTCCCGGACGTTCGTAATAAAGATCGTTAGACTTTGCCATCCGTCTCTGTCTGCTAACTTCGAGAATTGCTACATGGGCTGGAGCAAGCGTCGACTCTTTATATCAGTGGGCGTGCTCGTGGGAAAAGAAGCCTTCCCTCTCTCCCCTCAACACTGATGATACAAAGATGGGAGGAAAAGCAACGTGTGAGGAGAACACAAAAAATCTTCAAAAAGACATAGACAGGCTAGGTGAGTGGGCAAAAATTTGGCAGATGGCATATAATGTCAGAAAGTGTGAGGTCATGCACTTTGGCAGAACAAAATCAAAGAGCAAGTTATTATTTAAATGGAGAAAGATTGCAAAGTGCTGCAGTACAGCGGGACCTGGGGGTACTTGTGCATGAAACACAAAAGGATAGTATGCAGATACAGCAAGTGATCAGGAAGGCCAATGGAATCTTGACCTTTATTGCAAAAGGGAGGAGTATAAAAGCAGGGAAGTCTTGCTACAGCTATATAAGGTATTGGTGAGGCCGCACCTGGAATACTGCGCGCAGTTTTAGTTTCCATATTTATGAAAGGGTATACTTGCTTTGGAGGAAGTTCAGAGAAGGTTCACTAGGTTGATTCCGGGGATGGGGGGGTTGATTTATGAGAAAAGGGTGAGTAGGTTGGGCCTCTACTCATTGGAATTCAGAAGAATGAGAGGTGATTTTATAGAAACGTATAAGATTATGAGGGGGCTTGACAAGGTGGATGCAGAGATGATGCTTCCACTGATGGGGGAGACTAGAACTAGAGGGCATGATCTTAGAATAAGGGGCCGCCCAATTAAAACAGAGATGAGGAGAAATTTCTTCTCTCAGAGGGTTGTAAATCTGTGGAATTCGCTGCCTCAGAGAGCTGTGGAAGCTGGGACATTGAACAAATTTAAGACAGAAATAGACAGTTTCTTAAACGATATGGGAATAAGGGGTTATGGGGAGTGGGCGGGGAAGTGAAACTGAATCCATGATCGGATCAGCCATGATATTGAATGGCGGAGAAGGCTCGAGGGGCCGTATGGTCTTCTCCTGTTCCTATTTCTTATGTTCTTATGTACTAAGAGAGTGAGTAGGTTGGGCCTATACTCTCTGGAGCTCTCATTGAAACATATTAGATTTTAAGGGGGATTGACAGGGTAAATGCTGAAAAGCTATTTCCATTTGCTGGAGAGTCTAGAACTAGGGGGCATAGTCTCAGGATAAGGGATCAGCCATTTAAGACTGAGCTGATGAGGAATTTCTTCACTCAGAGTGTTGTGAATCTTTGGAATTCTCTACCCAAAGGGCTGGGAATGCTAAGTCGTTGAGTATATTCAAGGCTGAGATAGATAGATTTTGGGAGTCTACGTGAACGAAGGGATGAGCGGATCGCTCGGTTAAGTAGAGTTAAGGTCAAAGAAAAGACATGACCTTAGTGAATGGCAGAGCAGGCTCAAGGGGCCGTCTGGCATACTCCAACAACTAATTCTAATGTTCTTATGGATTTCTAAAAGGAAGGTCATGTTTAGCCAGCCCTACTGAATTATTTGAAGACATAACAGAAAGAGTAGACAAGGGCAATGCAGTGGATGTAGTATACATGGACTTTCAGAAGGCCCTTGAAAGGTTCCACAGAAGAGACTCATGACAAAGGTCAGGGCATGTGGAGTCACGGGCCAAGTAGTAGAACGGATTCAAAGCTGACTTCAAAACAGAAATCAGAGGGTAGTGTTAAGTGAACTTTCTTGGATAGGCAGAAAGTGGGATGTGTTGTCGCAGGGATCTGTGTTGGGAATACTGTTGTTCAACATATACATAATTGATTTGGACTCAGAAATTGGAGATATGATGAAACTTGCAGAGATACCAAATTGGAAGGTATAGCTAATAATGTGGAGAACTCCATCAAAATACAGGAACACATAAACAGGCTTACAGAGTGGGCAAATTCACTTCAATATAGCGAAGTGTGAGGTGATTAATTTTGGTAGGAAGAATAAGCAGGCCACTTATTCCATGGATGATTAGAAAGTAGACGGCGTAAAAATAAAATGGGGAAGATGGCTCAACCGTGGTTAACAAGGGAAATTAGGGATTATGTTAAATCCAAGGAAGAGGCATATAAATTGGCCAGAAAAAGCAGCAAACCTGAGGACTGGAAGAAATTTAGAATTCAGCAGAGGAGGACAAAGGGTTTAATAGGAGGGGGAAAATAGAGTGTGAGAGGAAGCTTGCAGGGAACATAAAAACTGACTGCAAAAGCTTCTATAGATATGTAAAGAGAAAAAGATTAGTGAACACAAATGCAGGTCCCTTGCAGTCAGAATCAGGAGAAATTATAATGGGGAACAAAGAAATGCCAGACCAATTGAACAAATATTTTGGTTCTGTCTTCACTAAGGAAGGCACAAATAATCTTCCAGAAATACTAGGGGACCGAGGGTCTAGCGAGAAGGAGGAACTGAAAGAAATCCTTTAGTCAGGAAATTGTATTAGAGAAATTGATGGCTTTGAAGGCTGATAAATCTCCAGGGCCTGATAGTCTGCATCCCAGAGTGCTTAAGGAAGTGGCCCTGGAAATAGTGGATGCATTGGTAGTCATTTTCCAACATTCTATAGACTCTGGATCAGTTCCTATGGTTTGGAGCGTAGCTAACGTAATCCCACTTTTTAAAAAAGGAGGGAGAGAGAAAACAGGGAATTATAGACCAGTTAGCCTGACATCGGTAGTGGGGAAAATGTTAGAATCAATTCTTAAAGATGTAATAGCAGCACATTGGGAAGGCAGTGACAGGATCAGTCCAAGTCATCATGGATTTATGAAAGGGAAATCATGCTTGACAAATTTTCTGGAATTTTTTGAGGATGTAACTAGTAGAGTGGACAAGGAAGAACAAGTGGATGTGGTGTATTTGGACTTTCAAAAGGCTTTTGACAAGTTCCCACACAAGAGATTAGTGTGCAAAATTAAAGCACATGGTATTGGGGGTAATGTATTGGCATGGATAGAGAACTGGGTTGGCAGACAGGAAGCAAAGAGTAGGAATTAGCGGGTCCTTTTCAGAATGGCAGGCAGTGACTAGTGGGGTACCGCAAGGTTCAGTGCTGGGACCCCAGCTATTTACAATATACATTAATGATTTAGATGAAGGAATTGAATGTAATATTTCCAAGTTTGTAGATGACACTAAGCTGGGTGGTGGTGTGAGCTGTGAGGAGAATGCTAAGAGGCTAAGAGGGTGACTTGGACAGGTTAGATGGGTGAGCAAATGCATGTCTGATGCAGTATAATGTAGATAAATATGAGGTTATCCACTTTGGTGGCAAAAACAGGAAGGCAGAATATTATCAGAATGGTGACAGATTAGGAAAAGGGGAGATACAACGAGACCTGGGTATCATGGTACATCAGTCATTGAAAGTTTGCATGCAGGTAGAGCAGGCGGTGAAGAAGGCAAATGGCATGTTGGCCTTCAGAGCAAGAGGATTTGAGTAGAGGAGCAGGGAGGTCTTACTGCAGTTGTACAGGGTCTTGGTGAGGCCTCACCTGGAATATTGTCTTCAGTTTTCTTCTCCTAATCTGAAGAAGGACATTCTTGTTATTGAGGGAGTGCAGCGAAGGTTCACCAGACTGATTCCCGGGATGGCAGGACTGACATATGACGAAAGGTTGGATCGTCTATGTTTATATTCACTGGAATTTAGAAGAATGATAGGGGATCTCACAGAAACATATAAAATTCTGATGGGATAGATGCAGGAAGAATGTTCCCGATGTTGGGGAAGTCCAGAACCAGGAGTCACAGTCTAAGGATAAGGGGTAAGGCATTCAGGACCAAGATGAGGAGAAACTTCTTCACTCAGAGAATTGTGACCCTGTGGAATTCTCTACCACAGAAAGGGGAGTTAGATGTGGCCCTTACGGCTAAAGGGCTCAAAGGGTATGGAGAGAAATCAGGAATGGGGTACTGAAGTTGAACGATCAGCCATTAATGGTGGTGCAGGCTCGAAAAGCCGAATGGCCTACTCCTGCACCTATTTTCTATGGGCTAGACTTTCCATGTTCTGGCTAAGGCTCAAACAAATGGATCTTGTTCCAGCGATGAACAAGGCTGATCGCCGGCTGAAGGCCCATTATTCTTTTGCCGATTTTCCACTCGACCTTAGCCCAGTGATGTCAAATGGGCGATGTCATTTCTCAGCGATCTCACGATCGCCCAAAGAAAATGGAAGTGAATGAAAAATTAGTTTCCCTAGCAACGCATTACTGCACATGTGCAGATTGATTTTTTTTTTTCAGGTTGATGCTCCTTCCCGCGTTTTGAGAGGTCAGGGGTTTTCACACATGCTCAGAAGCTCTGTGAAGGTCGGGGAGAGAGAGAGAGAGGAGAAAGCTTTACTTGGTCTTACTTATCAGATTATCAGATATTGATCGACATGGAGGGATCTATTGCGAGGCGTAGGGTGAAGCCCTTCAGCAAAGAGGCCAATGAGGCCCTCGTGAGTGCAATAAGCTCCAGGTGGGAGGATCTGACACGGGGTGGGCATGGAAAACTTCCATTCCATGCATATCGCAGGATTTGGTCCGAAATTGCCAATATAGTCACGTCGGCCTCCAATGAAATGTGCACACTGGACCAGTGCCGCAAACGGTGGAACAGCCTACTGGCAGCTGCGAGAGTACGTTGAAAATTATATTTATGTATTATTTAATGATCGAAATAGTAACTAGAATCTGCAATGTTATTGGGTTACATTTAAACATAACTAAATTATGAATAAATTTGTGCAACCCAGCATAAAGTAAAATGTTGTAGTGCGAAATATGCAACGTAATGCTAATTTGTAATAGAACATTTAAATCTGTCAGTCTTAAATGTCTTCAATGTCTTAATTGCCTGATCCATTTGCTTATGCCATGCAATGTTATTGTATCATTTACAGAAGAAGATCTCAATCAATAATCGGAAGCAACGGAGGAAGGGTGGTGGTGCTGCCATGATGCATACATTAAGTGCTTACAAAGAGCTCGTGGTGTCCTTGGTCGGGCCAGAAAGCCGTTCGGTCACATCCCGCGGTGTGGCCGAACCCACCCTTGAGACACGTGAGTAATGAGAAATGTGCATTGTGCAATGGTGAATCATTAGTAAATATTGAAAATATCATAGTTGAATTATAATATAATCTGATATATAATTGTGATGTACTATAGATCTTCGAATGAGGTCATGTTAGGTCATGTTAAACTTTGTGATCACTTGTGCATATGGGGTAATGGAAAGCATTGCAATGTTTTCAGTGCGAGAAAAATTGTAATGTAATGATTTGAATTGTTAAACGTTGTTTATCAAATTAAATCCACTACCACTCCACTGAAACTTCTCCAAGATCGCAGGAGGCTGAAGAGGAAGAGGAGCCACTGCAGACTCCTGCTGTGGTATATCAGCAGGAGGAGGAGGAGATTGACAAGGAGGCGGAAGAAGAAGAAGAAATGTTTGTGGGGGGTGGAACAACCTGCGGCCATCTCGGTTGAGATGGAAGAAGCACCGGGACCAAGCGGTGTGCAGGTGGCGACGCCAAGGCGCGTCATATTGCAAACGCTGACCCCACGGAGATCCGGTCAGCGCGGCAAGCAATCGCCTACCTTGGAGGGCCAGACAGAGAGCTTGATCTCCCTGTGCAGGGAGACAGTCGCGATTGGTCGCGACCTTATCCAGGGGTTCGCGGAATTCTCTGCGAACTGGAGCCAGTTTCCAGCATCCTGGAGCAAGTCCTGTCAGAACTTCTCGAACTGGTCTTCTGAGCAGTCATAGACTGCAAGGGAGACATTGGAGGCGATTCGGCAGCAGACAGCTGCAACCAAATCCCTACGGCATGCGTTCCTGGCTGGACACGGCGCTGCACCCCAAGGTGTCGTGTCTGCTCGCAGCGCGACCCCTAGCATGCAAGCGAATACGGAGGACACAGTTCCTCCGGACTCGGAAGTGGAGCCTCAGGCTTCCGCTTCCTCTCCGTCACCTCCACCACGGCAGGAAGTCTTGACATCCCACTCTGCACGACGCCTTGGTGTCGGTCTGTGCAGACCAAAACGGGCGGGTGGGATGCGAACACGGGGTGGGACAGGATCTAGAGGGAAACGTGGCCGCAGTTAGGGAGGGGGGAGTGCTTCTCTATAGTTCACTTGTTTTAAAATGTTCACTTGTTATTACCAATTTATTATACACTTGTTATTGTTATTGTTATAAATTGGCCAATTGTATTCAATAGTTAAATGTTCACTTGTTCACTTGTTATCATTACTTAACTGTTCACTTTCCATTCTTTCTGAAATGATCATTTGTTATCATGACTGAAATGGTCACTTGTTATCATCACTGAAATGTTCGCTTGTTATCATGACTGAAATGGTCACTTGTTATCATTACTTAAATGGCCACTTGTTCTTTAAAATGTTCAATTTCTTCTTCTAACATTTTGTGGATTTTGAGGGAAGGGTGGGTTGATGCGGGGGTTGGAGAGAGGGTGTTGTTCATTAGTTCTTTGTTTGTTAATAAAAAAAAAATGTTTACAACTTTTGTATTTTCTCTTTTATTTAAATAAGTTTTACAATGTTACAGTTCTTTATGCAGATTTGTTTGTTTATTCTGTTTCCCCACGGAATATCATTAAATAACTTCACTACGTAAAAGCTATTTAATACATAATTCCAATATATGAGATCTATTTAGCATAAATAAGGTGATAATACCTATTTATATTCTGTCCCAAATTTCTGAGTACAACTTGCATCAATTTTACTCTCTAAATAACTCAGAACAATTCTCTACCCTTCCTCAGAGGCTAAAAATGGCATCCGTAGTGCCCATTTCCCTCTCAATGGCGCTGAAAAAGCAACTATTTTTGAGCACTCTTTTGGGCCTTGCATCGGCCCAGCGAAGTGCATGCTAAGTGCTGAAACTTGGGATGGGCCTTGTGTGGGCGATCATTTGGGCGATCATCTCAGCGATCAAAGTGGAAACTTGGGGGCCTTTTTTTCTGGCGATATTTTGGGCCTAGTTTCCACTTTTTGCTCAAAATGGACGATAGAAGTCCATTTTGGGCCATAGATGGGCCATAGATGGGCGATGTAAAGTGGAAAGTCTAGCCTTATGTTTCTACGTAAAGAAACAAAGGGATCTGGCAATACAGATGCATAAGTTACTAAAAGTAGCAATTCAGCTTGATAAGGCTATAAAGAGTGCAAACAAAATACTGGGGTTCATTTCTAGAGGAACTGAATACAAAAACATGGAGGTAATGTTAAATTTACCTTAGTTAGACCACATTTGGAGTATTGTGCACATTTCTGATCTCCATACTACTAAAAGGATATTGAAGCACTGGATAAAGTACAGAAAAAAATGATGAGAATGTTCCCAGAATTGAGGAGATATAACCGTCAGAAAATATTGAGTAGGCTGGGGCTCTTAGCTCTGGAAAAGAGAATACTAAGAGGAGACCTGATGGAGGGTCTTAAAAATTATGAAGGGGTTTTATAGGGAGAATGGGGAGAAATTGTTTCCACTTGTTGGTGAGTCCAGAAGAAAGAGGCATAAATATAAACTAGCCACTAACAGATTTAGAAGGAATTTCTTTACACACTGATGAGAATATAGAACTTGCTGTCACATGGAATGTTTAAAGCAGGGAGTATTAATGTATTTAAAGCAAGAATTGCTGCTTACATGAGGGAGAATGTAATTGAAAGATTTGGGAGCAGGGTGGGAAGTGGCACTTAGAGTAGAAGGATATTGGTTCAGAGTATAAGGACTGGTACACACCATTTGGGTCAAATGGCCTGTTTCGGTTGTAGATTCGTTTGGCCCAAAATTCATCGACATATCACCCACTACCCGCCCGCTTACCACCCACTTAATGCCAAAAAATACAAGTTTTGTCAAAAAACATACCGCTTGGCGGAAGATTCATCATTGACGTACCGCCGAGCGGTATGCACACCATCCGCCATGTAGAACTGCCTGCATACAGCCCAAAAAGTGCCCTAAAGTGCACCGGAGCTGCATATCGTCCTGGAGAAGATGGTTTTACTCGATCTAAAACGGGTGGGAATGGGCGGTAGTGTTCGGTGCCGGCCTTTTGAAATCGGGAACAGTCAGCAAAAGCAGCACCTCAGTATTTCAGAGGTGAACAGTGATTTTACAGTGGAATTTACAGTGGGAAAGGTATTTATATTGGTACTGACATTATTAAGATAGAAGGCATTTGAGTTAATATTTTTCATTGAAAAATCATTTGAGTTTATCTAAAGATATTTGAGGAGATTCTGGAGGTTTAAAAAGAATGGGGCCTGTACTATCTCAGCCTGTATTGCTGACTACTTGTCTAATGCAGGATCCAGATGGGAGAAGATTTATTGAGCAGAATTATCAGGGTAATGGAGGAGGTCGCAGACTGATGAGGATGAGGAGGCCTTACCCCCAAAGGATTTTCAGGGAGAAGCACACATACTTGGACCTGACCGATCGACAGTGCGTTCGAAGGCTGCTCTTCCAAAAAGAGGTGATCAATGCTGCACTCTCTGTCGAGGTGAAGGTGACTGCGGCACTTTCCTTTTATGCATGTGGCTCTTTTCAGGCATCAGCTGGGGACATATGCTGCATTTCTCAGCACACTACTCATCGCTGCATTCGACAGGTAACCGAAGCACTGTATGCACGCCCGATGGAATTTATAAACTTCCCAATGACCAGGGAGGCACAGAGTGACAGGGCTTTGGGTTTTGCACACATTACAGGCTTCTCCAAGGTGCAGGGTGCTGTTGACTGCACCCATATTGCCCTGCGAGCAACATTACAGGAGGCAGAGGTGTACCGAAACCGTAAGGGATTTCATTCCCTCAACGTGCAACTCATCTGCGACCATACGCAGCGCATAATGGCAGTGAATGCCTACTTTCCAGGGAGCATCCATGATGGGCACATCTTGCATGACAGCACTGTGACCTGTCAAAGTCTGAGCCACAAAGTAAATGCGGGATGCTAGGGGACAAAGGGTACAGCCTCACCACCTGGCTTTTGACCCCCCGTGGAACCCTCAGATAGAAGCCAAGCAACGATATAATAAGAGCCATATAGCCACACGTAATATTATCAAAAGGACAATTGGAATGCTGAAGCAGCGCTTTCGATGCTTGGACCACTCGGGAGGCAGATTGCAATAACACCCTGAGCAGGTTGCTCAGTTCACATTGGTATGCTGCATGTTGCATAATTCAGCAATCATGCGGGGACAGGAATTGCCATAGGGTACTGCGGGACCATCTGAGGAGAGAGTGCAGGAGACGGAGGAGGACGAAGAGGAAAATGAGGAGGAGGAGGATGAGGAGGAGCTTCCAGATTGTCATGTATGTAACCAGCATACTACTGTAACCCTTATACAGTTGTAACCCTCATGTAACCACTACATACTGTACATACTTACTAGAAATGCACACCTTGACCACAGCGGGGTGTACTTGTGGGAGACACTCCTTACCTGAAGATTCAGGTATATAAGGGGAGGTCCCTCGCAGGGCCAGGATTCCTTGGTCCAGGTAATAAAGGTGAAGGTCACAGAGTGACTGTGTCTGTAGTACGTGCCTCATGTGATTATGTTTAAGAGTTAAGGACTCAACACAGATGAACCCATGGCAACAACCCCCAACCCCACAGCAGAGGGCACGAGGAGCATGTGCCACTGCAAAATTGTTACTTCAGCAGCTCATAAATGAACACTTTGCTTGAATGTGGAGAGCTTTGTTTCATCTTTTCTTGCACACAGTGTGAGGGACTTTGATGACTGTTATACCAAAAGTTTGACACTGTACAAGAGTGCTTAAATTCAATTGAAATGTTTATGTAAAAATGTAAAAAGTATAGAACAATTGTAAAACTTATAACTATAACTTTGAAAAACTGTAACAACTTTAACAAGTTGTTAAACTTTTAAAAACAACTTTTAAAAATCAAACTTCTCAACTATTTTAAATTAATAATGAAAATTGACTACAACAAAGCACCTTTTACTGTCCTCGACCTCGACCTCAACCACGTACTCCCCGACCCTTTGGACTTGCTCCCCCTTTCTTACTCCCGCCCTTCCCTTTCCCACTGCCCCTGAACCCGGTCCTCCCCGTGGTGGTACCAAGCCGACGTGTAGCCGTGCACCGTGAGTGCTGCTGCTGTTGTTGGGGGTGAGACATTGCAGGTGCAATGAATGCGGCCTCAGGAGAAGCTCGTGATGTGGAAGGCACGGCTTCAGGGCTGGAAGCTCTCCACCCTCAGGTGCTGTCGACTCGACTACTATGGCATGGGGGTGTACCGCGCCATATCCCGATCCCGTCGATTGCCACATAGCATCGACGGAGTCGGCGGTTCACTCCATCACGTTGATGACTGTCATTCTGATAGAGCCGCGATGTTTGCGGCTATTGTAGCCATGGACTTGAGCAGCTCTCGACCTATGTCGACGCTGGCCTGTGACAGACGCACCATGTCCTGGTACGCGCCTATCTGTCATGCAGCAACTGACCTGTTCTGCACAAACCTCTGTCGCTGGGACAAAGGCATTGCAACGGTGGGGGTGCCTTGCTGCATACCACTTGGTCCCACAGAATCCGAGGAGGCATGGGGGAATCCCCTGAATATAGAGTCGGTGATGGAGGATGTTCCAGCTGGCCCAGATGTAACTGTTATCTCCTCCTCTGTCTCCATCCTCACCTCCACTGACTCCAGGATGAGCTGCTCTTCCTCTTCCTCTTCCTTATCCTCTTCCTCTTCCTCACCTCTGGGAGGGGTGAAGTCAGAAGAGGGCTGGGTGATGCCGGAGGTGGAGGCAGTGGGTCTGTCGTCTGGTCTCTCTGCAGAGGTCTGGTCTGAATCCTCCAAGTCTGGAAGTACAAAATAACATTTAAAAGTGCTTGACACCAAGGGAGTGGTCAGGGTTACATGAGTACGGTGACGTAGCACAGTCTTACTTAAATGTCCATCACTGCCGCATTACTGCATTACATATCGCAGCCAGACAATATATATACACATATACCTATGCATTGCGTTACATGCCCCCAACATTGCAGTACATCACATGAGCCCAATATTACAGTGCAATAAACTTACATTACATTACATGAGGCCAACATTACAGTTACAGTTACATTACATGACATTACACGACTGCACACAGACCGGGGATTGTATTGAACTGACCATCCTGTGAGGGTGGGTCAGCTCCAATGCCGGTGGTGGCACGGTTGCTATCCCCAACCAGCGACAGAGCATGGATCTCAATCTCTGCCAAGGGTTTTTGCATTGGGGGGTCCTCCCGCTGTATGCTGCTGATCCACTGCTATTGCATATGTCTTCTTCTGCAGAAAGTAAAGTAAATGAAAGTAAAAATCTTCAATCCATTTAACATCACACATACACAGATTCACACACACACACACACACACATCAAAACACTGGGTTGATCCTCTTGTCATTGCTTGAAAGCACAAATACATCACCGTAACCTTGGGATAATTAACATTATCCATGCGACACTAAACCTACATATACATGGTACATGGCACATGGGGGGTGCATAAATAGAATCATTACGTCTCTTGCTATCCTCACCAGGCCGTTCCACCTCTTATAACACCTTTCTCCAGTGCGTACCATTGTACTGTAGAGGAGACAGCCTCCCCGATCTCGTTCCATATTCTGTTGTACTCCTTTGGCGGGGGGGGGGGGCTTTCCACGACCACCCTTTGTTAAGTCGGAGTATCTCTCCGTGATATTCTTCAGCAGAGTAGCTGCTCTGTTTCTTCGAAGGCAGGCACCCTCAACCTCCCGTCCTTCTCGATATTTCTGCGTTTAGACTTTTTATTCAGCATTTCCATTATATTTACAGAAACATAGAAACATAGGACTAGACTTTCCACTTTCAGGCTAAGGCCGAAAAAAATGGGCCTTGTTCCAGCGATGCAGGACCTCTCGCACGTGCTGATCATCGGCGCAAGGCCCATTTTTTTTTTTGCGATTTTCCACTCGGCCTTAGCCCAGTGATGTCAAATGGGCGATGTCATTTCTCGGCGATCTCTTGATCGCCCAAAGAAAACAGAAGTGAATGAAAAAAAAAGCTTTTCTAGCAACACATTACTGCGCATATGCAGGTTGATTTTTTTTTCAGGTTGATGCTTCTTCCTGCGTTTTGAGAGGTCAAGGGTCTTCACACATGCTCAAAAGCTCTGGGTGGGTCTGGGAGAGAGAGAGAGAGAGAGAGGAGAAAGGAAGCAGGTCAGAAAGTCTTATCCAAATTACAGATAAATTTAAAGAATGGAGGGAGATGCAGAAAGGAGAAGGGCCAAACCCTTCAGCGAAGAGGCAAATGAGGCCCTCGTAAATGCTGTCAGCTCCAGGTGGGAGGAGCTGACACGGGGTGGGCAGGGGAAACCTCCCCCCCGTGCATATTGCAGGAATTGGTCTGAAATTGCCGACGTAGTCACATTGGCCTCCAATGAAACGCGCACACCGGACCAGTGCCGCAAACGATGGAACAGCCTACTGGCAGCTGAGAGAGTAGTTGAAATTTATATTTACGTATTATTTAATGATCTAAATAGTAACTAGAATCTGCAATGTTATTGGGTTACATTTAAATATAACTAAATTTTATGCAACCCAGCATAAAGTTAAATGTTCACGTGTTCACTTGTTCACTTGTTATCATCACTGAAATGGTCACTTGTTGTCATCACTGAAATGATCACTTGTTGGCATGACTGAAATGGTCACTTGTTGGCATGACTGAAATGTTCACTTGTTGGCATGACTGAAATGGTCACGTGTTATCATCACTGAAATGGTCACTTGTTATCATCACTGAAACGGTCACTTGTTGGCATGACTGAAATGGTCACGTGTTATCATCACTGAAATGGTCACTTGTTATCATCACTGAAACGGTCACTTGTTGGCATGACTGAAATGGTCACTTGTTATCATCACTGAAATGGTCACTTGTTGGCATGACTGAAATGGTCACTTGTTATCATTACTTAAATGGCCACTTGTTCTGTAAAATATTCATTCCTTCTTCTTGTAACTTTTTGGGGATTTTGAGGGAAGGGTGGGTTGGTGCGGGGGGTGGGGGGTTGTTGCAGAGGATGGGGGGGTTGGAGGGAGGGTGTTGTTAATTAGTTCTTTGTTTGTTAATAAAAAAAAAAAATTCTACAACTTTTGAACCTTCTCTCTTACTTACATAAGTTTTACAACGTACAGTTCTTCATGCAGATTTGTTTGTTTATTCTGTTTCCCCACGGAATATCATTAAATAACCACTATGTAAAAGCTATTTAATAAATAATTCTAATATATGCATAAATAAGGTGATAATACCTATTTATATTTCCTGTCCCAAATTTCTGAGTACAACTTGCATCAATTTTACTCTCTAAATAACTCAGAACAATTCTCCACCCTTCCTCAGAGGCTAAAAATGGCGTCCGTAGTGCCCATTTCCCTCTCTAAGACCCTGAAAAAGCAACTATTTTTGAGCACTCTTTTGGGCCTTGCATCGGCCCAGCGAAGTGCATGCTAGATGCTGAAACTTGGGATGGGCCTTGTGCGGGCGATCATTTGGGCGATCATCTCAGCGATCAAAGTGGAAACTTGGGGGCCTATTTTTCCGGCAATATTTTCGGCCTAGTTTCCACTTTTTGCTCAAAATGGGCGATAGAGGTCCATTTTGGGCCATAGATGAGCCTTAGATGGGCGATGTGAAGTGGAAAGTCTAGCCCATAGAAAATAGGTGCAGCAGCAGGCCATTCGGCCCTTCGAGCCTGTACCACCATTCAATAAGATCATGGCTGACCATTCACCTGAGTACCCCTTTCCTGTTTTCTCTCCATACCACTTGATCCCTTTAGCTGTAAGGGCCATATCGAACTCAGTCTTCAATATATCCAATGAACAGGCATCAACAACTCTCTGTGGTAGAGAATTCCATAGGTTAACAACTCTCTGGGTGAAGAAGTTTCTCCTCATCTCAGTCCTAAATGGCTTACCTCTTATCCTTAGACTGTGTCCCCTGGTTCTGGACTTCCCCAACATTGGGAACATTCTTCCTGCATCTCACCTGTCCAGTCCCGTCAGAATTCTATGTGTTTCTATGAGATCCCCTCTCATCCTTCTAAACTCCAGTGAATACAGGCCCAGTCGATCTAGTCTCTCCTCATATGTCAGCCCTTCCATTCCGGGAATCAGTCTGGTGAACCTTCACTGCACTCCCTCAATAGTAAGAACGTCCTTCCTCAGATTAGGATACCAAAACTGAACACACTATTCCAGGTGAGGCCTCACCAAGGCCCTGTACAACTGCAGTAAGACCTCCCTGCTCCTGTACTCAAAACCCCTAGCTATGAAGGCCAACATACCATTTGCCTTCTTCACCGCCTGCTGTACCTGCACGCTAACTTTCAATGACTGATGTACCATGACGCCCAGGTCACGTCACCTTGCCTTTTCCTAATCTGTCACCTAATATTCTGCCATCGTGTTTTTGCCACCAAAGTGGATAACCTCACAGTTATCCACAAGGAGGTGGCCTTGGAAATAGCAGATGCATTGACAGTCATTTTCCAACATTCCATAGACTCTGGATCAGTTCCTATGGAGTGGAGGGTAGCCAATGTAACCCCACTTTTTAAAAAAGGAGGGAGAGAGAAAACACGGAATTATAGACCGGTCAGCCTGACATCAGTAGTGGGTAAAATGATGGAATCAATTATTAAGGATGTCATAGCAGCGCATTTGGAAAGAGGTGACATGATAGGTCCAAGTCAGCATGGATTTGTGAAAGGGAAATCATGCTTGACAAATCTTCTGGAATTTTTTGAGGATGTTTCCAGTAGAGTGGACAAGGGAGAACCAGTTGATGTGGTGTATTTGGACTTTCAGAAGGCTTTCGACAAGGTCCCACACAAGAGATTAATGTGCAAAGTTAAAGCACATGGGATTGGGGGTAGTGTGCTGATGTGGATTGAGAACTGGTTGGCAGACAGGAAGCAAAGAGTAGCAGTAAATGGGTACTTTTCAGAATGGCAGGCAGTGACTAGTGGGGTACCGCAAGGTTCTGTGCTGGGGCCCCAACTGTTTATATTGTACATTAATGATTTAGATGAGGGGATTAAATGTAATATCTTCAAATTTATGGATGACACTAAGTTGGGTGGCAGTGTGAGCTGCGAGGAGGATGCTATGAGGCTGCAGAGTGACTTGGATAGGTTAGGTGAGTGGGCAAATGCATGGCAGATGAAGTATAATGTGGATAAATGTGAGGTTATCCACTTTGGTGGTAAAAACAAAGAGACAGACTATTATCTGAATGGTGACAGATTAGGAAAAGGGGAGATGCAACAAGACCTGGGTGTGATGGTACATCAGTCATTGAAGGTTGGCATGCAGGTACAGCAGGCGGTTAAGAAAGCAAATGGCATGTTGGCCTTCATAGCGAGGGGATTTGAGTACAGGGGCAGCGAGGTGTTACTACAGTTGTACAGGGCCTTGGTGAGGCCAAACGTGGAATATTGTGTACAGTTTTGGTCTCCTAACTTGAGGAAGGACATTCTTGCTATTGAGGGGGTGCAGCGAAGGTTCACCAGACTGATTCCGGGGATGGGGGGACTGACATATCAAGAAAGACTGGATCAACTGGGCTTGTATTCACTGGAGTTCAGAAGAATGAGAGGGGATCTCATAGAAACGTTTAAAATTCTGATGGGTTTAGACAGGTTAGATGCAGGAAGAATGTTCCCAATGTTGGGGAAGTCCAGAACCAGGGGTCACAGTCTAAGGATAAGGGGTAAGCCATTTAGGACCGAGATGAGGAGAAATTTCTTCACCCAGAGAGTGGCGTACCTGTGGAATTCTCTACCACAGGTTGTTGTTGAGGCCAATTCACTAAATATATTCAAAAAGGAGTTAGATGTAGTCTTTACTACTAGCAGGATCAAGGGGTATGGCGAGAAAACAGGAATGGGGTATTGATGTTGCATGTTCAGCCATGAACTCATTGAATGGTGGTGCAGGCTCGAAGGGCCGAATGGCCTACTCCTGCAGCTATTTTCTATGTTTCTATGTTTCTATGTATACTGCATCTGCCATGCATTTGCCCACTCACCTAATCTGTCCAAGTCACCCTGCAGCCTCTTTGTGTCCTCCTCACAGCTCACACCGCCACCCAGCTTAGTGTCATCTGCAAACTTGGAGATATTTATTACATTCAATTCCTTGATCTAAATCATTAATGTATAATGTAAATAGCTGTTGTCCTGGCATTGAGCCCTGCGGCACCCCACTAGTCACTGCCTGCCATTCTGAAAAGGACCCGTTTATCCCGACTCTGTGCTTCCTGTCTGTCAACCAGTTCTCTATCCACGTCAAAACATTACCCCCAATATCATGTACTTTAATTTTGCACACCAACCTCTTGTGTGGGACCTTGTCAAAAGCCTTTTGAAAGTCCAAATACACCACATCCACTGGTTCTCCCTTGTCCACTCTACCAGTTACATCCTCAAAGAATTCTAGAAGATTTGTCAAGCATGATTTCCCTTTTATAAATCCATGCTGACTTGGACCAATCCTGTCACTGCTTTCCAAATGCGCTGTTATTTCATCTTTAATAATTGATTCCAACATTTTCCCCACTACTGACGTCAGGCTAACCGGTCTATAATTACCCGTTTTCTCTTTCCCTCTTTTTTTAAAAAGTGGGGTTACATTAGCTAACCTCCAGTCCATAGGAACTGATCCAGAGTCGATAGATTGTTGGAAATTGATCACCAATGCATCCACTATTTCTGGGGCCACTTCCCCAAGTACTCTGGGATGCAGACTATCAGGTCCCGAGGATTTATCGGCCTTCAATCCCATCAATTTCCCGAACACAATTTGCCTCCTAATAAGGATTTCCTTCAGTTCCTCCTTCTCACTAGACCCTCGGTTATTTCCGGAAGGTTATTTGTGTCTTCCTTCGTGAAGACAGAAACAAAGTATTTGTTCAACTGGTATGCCGTTTCTTTGTTCCCCATTACAAATTCACCTGAATCTGACTGCAAGGGACCCACATTTGTCTTCACTAATCTTTTTCTCTTCACATATCTATAGGAGCTTTTGCAGTCAGTTTTTATGTTCCAAGCAAACTTCCTCTCATACTCTATTTTCCCCCGCCTAATTAAACCCTTTGTCCTCCTCTGCTGAATTACAACATTCTCCCAGTCGTCAGGTTTGCTGCTTTTTCTGGCCAAATTATATGCCTCATCCTTGGATTTAACACTATCCTTGATTTCCCTTGTTAGCCAAGGTTGAACCACCTTCCCCCTTTCACTTTTACTCCAGACAGCAATGTACATTTGTTGAAGTTCATCCATGTGATCTTTAAATGTTTGCCATTGCCTATCCACCGTCGACCCTTTAAGTATCACTCGCCAGTCTATTCTAGCCAATTCACGTTTCATACCATTGAAGTTACCTTTCCTTAAGTTCAGGACTCTAGTCTCCGAATTACCTGTGTCATTCTCCATCTTAATAAAAAATTCTACCATATTATGGTCATTCTCCCCCAAAGGGCCTCTCACAACAAGATTGCTAATTAGTCTTTTCTCATTACACATCACCCAGTCTGGGATGGCCAGCCCTCTAGTTGGTTCCTCGACATACTGGTCTAGAAAACCATCCCTAATGCATGGGGCAGACAATTTGGAGAAATACAGCTTTTTGGTTGCTGTTTCCAGTGGAACAGTGTTGGTGTGGGGAAAGGGTCGGAGGTGCGGTCGGGTCTGATTAGCCACCACTAATGGAGCAGAAATGGTGGCATGTCGAGTGGCCGGCTCTCGAAGTCATCAGCGCCATGCTGATGATGTCATTGAGCTGACGCGTCACAACATCCCTCCCCTTCAGTTAAAGTGGAGGGCCGCTGCGAACTCTACAGCCACTTCAGTGACAAACACTGGGCCATCAGGGAGGGTTTCAGCTGGGCCAGCGGCCTGGCACCCAAGAGGGGGTGCCAGGCTGCCTGTTGGCGTCCCGGCCGAACCCGCGGCCATAAAATAAATAACATAGAGTCGCCAGCGGTGCCGCCTCCCCTTTAAGGGCCGCCACGCTGCCAACCCACAGAAAAGGTACCGACAGAAAAATCTGTCGGAGGCACCAACCGGCAGTGATGCCTCTCCCGTGGGGCAATTTATGAATGGGGCAATTTCCCACGGGGCAATTTCGGAAAGGGGTCAGCAAGTGCATGATGTAGCAGGAAAACGGGCAGAGCTCTCCCCTACACTGCTCCAAAAGTAAAGGAGGGCAATATAAAAAGTGGTGGCCCCTTCCATGGGCCTTTCTACAGTTTAGATATTGGGCAGTTAAAGGTGCACTCCGAATTGGAGAGGACCTGAGGTCAGTGAGATACATTTATGTGATCAATCAGTAACAGTGAACCCAAGTACAACACCTAACATAAAACTTAAACATGTGACAGTCAGGATGATTGGGCTTTATCTTCTGCCTTTAAACTTTGTGACTTCCTGGAATAAATCGTTACAAAATATTACCAAAGTCCCACCAGTCGCACAGTTTGGCAGATTGTCAATTTAAACACACAAACCCTTTAATTTCTTCTTGATGAGTATTCAGTTACCAGCTTTAGCCAGACCACAAATGTGACATATTGAATAAGACATCAGTTAATGTTCACTTAGAATAAAAAAACTCTCACAAGAAAAATTAATTTGAAACTGCCACTCTCTTTCCTATTGACTGTTGAAATCAGAATGGAGGATTGAAGCTAATTCTCTCTCCCTTTAAATTTCTAAGCACATAATAATGGGGCTGAAATTCTGCTCCCATGTGTTGGTGGTGTTGGCTCCCGCTGGTCTAGGGAGCATGGAAAGTATTGAGCAGGGGCTTGATGCTGGAAATGCGCAATAGATGTATTGTCCAGGGTTTTCCAACCGCCAGCACTGGGGTTGCAGGAGGCTTGCACTGCTCCAAAGCCTGAGCCTCATTTAACCAATCAAATTGTGGCACTAAACAGGCGCATATCCTCCCAAAGTGACTTCTTGCTCCTGTTAAAGCTATCTTATTAAGAATGCTAAACATATTTGGGGCGGGATGGGTGGGGGCAGGCGCGGTGTTAGATTTTGGTGTTCTTTTCTTGCATTTATTTTACTTCATTGTTTTATTTCTCACATTTCACCTTCTTTTATTGTTCTTTTGCTTTTTTCATATTATCACCTATTATTCAGAAATGTTTGTAATGTGCAATAACCCCTGCTGATAGAATGGGCATTTCAGGTAGGCTGTTCCACATATTGTGCAAAAACACCCTGGACATATTACAGAAGACTCAACTAAGGGAGATCATTATTCAGTGTCCTCAAGTTGACCAGTAGAAGCGTAGTCTCGAGACACTGGGAGTTGAAGGAGTATCTGCATAATGAGAGACACAGGCATGACTTGCAAGCAAAGCTGCATATCATACAGTTACGTTGATCTAAAATAACTTCAGGTGTCATTGCCTTAAAAGATATGCGTGTCGGAAGGTTTACATTTCTACATTGCATCCTGAGGTATGCATATGCACAGGATGCAAAGAACAAGCTGTCAGGTCATGTGAGGGATTGGCATGAGTGAGGAGTGCATGTCAACATTTCACAAAAAAGCAATCTTTGGACCCCCCATGTGACACATGGTACTGTGGGGTGCTGCTTCTTTGCTGCAATCCTTTCAAGCGTATCATAATCTTCATCTAGTAGTCTACACAGCATTGAGGCTGCTAACCATCTAATGCCATGAATGCTACACTGGAGACCTTTGGAAAGGGTGCCCATAATTGGGTGACCCTCCTTTCACTCACCTCATGCAGCTTTATGTCCATTAAGCTATCCCCAAACAAAGTGTCAGTTGTTATACCACACTTCATGTGTCCATTGAATCTGTCTTACACCTCCTAATTGAATTTTATTTTGCTTTTTTGTATTCCTGATATTTCTTCTCCCTCAATTTAGACCAAGGTTGACAAATACCTGATGATGTATCTGTTCAGTCCACAAATGCTGCCTGATCTGCTGAGCATTTGTAACATCTGCAGTATTTTGCTTTTTTGACATATCTTTAAAATTGATTTTGGAGCTTGATGAAAATTGAAATAAATATTTGTCCCCTTATACAAACATTTACCTTGAATCGTGGGTCTTTTCCGTCCTCTTAGGCAGTCGGGAGCTTGGTTTAACGTCTCATCTGGAAGATGGCACCTCGAACAGTGCTGCACTCCTGTTGTACTGCACTGGAATGTCAGCCTAGATTCAAGTCTCGGGAGTGAGACTTGCTGATGCCCATACCTAGAAATGTTGATTGAACTCAAACTGCCAGCAGGATATTTAGGATGAGCTGAAAAGTGCTGCTAAGAAATGCAGATCCTTGAAATTAAATATTCAGATCATAGATTCATAGAATCATAGAAATTTACAGCATAGAAGGAAGCCATTCGGCTCATCGTGTCCACGCTAGCCGACAAAGAGCTACCAGCCTAATCCCACTTTCCAGCTCTTGGTCTGCAGCCTTGTAGGTTACGACACTTCAAGTGCATATCCAAGTACTTTTTAAATGCTATGAGGGTTTCTGCTCTACCACCCTTTCAGGCAGTGAGTTCTAGACCACCACCACCCTTTGGGTGAAAACATTTCTCCTCAAATCCCTTCTAAACCTCCAATCACTTAGTTTAAATCTATGCTCCCTGGTTATTGACCCCTCTGCTAAGGGGAATAGGTCCTTCCTATTCACTCTATCTAGGCCTCTCATAATTTTCTACCCTCAATTACGTCTCCCCTCAGCATCCTCTATTCTAAAGAAAACAAGCCCAGCCTATCCAATCTTTCCTTATAGCTAAAATTCTCCAGTCCCAGCAGCATCCTCGTAAATATCCACTGTATCCTCTCAAGTGCAATCACATCTTTCCTCTAATGTGGTGACCAGAACTGCACGCTGTACTCTAGCTATGGTCTATCTAGTGTTTTATACAGTTCAAGCATAACCTCCCTGCTCTTATATTCTATGCCTCGGCTAATAAAGGAAAGTATCCCGTATGCCTTCTTAACCACCTTATGTACCTGTCCTACTACCTTCAGGGATCTGTGGACATGCACTCCAAGCTTGCCTCTGTTCCTCCACACTACTCAATGTCCTACCATTTATTGTGTATTCCCTTTCCTTGTAAGCCCGTCCCAAATGCATTTCCTCACACTTCTCCGGATTGAATTCCATTTGCCACTGTTCTGCCCACCTGACCAGTCCACTGATATTTTCCTGCAGTCTACATCTTCACTGAGGTGCACAAAAGCATGGGCCTTACACTAAACATCAATAAGACAAAGGTCCTTCACCAACCTGACCCCGCCACATAGCACTGCCCCCCAGTTATCAAGATCCATGCACAGCTTTGGACAATGTGGACCACTTTCCATGCCTCGGGAGTATATTATCAGCAAGGGCAGACATCGATGATGAGGTTCAACACTGCCTCCAGTGTGCTAGCGCAGTCTTCGGCCGCCTGAGGAAGAGAGTGTTCGAAGATCAGGCCCTCAAATCTGGCATCTAGCTTATGGTCTACAGGGCTGTAGCGATATCTGCCCTCCTGTATGACTCAGAGGCATGGACCATATACAGTAGGTACCTCAAATTGCTGGAGAAATACCACCAACGATGTCTCCGCAAGATCCTGCAAATCCCCTGAGAGGACAGATGCACCAACGTTAGTGTTCTCGACCAGGCCAACATCTCCAGCATCGAAGCACTGACCACACTCAAACAGCTCCGTTGGGCAGGCCACATTGTTTGCATGCCTGACACAAGACTCCCAAAGCAGGCGCTCTACTCGCAACTCCTACATGGCAAGTGAGCCCCAGGTGGGCAGAGGAAAAATTTCAAGGACACCCTCAAAGCCTCCTTGATAAAATGCAACATCCCCACCGACACCTGGGAGTCTCTGGCCAAGGACTGCCCTAAGTGGAGGAAGAGCATCTGGGAGGGCGCTGAGCACTTCGAGTCTCGTCGCCAAGAGCAAGCAGAAAGCAAGCGCAGGCAGCGGAAAGAGCATACGGCAAACCAGGCTCCCCACCCACCCTTTCCTTCAATGTCTGTCTGTCCCACCTGTGACAGAGACTGTAATTCCCGTATTGGACTGTTCAGTCACCTAAGAACTCACTTTTAGAGTGGAAGCAAGTCTTCCTCGATTTCGAGAGACTGCCTATGATGATGACAGCTTTCTTCTTCATTACTAACCACACGGCAAATCATCTGCAATCTTCTTAATCATAACCCATGCATTCAAGTCTAAATCGTTGATAAATATCACAAAAAGCAAGGGACCGAGTACTAAGCCATGCGGAACCCCACTGGAACCATCCTTCTAGTCACAAAAATGGCCATCGACCAATACCCTTTGCTTCCTGCCTCTGAGCCAATTTTGGATCCAAGTTGCCACTTTGCCTTGGATCCCATGGGCTTTTACTTTTGTGGCCAGTCTACCATATGGGATCTTATCAAAAGCCTTACTAAAATCTTTATAGACTACATCAAATGCATTACCCTCATCGATCCTCCTTGTTATTTCCTCAAAAATTCAATCAAGTTAGTCAGACACAACTTTCCCTTAACAAATCCATACTGACTGTCCTTGATTAATCCATGTCTTTATAAATGAAGATTTATCCCGTCCCAGAATTTTTTCCAATAATTTTCCCACCACCTAGGTTAGGCTGACTGGCCTGTAATTACTTGGTGGACAGAGTCATGATTTACCCACTGAGGCAAATTGAAGCCGCAATTTTTACCTTTAAGCCAGGTAGAGTGCATGCAGGCTGCGTACTGGATCGGGAACATGATGTTCTGAGCAGTGCGTTGCTCAGAGCGCCTTTAACATAATGGCCCCAGTTGAAAGCCTCATCCGTGTTTCCCGGCCCAATTAAATGGTGCAGGTATAATGATGTAATCAATGACTCATTCCCAATGCCGATATTTAAAGCAGCCTTGCACTCAACTGATTTGAAGGATGCTAGAGGAGGATAGAACCTGACACCAAAGGCCACAGTACCCTTATAAATTTGCACGGATGGATAGCCAAAAGCAGAGGGTTGCACCATGCTTTTCAGACTCATCCCTTCATACACTGGTGGAGGCTGTCAGAAATTTCAGGGAGGTCCTTTTCCCCACTGATAGGCAAAGGAGACCACCAAAACAGCCTGGCTTGATATAGCTGAGGAGGTCATCATCAGCGATGTGTTGAGGAAGACCTGGATCCAGTGCAGGAAACACTTCAATGATCTCATGAGGTTAGAAAGGTGTGTGCAATGGCACACTCACCTTCATCCTGATATGCATGTCAACACATCGCCATCACTCTGCCTTCCCAAGCCTACTCCTCACACCCACCTGCCTTCCAGGTCCACCCATCCCTCTTTCTCTATGTACATACTCACATCCCCATCTGACTAACCTCCCCTCACACACAACCTCATCAAATAAAATCATGAGGAGGCCATTTGTAATTTGCACCCCACTCTCTCATAGTCACCCTCGACAGATGTAACACATCCATTTCTTACAATAATTCCATCACTCTCACTCAAACCTCTCTTCTTTCCCTCCCTGTGGGAGAAAAGAGCTCAAAACAACAGGGACAGGCAGAGAACCAGAGGAGGCCTCCAGTCTTCAGACAACTAACAGCAGCAGAGGAACGGGCTCTAGAGATCTCGGGAGTTCGAGAGATGTTGGCGGTGGGAGATGGAAAGAGGTGGACATCCAGCAAACCTGGTGACAGAATCACATCTCATAAGGCCACATGGCATACGACAGTCACTCATATAGTGACTGATGTCAGCTGCCAGTGAAATGTCATCGTGTGCATAATAGTAACATTACCCATTCTTATTATAAGACTTCAAATACATATCTTTATTTGCACGTCTATTAACTGCAGCCCCCTCCCCCCCACACTCCACCTACACTGTCCCGCCGAGGAGGACGACGACTCCTCAAAGAAACCTCCAGCCTCTGAGGATACAGCATCAGCAAACCCAAGTGTAGCCAGCACCAGCGCAGATACGGACACCTCAGTGGATCCTTTGCGCCATAGAGTAGAGTTGTCATCTGCTGTCTCACAATTCACAAGAGAGCAAGACCAGGTTGTGTTGACAGGAACAGCAGTGGAGAGTTCTCGTCTGAGGGCACAGGGCGCTCCAAGCTCTACGGAGCTGCATGCAGAAACTGAGCCTTGGGGCCATTGAGATGGAGGGTGATCTTGGAGGAGCAGCAACAATTGCATGAGGCTCGAGCATCTTTTGCAACCACCTTGTCTATAAATGTTCAGAGAATGTAGGAGCCCATCTCCAACCTGAGCATCACCACGTTAAACCCAAAGATGGGTATAAAATATTAGGAGCAAGCGGATAACTAAAGAAAGAGTAGGGCCTATTCGAGACCTTAAAGGTAATCTGTGTGTGGAGGTGAAAGAAGTGGGTATGGTTCTGAATGAATACTTTGCATCTGTTTTCACAAAGGAGAGGGGTGATGCAGACATTGCACTCAGGGAGGAGGTGTGTGAAATATTAGATGAAATAAACATAGTGCGAGAGGAAATAGTTAGAGGTTCAGCAGCTTTGAAAGTAGATAAATTTTCAGGCCTGAATGAAATGTATCCCACGCTGTTAAGAGAAACAAAAGAGGAAATAGCAGAGGCTCTGACCATCATTTTCCAATCCTCTCTGGCTACAGGTGTGATGCCAGAGGACTGGAGGACTACTAACATTGTAACTTTGTTTAAAAAGGGAAAAAAGGATAGACCGAGTAATTAAAGGCCAATCAGCCTAACCTCAGTGGTGGGAAAATTATTGGAGAAAATTCTGAGGAACAGGATAAATCTTAATTATAAAGACAAGGATTAATCGGGGAGAGTCAGCATGGATTTGTTAAGGGAAGTTCATGTCTGACTAATTTGATTGAATTTTTTGAGGAGGTAACAGGGAGGGTCGATGAAGGTAGTGTATTTGATGTAGTTTATATGGATTTTAGCAACACTTTTGATAAGGTCCCACATGGCAGACTGGTCATGAAAGTAAAGGTCCATGGGATCCAGGGCAAAATGGCAAGTTGCATCCAAAATTAGCTCAGATGCAGGAAGCAGAGGGTAATGGTTGATGGCCGTTTTTGTGACTGGAGGGCTATTTCCTGTAGGGTTCCGAAGGGCTCAGTACTGGGTCCCTTGCTTTTTGTAGGAAATATCAATGATTTAGACTTGAATGTTGGGGAGATGATTAAGAAGTTTGCAGATGATACTAAAATCAGCTGTGTGGTTGATAATGTAGAAGAAAGCTGTAGACTGGAGGAAGATAGCAATGAACTGGTCAGGTGGACAAAACAGTGTCAAATGGAATTCAATCTGGATTCAATCAAATCCAAATCCAATAAAAACGGATAGTAAAAGCTTTTACAGATATATAAAACGGAAAAGAGTGACTAAAGTAAATGTTGGTCCCTTAGAAGATGAGAAGGGGGATTTAATAATGGGAAATGTGGAAATGGCTGAGACCTTAAATAATTATTTTACTTCGGTCTTCACAGTGGAAGATACAGAAACCATGCCAAAAATTGCTGGTCACAGGAATGTGGGAAGGGAGGACCTTGAGACAATCACTATCACTTGCGGGGTAGTGCTGACAGGCTAATGGAACTCAAGGTAGACAAGTCCCCTGGTCCTGATGAAATGCATCCCAGGGTATTAAAAGAGATGGCGGAAGTTATAGCAGATGCATTCGTTATAATCTACCAAAATTCTCTGGACCCTGGGGAAGTACCAGCGGATTGGAAAGCAGCTAATGTAACGCCTCTGTTTCCCTAATCGCCTAATCTCCCGATATAACTTTAGCAGGAGATCAGCAGAACCCACAGAGAAAATGCATAAATAACCAGTTTCAACTGTTTACTCTGTTTTCCCAGGGGTTCCACTGCAGCTACCGATCTGCTCAATCACACTTTCGCCTCTAACTTTCATTCCCTGATCGCTCCCCGTCGTATGGCCCCAATCTTTGTTCCCTTCAATTCAAGGGATGCAGATTTGAATGTGTATGCTGCACAACTGGTTAAGCCTTTCACCAGCATATCTGCTTGTACCACATCTAGCATCATCGGGCCCTGCTCTCCTCTGCCAATATTGCGCATGACTACAGGAACAACCTGGATTGCAAAGATAACCTTGGCTTCCTTTCTCAACTGCCAACCAGCTCCTTCGACCCCTTTCCCCTCCCGCCTCCCACCTCACCTCCAGCAAAGAGGTAAGCAAGCTGTTCATGAACTTCCTTGTCGATAAGATTTAGACTATCCATTCATCTGCCTCTGCTGTATCCCTCCCTTCCCCTTGCCCACTAAGTAAGCTTGGGAAGGCACAGTAATGGGTATGTGATGAGAGGCACATCAGGATGAAGTTGAGTGTGGCTAAGCAAGGGTAAGCAAGACCCAAATGCTGAAATATACTGCCTGCACACTCCTAGATGAATCTTCAAATGCAATGTGGCCAGAGCTCCTTTAAATATCCCAGCTGGAAATGAGTTATTGATGACATCATCAGACCTGCACCATGTAATAGGGCCGGGTAACGCATAGACCTGTGCCATAGGCATCGGCACTATTAAGGGACAGTCGATCTGAGGAACGGTATGAAATGAGGAACGGAGTTACGACCTGCCACGCAGACAACCTGCACCCAACCTGCCCAGGTGAACAATATTCCAGTCCATGTTATTACACATAGGCTAAAAAGATCGAGGAAAGATACAATCAATAGATAATACAAACGGGAAATTCCTTGGAGTCGTTCTGACAAAATAATGCCAGCACTGCGTGAGCATTTCTGAGGAATTTCCCGGTCAAGATCACTTTAGCATTTATGTTTCGTGCAATTCACCTGAAACCAACCAAACCAGCGCAAACAATCGCAAAATTTATAATGCAAATAAAGTTCACGCAAATCGAGTTTCCGCAATCTTTTGCACTAGTTTAAAAACATTGTGATAGAAGCCAGCCGTGCCTGCTCAGCATTGACATACATACAACGGTGTGATGTTTGGGTACTTACCCACTAGATACCCACTAAAGACGCCAGAAAAAATTAGGGCTTGTCCATTCAAGTGTACGTGAATTTTTAATGCCATGGTAGGTCCCAATTACTGTCAAATAGTGTCGCTCAGGCTGCGAAATTTAGATTACCACCCCTCACAGGATGTGGAGCGCAATGTCACGCACTCCACTTCCTGTTGGGGTGGTGTCCGGGGTGCCACGTAGGCGGAATCGGCACAGCTAGGCAGATGCTCCATTAACGGGGAGGGCCGCTGCAAATTCTGCGGGTGCTTTGAAGGCCTCCACTGGTCTACCAGGGCTGCGAGATGCCGTGGTCCCAAATGGAATACCGGGCTTTACGATGGCAGATCAGAACGGGCCACCTGTGAGTCAGCTGAACAAAACAAATGGCGACGTGCGGTGCAGTACACCTCCCCTTTAACTTCTGTCCCACGAGCAGAGGTCGGCCCGATTCACAACCCGTGAGGCTGCCACGGGCATCAGTAGGCAATTTCCGCCGCTGGGCGGAAGGGGGTCACCACACATGGCACTCCTAGCAGGACGGGCATTACCGTGTTCACGCCTCTGCCAACTCCAGCTCAATTTGGCGGGAGCCAGTAGCGCCCCCTCCCCCCAGGCAAAAACAGTTTTGTGCAGAACAGAGCAATTTTGGTCCCTTAAAAATTAACATAAATTTTTTTTTGCTTTAGCTTTCTGCCTCTTTATCTTTCTCTCTTATTACATCGTCCTAGCCTCTTTATTTCACTTTCTGTATATGATTTTATCTGGAATTAAATACTTGAACTTACACATCCTGGTTTAGACTCTGTGAGCATAAAATTCTGCACCTTAGCACCAGCTGATAAGGCCAGTTTCGGAGGAAAACTGGTGACCACCTCGTTTTCGCCCACTTCCGGCTGGACCCGCGGCAGCCACCATTTTGGGCAGGTTGGCAGTGCAGCCAGTGCCTGTGTTCACGAGAGAAAAGGTAATGTGGCAGATTGTGAGGTCAATGAGTGCGCAAGGCTGATTTGATGCACGACTCGCCACTTTCGACATAGCTGCTCCATTCAATGTCCTCTCCAAATCACGAACAACTGAATATGCATCCAGCAACAGGAAGGATTTAAAGGGATAGGCAACAACTTGCAGCTCTCTTGCTTTTTCATTTCTAGCGGCTCTGTCTAAGTTTGTGCAATTGTTTGGAGCTTTCTACCGTTATTTAAATTTGGTGAGGTGACATGGAGTGTTGTCGCAAGTGGAGAATGCCTTGCTTCTGATTTAAAGGGTTCTGTTCAGATGATTTGCTCCCCCTTGCACTCAATTATGACAGGGAGATGGAGCAGAGGAGGCGAAGGAGAGGCCAAGCTGCTCATAGAGGGAGGAGAAGGAGGTGCAGGAGAGCTCTCAGCAGGAGGCCTTACTCACCTCGGGTCTACCGAGAGCAATTCCCCTTCCTGCACATAAACCAGGAGCAGTGTATTAGCAGGCTCCACTTTACCAAGGACATGGTCACAGAACTCTGCCATCTCCTGCAACCAGACCAGACCTACTGAGACAGTAGGTGAATGTGTCACAGCATCCTTGAAGGTCTCAGATACCAGTGTTGCGATAGAGCTCAACCGAGAAATATCACGGTGTGATGTGTATAGAACATCTGAATATCCCTGATAGAAGCTTCGCTAATGAAATGATTTAGATCAGAAATGTTCAAATAATGTTGCACAAAAACATAAATGTAAAAAATTACACTAATTGTAGCAACCTTCCACCAATTTAGCAGCCTTTATACTATGCTATCATATTATAAAATCAGAACTAGCTGACAGTGACAGCCAAGAGATTGTTGTTTCATCCTCAGTATGTGCAAGACATGGGTGTGCCATTTGATAATCATTTAATGATGAAACTTACAGCTGACGCACTCAGCACAAGGTTTGTTTCTTGCTGGTCAAGAGAAAAAACATATGGAGACCTATCAGACATTGACGTCATGTGTAACTAAAATTGCTGACAGGAGCTTAATGTCTGATAGGAGCTTTATGTACTCCTTTACATGAGGTGTGGTTGAATGCAGTTATATGGACATGAACCCATGATCAGAAGAAGTTCCCTGGAATGGGACTTGAACTCACAACCTTCTGACTCACAGGTGAGTGTGCTGCCCACTGAGCCACAACGATCCTCAGCCTAACCTCAGTGCTGGGCAAGGGCTTTGGCAGCCGATGGCAGCATGGAAAGTGAGAGGCAAGGCCAGGGTTGCAGAAGCTCAAGAACTCCTCTCAAGGGCTGGGGGTTACACTCCTGCTCTTCCTGGCCCACAAGGAGTTCTTACAAAAGTTATTTTTTAAACTTGACCATGGCCTCTTCTGGCCAGTCGGTGTCTCCCGCCATGGTTTGGCTGTCAGGTTCGACACAGTGCGGGACTCCCCTTGACTCGACATGACAATGATGTTGTGGCGCCATGACATTTTACTGTGAAGTAAGGCCAGCCTGCCAAAAGCCTGAGTCTCGGCTGACTTGAAAGTCAGCGAAGGTGAAATGGTGCCGGCAGGAATGGAGTGACCTCATGCCAGTATTCGACTCAGCCTAGTCTTAACCCCTCCCACGCACCAATCTCACTGGGCGAGTGAGATTACAATCGAGGCTATGATATCAACTTCCACATGTATACTGATGACTCCGAGCTCTACCTCTCTCGACTCCTCCACTGCCTCTACCTTGTCAGGTTGCTTGTCCCACATCCAATCTTGGATGAAGTGAAATTTCCTCTAATTGAACACTGGGAAGACAGAAGTCAATGCCTTTCGCCCCACCACAAACTTTGTTCCCTAGTCACTGATTCCACCCCCGTCCCTGGCCACTGTCTCTAGCTGAAGCAGACTGTTTGCAACCTCAGCATCCTATTTGAATCTGAGCTGAGCTTCTTACACCATATCCTCTCCAGAACAAAGATTGTCGGCTTCCTTCTCCATTGTATCATTCATCTCCACCTATGCCTCAGCGCATCTGCTGCTGAAAACCTCATCCATGCTTTTGTTACCTCCAGACACGACTATTCCAATTCTCTTTTGACCAGCCTCTCATCACCCACCCTCTATAAACCTGAGCTCACCCAATACTTTGCAGCCTGTATCCTAACTCACACCAAGTCCCATTCACACATCACCCCTGTGCTCACTGACCTATAATGGCTCCCAGTCGGCAACGCCTCAGTTTGAAAATTCTCATCATCATGTTCAAATCCCTTTATCGCCTCATCATTCCCTGTCTCTATTACCCTCTCCAGCCCTATAGCCCTTTGAGAACTCTGTGTGACTCAAACCAATACTGCTTGTGCATCCTTCACTTCCTTCGCCTCACCGCTGTCTGCACAGAGTGGTCTTAAAGGGAGTGGACTTAAACAGAATGGTTTATTTGGGAATTTGCAAAGAGTGGAAATTCGGAGAAGATGGGAATGAAAGAGGATCTGACCGGGGCAGCGGAGGCAGCGAGCAGGCGGAGGACCGATAGCAACTCAACACAGGAGTGATGTCAGAAACCAAAAGTGAAGTCAGCACAAGTGAAGGAGCTGATTGTGAGAGCAGGACCTGACCAGCGGGAAGCAAAGGAGCTAGTTGCTGGGAGCTCGGAGTCGGAAGCAACGCCTGAGGAGTGAAGAGGGTGACAAAATCAAAATGTGACATCACAGCCAAGCAGGTACAGGTTTAGCGTCCAAAGTCCAGAGTTCCAGAATTTGGAACTGCCATTCAATATGATCATGGCTGATCCTCTATCTCAACACCATAATCCCGCTTTTCCCCCATACCCTTTGATGCCTTTTATGTCTAGAAATCTATCTATCTCCTTCTTAAATATATTCAGTGATTTGCCCTCCACAGCCTTCCGTGGCAGAGAATTCCACAGGTTCACCACCCTCTGAGTGAAAACATTTCTCCTCATCTGGTCCTAAATTTCCTACCCCGTATCCTGAGACTGTGACTCCTTGGTTTAGACTTCCCAGCCAGAAGAAAATCCTTCCCGCATCCAGTCTGTCCAACCCCGTCAGAATTTTATCAATACATTACCAAACACAATTTCTTTTGGGAGGCCAAATGAAGAAAACAATCTTCGCAAATTGTCCAGTATTTTACTTGTTGTTATTTTCCGCATCGGAAACACCTCTACCCACTTTGAATGGCTATCGATCATAATGAACAGTTATTGTCCTTCTAGCTCAGCAAAATCTACATATATCTTTTGCCACACCCTGGGAGGCCATTTAGAATAGAATCTTAGAATCATAGTAATTTACAGCAAGGAAGGAGGCCATTTCGGCCCATCATGTCCACGCCGGCCGACCAAGAGCTATCCTTCATAGTCCCACTTTCCAGCTCTTGGTCCATAGTCCTGTAGGTTACGGCACTTTAAGTCCAAGTCATTGATATATACTACAAAAAGCAGGGGACCCAGCACTGAGCCCTGTGGAACCCCACTGGATATAGCCTTCCATTACCCTTTGCTTCCTGCCTCTGAGCCAATTTTGGATCCAACTTGCCATTTTGCCCTGGATCCCATGGGCTTTTACTTTCATGACCAGTCTGCCATATGAGACCTTATCAAAAGTTTGCTAAAATCCATATACATTACACCATATGTGCTACCCTCATCGACCCTTCTAGCTACCTCCACGAAAATTCAATCAAGTTAGTCAGACACGACCTTCCCTTAACAAATCCATGCTGACTGTCCTTGATTAATCCATGTCTTACCAAAAAAAGATTTATCCTGTCCCTCAGGACTTTTTCCAATCATTTTCCCACCACCGAGGTTAGGCTAACTGACCTGCAATTACTCAGTCTATCCCTTTCTCCCTTTTTAAACAAAGGTACAACATTAGCAGTCCTCCGGTCCTCTGGCACCATACCTGTAGCCAGAGAGGATTGGAAAATGATGTTCAGAGCCTCTGCTATTTCCTCTTTTGCTTCTTTTAACAGCCTGGGATACATTTCATCTGTGCCTGGTGATTTATCCACTTTCAAAGCTGCTAAGCCCCTTAATATTTCCTCCCTCGCTATGTTTATCTCGTCTAATATTTCATATTCCTCCTCCCTCTTTACAAAGTCTGCATCGCCCATCTCTTTTGTGAAAACAGATGCAAAATATTCGTAAGAATCATACCCATGTCTTTTGACTCCACACACACATGTTCTTTATGGTCTCTTATAGGCCCCACTCTTTCTCTAGTTATCCTCTTTCTCTTAGTGTATTTATAAAACATCTATAGTTTTTCCCTGATTTTACTTGCCAACATTCTTTCATGCTCTCTCTTTGCTTTCCTGATATCTTTTTTAATTGCAGCCCTGCATTTTATATACTCCTCTAGAGTTTCTGCAATATGGCATTTTCAGTATCTGTCATAAGCTTCCTTTTTTTCCTTATCTTACTCTGTATGCTCCCCGACATCTATGGGGCTTGAGACATGTTAGTCCCACTTTTTTTTTTAAGGGAACATAGTTGCTCTGTACCCACAGGATCTCCACCTTGAATGCCTCCCACTGCTCTGACACTGATTTACCATCAAGTAGCCGTTTCCAGTCCATTTTGACCAAATCTCATCTGAGCTCAGTAAAATTGGCTTTACCCCAATTGAGAACATTTATTCCTTGCCCACATTTGTCCTTTTCCATAACTACCCTAAATCTTACTGAATTATGATCACTAGCACCAAAATGCTCTCCCATTGATACCCCTTCCACCTGCCCTCTTCATTCCCCAAAACCAAGTCCAGAACCGCCCCTCCCTTGTTGTGCTTGTTACATACTGGCTAAAGAAGGTCACCTGAATGCATTCTATGAATTCCACACCCTCTGTACCATTTGCACTACTTTTTTCCCAGTTTATATTAGGGTAGTTGAAATCATCCACGAGTACAGCTCTATAGTTTTTCCAGTTTGCAGCAATTTGCCCATATATTTGTTCTTCTATTTCCCTCTGACTGCTTCGGGGTCTATAGTACACTCCCAGTAGTGTGATCGCCTCTTTGTTGTTCTTCAATTCAACCTATATGACCTCATTTGATGACCCCTCTAACATATCATCCCTCCTCACAGCTGTAATTGCTACTTTAATTAATACTGCGACCCCACCTCCTTTTCTAACCCCGTCTCTAACCCATCTAAAAACCCTGTAACCAGGAATGTTGAGCTGCCATACCTGCTCTTCTTTCAGCTATATCTCAGTAATAGCTATAATATCGTACTCCCAACTGTCAATCTGTGCTCTCAGCTCATCTGCCTTATTCGTAATACTCCTTGCATTGAAGTACATATCTTTTAGTATTGCCAAACTCCCCTGTTGTCTATTTTCCAGCCCTTGGTTCTTCTGTTTTCCAAATTCACTTTCTACTTTCCTGCTGCCCAATACCAGCTTTGCTTCTCTCCCCACTGAATCTATTTTCCAGTTTCCATCCCCCTGCCAAGCTATTTTAAACCCTCCCCAACAGCATTAGCAAAACCTCCCACAGGAATACTGGTCCCGGCTCTATTAAGGTGCAACCCATCCGACTTGAACAGGTCCTTCCTCCCCTAGAAATGGTCCCAATGCCTCAGGAATCTAAAGCCCTCCTGCCTGCACCATCTCTCCAGCCACGCATTGATTTTCTCTATCCTCCTATTTCTGTATGTGACATGTGGCACTGGCAGTAATCCGAAGATTACTACCTTTGAGGTCCTGCTTTTTTATCTCTCCTAGCTCCCTAAACTCTGCTTGCAACAACTCATCCCTGTTTCTACCTATGTCATTGGTACCAATATGGACCATGACCTCTGGCTGTTCACCCTCTCCCACCAAAATGTCTTGCAGCTGCTCGGTGACATCCTTGACCCTGGCACCAGAGAGGCAACATACCATTCTGGAGTCACATCTGCGGCCACAGAAACATGTAACTGCTCCCCTGTCTATTGCTCTTCTACTCTTCTTCCTGCCCCCTGTGCAGCTGAGCCACCCATGGCGCCATGGACTTGGCTCTGGCTGCTCTCCCCAAAGACACCATCGCCCTCACCAGTACTCAGAACAGAATACTGATTGGAGAGCGAGATGGACTCAGGGGACTCTTGCGCTACCTGCCTTGTACTCCTCTTCTCTCTGGTGGTCACCCAGTTCCTCTTTGCATGCACACTCTTTAGCTGCAGGATGACCACCTGTAGAAACATGCTATCCACAAATTTCCCAGTCTCGCGGATGCACCACAGTGACTCCAGCTGCCGCTCAAGCTCCGAAACCCGGAGCTCGAGTTGCTGCAGCTGGAGACATCTCCTGCACATGTGGTCGTCCAGGCTAAGTGAAGCATCCAGGATTTCCCACAATGCACAGGATGTCCACTCCATAGGACTGAGCTGCGCTGACATGCTTCTAGGTAATAGACTCGCAACTATCCAACATAAATATTATTAGCAAAACACACTCAGCAGCTACTCATCAATCAGTTCTTACCCTCCATTTTATAGGCTATGAAATACTTAGCAGAAAGCAACTTTACAACTTAAAAAAAAAATTATATATTTAATTTAATTAATGAAGTATCTTAGTTTAGAAATATCACTTGTCCATGTTTACTTTTTAAATCGTGGCTCTTAGCTTACATCAATGCCCAAGGTTAAAAAAAGATCAATAGAGAAATACTCAGTAATCAACCAGCCAATCACTTACTGCTTTGCTGTGAAGTCACACTTGATTTCCTTTTATTTCTTACCCACCCAGGTCCGTTTGTGCTGCTCGCAGCTAGCTCCTCTCGATCTCAATGGCTGTAACGGTACTGATGGTGGTTTCTTGCTTATCGATTGACATGTTGTGCACTTACTAACGATGTACTCTATGGGCTAGAACCTTTACTTTTTTTGCATGTTTAATGCCACTTAATGCCCACTTTACCACTGAAATTACATATAACACCCAGATATCTCCCATTTAGCCACAAAATGGAAACGGACGCCCATTTTTAGTAAACTTATCGCCAATCATTACTTTCCCCATGTGCTTAACGCCAGGAAAAAATATTACCGCCCGCCACTTTTTTTGGGCGGAATCATCAGAATGGGCAAAATCAACGCCCATAATATTGCCCAGTGTTAATTTCCACACAGATTTAACGGCGAGATTCAATATTAACGCCCACCCACTTTTTTTTGTCGTGAAGAGCATATTTACCGAAACTAGTGGCCATGAGATCACCCAGCATCAATTTCACCACCTTGCACACATATCGCCCACAATATCACTCGCCCAAAAAACCTCCCACAAAAAGTGGAACTAACCAGGACTAACCAACGGTGTGGCTGGCATTTTTTAAATCCCACTCTTACGTGAGGAGCTGATATCTGAACGATTTGCCTGAAAGAACGTTGCTGTGAGTGACAAGGCTGACACACTGATGTGTGTGTGCAGCTCAGACACCAATGGTGCCCTTCACCTTGGTGCCAGTTAAAGTTTACATTGATTGATGTTAAGTTATAGTTAACCCTTTCATGTTAAGGAATCACCAGAGTGTAACGGTGCAGCTATCTGAGACAATGTGCAACAAGGTTATGTTCAATAACAAAAATTTGATATCAACATTGGTATGAAATCATAAGTATCACAGGCAATAACACTCAACCCCCGCCCACACCACACTTTTTCCACCATTGACATAAATCATATGTTCAACATGTCCTGCAACACAGAATACAAAGGCAAAGCAGGAGCGTGGTCCCCAGCCCTCATACATTGTAACAAATTGCATACACCCAGATAGAAATATAACACAGCCATCACCTGCGGACATGCACCTCACTTTCCTTCCCCCTTCCCCTTCTTCTCCCCACTTTTATCCCTTCCCCTCTTCACTCCACGGCGCCTGGCCAAGGAACTCCTCAGGCGGTGGCCTCATTGGGGGGGATGAAGGCAGATGCGGTCGTTGCATGGGTACAGGAGTGGGGGGTGCCGAAGGGGCAACATTCTCTGATGCAGAAGCGGGATCTTGGTCCTTGCTCTCATCTGTCATTCGCAGTGGTGGTGCGGAACCTAGGGGTGGACTGCCGCGCTCGGGGTTCACTGGGAGGCCTGTGGCAGCAGTGTTCCTGGCTATCGCATCCAGGGACTTCGCCATCCATGGAATGTACTCGGTCATGATGGCCAGCTGTTGGGATAGGCCCCCCAATGCTTCAATGAGCTGATCACCAATGTCTACAGTCCTCCTGGACAACTGTACCATCCCTCCGCTGTCATGTGGAACAGACCTGCCACGTCCGCGGGATCTCCGCGGGGTCGGCGCCGTCCTGGGGACAAATGGCATGCCCTGTGGCGATGTGCTTGGGGCCTGTACCTCCAGAGTGGAGGCGGGAATGACTGGAGGACCACTAGATGGCCTTGGGGTGGAATGGCTCCTGGAGCGTGGCGATGCAGGTTCCTCTAAGTCCGCGCTCTCATCCATGGTGAATAGATGCAGCGGATTGACAGGCGACAATCGGAGCTCCTCAGCACCAGATGTAGGATCGTCCGCTGATTCCTGCCCCGCGCCCCCACCTTCTGGCCTCTGTGGTCTTGCCTTGGGACGCGCTACTGGTTGAGCTGCAAAACACAAATGAGGTTATTAGAGGAGAAGGGGGTGCGAGGCTGACAAGGTGAGTCCAGCACTACACACAGTATATGCACGACAAAATCACCATTGCTCTCAAAATCATCGCAGACATCACATTTCATGAACATCAACACATTTGAATTCCAATGATTTTCATTAGGCCATCATTATTTCTATGACAATTTTAGAAATCATCTATCAAATATGATTGTTCGGATATGATTGGGTGCGCCATCTATTGATTTTACATCACGCAATGGTGTAAGCTTTACTCACGTGGCATCACTTCAGAGTCTGCAGATGCATCTGTGGCTGTCCGGATGTGCTTCTCCATGAGTGCTAGCACTCGTTCCTCCATCTCAGTGATGTCACTGGGGACTGGTGTCCCCCCCACCCGTTTGCCTCTGCACCTCATCGTCGATAGCTTCTTCTGTAAAAGTTGACAGGACGACGTGGCATGAGACCATTACGTGATATCATTGCTAGGTACTGTCACAGACACTGATACAACACATAACCGACAGATGTAATCATGATTATTATGAAAATTATCATTCTTTACCTAAAGACAAGACCAACTCTGCTATCTCGGTCCATACCTTCTTGTATGCCTTAAGGGTGGGCTTCCCACTCCAGCGTGACTCGACCTCCTGTAGGAGAGAGGCATTTGCCTTGTCCGAGAACCTCCTGGCTCTTTTACGCCCTCCAAATTGCTCCTCTCCCACCTCACTGCTCTCTCCAGCATCAGTCTCCACAGTGTGCTGTGATGTCTCCTCCTCTCTCTCCATTGTAGGCTAAATTTGGGCAACTATGTGGCTGGTAACAGCTACTTTTTGTTTGCTTATTTGCTGTGAAGCTCTAAAGTCTCCTTCCTTCCTCCCAAAACAGCCACACAACAGCTACACACACTTTCAGTGCCTCTGAGCTCCCTCTCTTTCTGTCTCCTCTTCTGCGCATGTCATGATGACCCTTGACCTCCTGAATCGCGGGAATCGAGCATTGCCAAGCCGTTGCTAAGGATGGCCACACTTTACGGCAGAAGGTCAAAAAAATTTAACGGTACCGCCCATTTTATATCGCTCGCAGTTATGCCAATTTTCAAAAGTGGAGACTAGGTGCTTTGAGAACGGGCGAGAAGCCGGTGAGCTGAAAACCCTTTTTTAACACCCACACCGGAAACAAAAGTGGAGGTTCTAGCCCTATATCGTTATCTAGACCTGGCCACGATAAGTAACTGCGTGCAAAACTCTTGGTCAAGCACATTCACACGTGCTGGCCATGAAGATCTCCTAATAAATTGAACCTGAACTTATTTGGAATAATTTCTCTTCCACCCCACATGATACAGTCATTATTCATTGATCCTTCATTCCTATGAACGAAGTATGGATGAATATCATTCTTTGATACCTGGTTTGGCCAGCCATTTGCTATGTAATCTAGTCCTGGATGGGTTTTCTAACTCAGCAAGAGTGCGACCTACTGTGTTCCAGAATACTAAATCCTTCTCACTAATGCTGTAGTTGCTTCAGCAACTATATGTTACAGACCAGACAATTAACATGCAGACGATGTAGATTCAAAATGGCATTGTCCTGAAATCATTGTCCTGAAATCATTGTCCTGAAAGCAGGCTGGGGCCATTAGAGGGAGCATGCCACTTCAGGGAGCAGCGCGTGCTGCTGCAGGAGGGCGACGGCTGACTGCAGTGTGGGCAAGTACAGCAGGAGTGGCGAGGTTGGGACGAAGGAGCGGCAAGAGTTCATGGAAGGATGTGATTGGGGCCCAGGAGATGCGTGAGTTCGGGGCCCAGAAAAGGCGAAGGCCCAGGGGTAGCACGGGCCAGCCCAGCCCACACTGCAATATGTGTGCGCATTAGGTCCGTGCAGCAGAGCTGGTCTCCACTCGTCTTGCTTAATCCTTGCCACTGGACCAAGACCTCGCTCTGTCAAGCCCGTGAGGTGGCTGGGGTGTAACGGCCACCACACGTTAAAAAAATCCATGCACAGGCATCTTCCACCCTTCAATATGCAGTTCGGGGTCCGGAATATCATTCAACAGCTATGAACTCATCCGTTTTCGGCGTGGAAGCAGGTCATCCTCGTTTCGAGGGACTTCCTATGATGATGATGAATCATACACCTTTGACATAACTGGGTCATGTTTGATTGCTCTACCAATCTCTTCAGCTGTGACTGGCATTTAATCAATGTATGAAAAATAAAACACTTCTTCCCTATTGGGTGTAACTTGTGATGGGGATGGCAACCTGGACATAGCATCAGCATTATCATCTGACTTAGGTACAACAACAATGAGTTACACCAATTACTTAGATCTGCCTTGGAGATAATGTTCTCAATCTCTAGTTTTTTGACTTCTTGCTCAACTTTCTCCTTGAGTGTGTACAGTACAGGACGTAGCTTGCAGTGAACTGGTCTTGCATCCTTCTGTACTATGACAATTGCCTTGAAGTCTTGGATCAGACTGCCTGTTTTGCGTAACACATTCGGATACTGTTTGATGACATCATCCTTCGATGAAAATCTTGTTTCAACATGAAAAATCTCATTCCAATCCAGCTTCAGTGATCCCAACCAATTTCTACCTATTAAGGCAGTCTTGTCTCCTGCCACTACTAAAAGAGGCAAGCTCTGAAACTGATCCTTGTATTTCACCGGTAAAGTGATACATCCTACCACAGGGATTTGTTCTCCTGATTAGCCTCGCAGCTCTATCTTTGACTTCTCCAGTGGAAAATCATTCAACTTGTCGAGATATAGCGATTCCAGTACTTCACTCACAGATGCACCAGTGCCGATTTCCATGGGTATTCTGGTTCTTGCAACGTCTACTTGGATGACAATACTTTGCAAATCATCGTTAGATACCCTCATGCTCCTGATGCCTTGTATCTCCAGAACCTCCTTGTCTTGTTGCTTCTCTTCAATGCTATGTAGTGTCTGGTGATTTCTACTTATAGCCTTGAAATTTGGTTTACTCTTCAGTCGGCACGCCTGCGCAAGATGTCCTGCTTTCCTGCAGAAGAAACAGTCTGCCTTCACATATAGACAACTTTGAGCAATATGTTGTCCCAGACATCGATAGCATGACTTCAATTTACTGTTACCTTGGCCAGTTGCTGAAGCCTTGGGGCACAACTGCCTTTTACTTTTAACCTGAAACTGATTAGCCTTGGTTGCCGGGTGACTGGAAATGGCATGGGATTCTCAGGAGTATTGGTTGGCCATATCCATCAACATAGTTGTCTGACAAGCTAAATCAAAAGTCAAGTTAGGGGTTGTCAACAACTCTCTTCTGATTGCTTCATTTTTCATCCCACAAACAAAGGTGGAGCTCTATATTACACAAGGGTTATGGGGAGTGGGCAGCAAAGTGGAATTGAGACCAAGATAAGGACAGCCATCATCTTATTGAATGGTGGAGTAGGCGCAAGGGGCCAAATGGCCTACTCCTGTTCCTATTTCTTATGTTCTTAAAATACTGCAGATGCTGGAATTCTGAAAATAAAACCTGAAAATGCTGGAAATACTCAGCCGGTCAGGGAGCATCTGTCGAGGGAGAAACAGCGTTAACATTTCAAATCGATGACTTTTCCTCAGAACTGGAAAAAGTTAGAGATGTAATAGATTTTAAGCAAGTACAGGGGAAGGATAAGGGGGATGGGGAGGAAAGAACAAAAGGGAAGGTCTGTGATAGGGTGGAACACAGGAGAGATTTAATGACAAAAGGGATGATGGTGCAAGGCGAAAGGAGATGTCAATGGGATAAATAAAGAAACAAAAGATGGGCCGAGAAGAGGTGTAAATGGGAATCAGCAGCTGCTGTCCAAAAAAATGGGGGCAGAGATTATGATCTGAAATTGTTGAACTCAATGTTGAAACCGGAGGGCTGCAAAGTGCCTAATAGAAAGATGATGTGCTGTTCTTTGAGCTTACATTGAGCTTCATTAGAGCATTGTAGGAGACCAAGGGCAGAAAGGTTAAAGTGGAAGTGGAGTGGAGAATTAAAATGACAGGCGACCAGGGTCATGCTTGCAGACTATTTTTTAAATTAGTTCCTGGGATGTGGGCGTCGCTGGCAAGGCCAGCATTTATTACCCATCCCTAATTGCCCTTGAGAATATGTTGGTGAGCCACATTCTTGAACCGCTGCAGTCCATGTGGTGATGGTACTCCCACAGTGCTGTTAGGGAATGAATTCCAGGATTTTGACCCAGCAACGATGAACAGCGATATGCTTCCAAATCAGGATGGTGTGTGACTTGGAGGGGAACATGGAGCTGGTGGTGTTCCCATGTACTTGCTGCCCTTGTCCATCTAGGTGGTAGAGGTCGCAGGTTTGGGAGGTGCTGCCAAAGAAACCTTGGCAAGTTGTTGCAGTGCATTTTGTATATGGTACACACTGCAGCCACGGTACGCCAGTGGTGGAGGGAGTGGATGTTTACGGTGTTGGATGGGGTGCAAATCAAGCGGGCTGCTTTGTTCTGGTTGATGTTGAGCTTCTTGAGTGTCGTTGGAGCTGCACTCATCCAGGCAAGTGTAGAGTATTCCATCACACTCCTGACTTGTGCCTTGTAGATGATGAAAAGGCTTTGGGGAGTCAGGAGGTGAGACACTCTCCGTAGAATACCCAGCATCTGACGTACTCTTGTTGCCACAGTATTTATTTGGCTGGTCCATTTAGGTTTCTGGTCAATCGTGACCCCCAGGATGTTGATGGTAGGGGATTTGGTAATGCCATTGAATGTCAAGAGGAGGTGGTTAGACTCTCGCTTGTTGGAGATGGCACTTGTGTGGCGTAAATATTTCTTGCCACTTGTCAGCCCAAGCCTGAATGTTGTCCAGGTCTTGCTGTATGTGGGCATGGACTGCTTCATTTTCTGAGGAGTTGCGAATGGAACTGAACACTGTGCAGTCATCAGCGAACATCCCCACTTCTGACCTTATGATGGAAGGAAGGTCATTGATGAAGCAACTGAAGATGGTTGGGCCTAGGATATTGCCCTGAGGAACTCCTGCAGTGATGTTCTGGGGTTGTGATGATTGACCGACAGCCACCACAACTATCTTCCTTTGTTCTAGGTATGACTCCAGCCAGTGAAGAAATTTCCCCCTGATTCCCATTGACTTCAGTTTTACTTGGGCTCCTTAATGCCACACTCAGTCAAATGCTGCCTTGATGTCGAGGGCAGTCACTCTCACCTCAGCTCTGGAATTCAGCTCTTTTGTCCATTTTTGGAGTCGAGTATACTGGCGGAACCCAAACTGAGCATCAGTGAGCAGGTTATTGATGAGTAAGTGCCACTTGATTGCACTGCTGACGACACCTTCCATCGTTTTGCTGATGATTGAGTAGACTGATGGGGCGGTAATTGGCCGGATTGAATTTGTCCTGTCTTTTGTAGACAGGACATACCTGGGCAGTTTTCCACATTGCCAGATAGATATCAGTGTTGTAGCTGTAATGGAACAGCTTGACTAGAGGTGCAGCTAGTTCTCAGGCAGATGTCTTCAGCACAATGGTCGGGATGTTGTCGGGGCCCATAGTCTTTGCTGTATCCAGTGCATTCAGCCATTTCTTGATATCATGTGGAGTGAATCAAATTGGCTCAAGACTGGCTTCTGTGATAGTGGGGACCTTAGGAGGAGGCCGATATGCATCATCCACTCAGCACTTCTGGCTGAAGATGGTTGTAAACACTTCCGTCTTTACTTTTGTACTCATGTGCTGGGCACCGCCATCATTGAGGATGGGGATATTTCATGGAGCCTCCTCCTCCTGTTAGTTGTTTAATGGTCCACTATCATTCACAACTGGATGTGGCAGGACTACAGAGCTGATCTGTTGGTTGTGGGATCGCCGAGCCTTGTCTGAATGGAGGTGTTCTACAAAGCAGTGACCCAATCTGCATTTGGTCTCTCCAATTTAGAGGAGACCGCATTGTGAACAGTGAATTGTAAGAATAAAAGTGTTTAGTAATGATGAAATTGATTCTGTATATATATATAAATATTAAAAGTGTAGATTATATGAAAAGACAAGTTTGCAGAGACAGAATGGATACCTTCCCTAAGTTCATGTCTCGTGGCTGTGCAGCGCTCAAGTTACAAAGGTAGCATGGCTTTGAAACTCACCAAACTAGAAAAGATGTTAATTGGAAAGCCATTAACCTAATCAAGGAATGGCGCCGGCCCTCCAGACAGACACAATTATGAGGAGAAGCCAATCAGGAATGACCCTGGAAACAATACCCAATCCTGAGGCTTTCTGAGAAAGAATGGCCTTAAGGGATATAAAATGTCAAGCCAAAGATTGTTGAGTCTCTACTCCTTAGCATACGGAAAAGCAGGCACCTCCCCCCACAGCAGAAGTAAGGACGAATGCCATGTACTTTCATTTTGCCAGAGGGAAGTAAAGTATACCTTTTTTATACCTTTTTTATTGTGACATCATTGTATCTGTTGTAATTAAGTAGAGTCCATAGGATAGCTGAGGACTGCTGTTTCTCTGATAGATGTGCGTGTTTAATAAACTATTCCAAATTGTTTTAAAAGAATCGGTCTTGCTGTCAATTTAGTGCCAGAGATTTAGAAATCTTACAAATTTGGGAGGTCGGCCGGGATCTAGCGAGACAGCTTTTTATCATTCTTTTGAACAATTGGAAATCTCGGGTGTTGCGATTCTAACCTGTGTTGCGAAGTTTGAACTATAAACTTTTAAACGGATCGGGAGAAGTTGCGTCTTAAGGAACAGTCGTCTTGATAGTTGGAATTAGTTAAATAGGGACCCACCAGTAGTTAAATTCAAAAGACACAGGATGAAGGGTTCGGTCATGTACAAAAAAAACAGCAAAAGATATACAGGTAGTCTATGAGAAGCAAGTATACAAAAAGGTACCCTTAAAGGACATACAAGAGTTACAGGCACAGGCAGCATACTTCTGTAAGGACCAACATGCGTCTTTTGGGGAGCTCGTGGCATTTATCCAGGAGAAAGCAGAGCTAAGGCCAAAACGGGTAAACAGTCACTTAGCATACATCGTACATTACTGCGCTCTGAGAGATGAGAAATTAATGGGGCAGGATGCAAAAGAGAGTCAAAATTAAGGAAAGAGATACAAGACTTAAAATGCCAAATGGCAAAAGAGATACAAGACTGAAAAGAATCACCAGTAAAAGAGGTTCGACGAAACTAAAAAGAGATTCAAAATATAAAAGAGCAAAAGGAAGAAGGCTGTCAACTTAGTCGGCAGTTAAAGGAGGGAGAAATACAGCATTTGAGACAAGAAATTGATTGATTAAAAAGCAGTATTAGGCAATTAGAAAGAGGGGCCGAACAGGCAGCTTCGTTGCTACAGCAATAAAGCCTTTCAAATTGAAATGCCAAAACAGCCGTCGTTGAAGCAAATAAAAACAAATTAGAGTTAAATAAATGTAAATTGAAAAACTTAGGGCTCTGGCAAGAGGTAGAAGATGCTAGGGGGGCATTAAGGAAAGTAATTAAGAAGCCACATAGGGAGGCAGATCACTCCCAGTGCCAACTAGAAACAGCGAGGCTAAAAAGTAAGTTAGAGGAATAGCAGGCCCTGGTATCTGGTAGGGGGCGAGTGAGACACAGTTTGGGAAGAGGATGGCAGTCAGTATAATCCCCATGAGGGTAGCGTAGGATGGGATACCTTGGAGACACAAAGTCCAACCATAGCAGTAGTAACCACTTCTTCACAACATAATGCTCATGGTCACATCACCAGTAACCATACCGACTCATGGCCCATATCTGGTGCTGACGCCACGGCGAGTAGCCGCGAGTTGGAGCCCATTAATGATGGGGGCTGTTATATATGTAAACCTGTAAATGCTTTGTTTAACCACCAGAGGGCTCATCACCTGGAGTCCCAAGGGATCCCACAATCCCTTGGGAGCACCTGTACATAAGGAGGCCTCACAGGCTGGAGAGGCACTCTGGAGACCTGAATTAAGGACTACGGTCACACGTTACTTTGAGCTCACAGTATCTGGTCAGAATCCTTATGCAAGACATAACAACAGGCGACGAGATACAGATAATGAACCCCAACACAACAATGCAGAGAACCGTGGGCATCCTGGAGAAATTTTCGGAGGGAGATGATTGGGAAACCTTCGTGGAGCGACTCGACCAATACTTCGTGACCAACGAGCTGGAAGGAGAAGCGAACGCTGCCAAACGAAGGGCGATCCTCCTCACCGTTTGCGGGGTACCAACAAACGGCCTCATGAAAAATCTGCTTGCTCCAGTGAAACCCACAGAGAAGTCATACAATGATTTGTGCACACTGGTCCGGGAGCATCTAAACCCGAAGGAAAGCGTTTTGATGGCGAGGTACCGGTTCTACACGTACAAGAGGTCTGAAGGCCAGGAAGTGACGAGCTACATTGGCGAGCTAAGACGCCTTGCAGAACATTGCGAATTTGAAGGACACTTGGAGCACATACTCAGGGACTTCTTTGTACTTGGCATTGGCCATGAAGCATTACGTCGCAAACTTTTGACTGTAGAGACCCCAACCTTGATTAAAGCCATAGCGATAGAACAGTCGTTCATCACCACCAGTGACAATACCAAACAAATCTCTCAGCACACGAGTGCTGTTGCAAGTACTGTGAACAAAATAATGTTGTTTTCAAATCGTAATGTACAGAGCAGGACTCAAATGCCTGCAGCTGTAGGCCTGCAGATGTCTCAGAGTCCATCATCAAGGGTAGTGAATGCAAGGCCATTAACACCTTGTTGGTGCTGCGGAGGTGATCGTCGCTTCTATTCATGCCACTTCAAAGGATGCGTTTGCAAGGGCTGTGGAACAATGGGACACCTCCAATGTATGTGCAGGTGAGTGACAAACCCTGCTAATCCTGCAAACCACCATGTCGCAGAGGAGGACAGATCCACGGGGGATCAAGATGAACCAAAGCCTCAGACTGAGGAGGCAGAGGTATATGGGGTGCACACATTTACATAGAAACATAGAAACATAGAAAATAGGTGCAGGAGTAGGTCATTTGGTCCTTCGAGCCTGCACCATCATTCAATAAGATCATGGCTGATCATTCCCTCAGTACCCCTTTCCTGCTTTCTCTTCATACCCCTTGATCCCCTTAGCCGTAAGGGCCATATCTAATTCCCTCTTGAATATATCCAATGAATTGGCATCAACAACTCTCTTTGGCAGGGAATTCCACAGGTTAACAACTCTCTGAGTGAAGAAGTTTCTCCTCATCTCAGTCCTAAATGGCCTACCCCTTATCCTAAGACTATTTCCTGGTTCTGGACTTCCCCAACATCAGGAACATTCTTCCCGCATCTAACCTGTCCAGTCCGGTCAAAATCTTTTACGTTTCTATGAGATCCCCTCTCATCCTTCTAAACTCCAGTGAATAAAGGCCCAGTCCATCCAATCTCTCCTGATATGACAGTCCTGCCATCCCTGGAATCAGTCTGGTGAACCTTCGCCGCACTCCCTCAATAGCAAGAACGTCCTTCCTCAGATTAGGAGATCAAAACTGAACACAATATTCCAGGTTAGGCCTCACTAAGGCCCTGTACAACTGCAGTAAGACTTCCCTGCTCCTATACTCAAATCCCCTAGCTATGAAAGCCAACATACCATTTGCCTTCTTCACCGACTGCTGTACCAGCATGCCAACTTTCAATGACTGATGAACCATCACACCCAATTCAAGAGGGAGTTAGATATGGTCCTTACGGCTAATGGGATCAAGGGGTATGGAGAGAAAGCAGGAAAGGGGTACTGAGGGAATTATCAGTCATGGTCTTATTGAATAAGTGTGCAGGCTCGAAGGGCCGAATGGCCTACTCCTGCATCTATTTTCTATGTTTCTATGTTTCTATGTTGACACGTGTAGAACCGATATCTCACCATCAAAATGCTTTCCTTAGGATTTAGGTGCTCCCGGACCTGCGTACACAATTCTTCATAGGATTTAGCTGTTGGTTTCACCGGAGCGCGGAGATTTTTCATAGGCATCGGTTGTTGCCCCACAGACAGTTAGGAGGATCGTCCTTCGTTTGGCAGCATTCTCGGCTTCTTCCAGCTCGTTGGCCACAAAGTATTGGTCGAGTCTCTCCACGAAGGCCTCCCAATCATCCCCTTCTGAGAAGTTCTCCAGGATACCAACTGTTCTTTGCATTTTTGCGCGGTTGTTTGTTACCTCATCGCCAATTGATGCATTCATAATAAAGGATGAAACTGAGTACTGTGTACAATGAGCAAGTGTGACCTTAGCTCCTTTGATAAGACTCCAGAGTGCTGATACCTCGTGGGTGGCCTGCGTATATATCGTGCTCCCAAGAGTTGCTGGGATCCCTTGGGACTCCAACAGGTTGGCCCTCTGGTGATAGTGTAATACTATTTTTGGCTCATTTGCGCCCCGGTTAGCACCTGGGTGGTGTGCACAAACTATTTTGGGGGGGCGTGAAATGAGGCGCACAAGATTTTGCGCCCGGGCGGAATTTTCGGGAAAGATTTTATGGCGGTGCTAAAACTTAATGCCCGCCCGCCCGCTTGCCCGCCCGCCATTTAGTTTAACATCTGTAGTGGGGAAAATGCTTGAAGCTATCATTAAGGAAGAAATAGCGGGACATCTAGATAGGAATAGTGCAATCAAGCAGACACAACATGGATTCATGAAGGGGAAATCATGTTCAACTAGTTTACTGGAATTCTTTGAGGATATAACGAGCATGGTGGATAGAGGTGTACGGATGGATGTGGTGTATTTAGATTTCCAAAAGGCATTCGATAAGGTGCCACACAAAAGGTTACTGCAGAAGATAAAGGTACGTGGAGTCAGAGGAAATATATTAGCATGGATCGAGAATTGGCTGGCTAACAGAAAGCAGAGAGTCGGGATAAATGGGTCCTTTTCGGGTTGGAAATCGGTGGTCAGTGGTGTGCCACAGGGATCGGTGCTGGGACCATAACTGTTTACAATATACATAGATGACCTGGAAGAGGGGACAGAGTGTAGTGCAACAAAATTTGCAGATGACACAAAGATTACTGGGAAAGCGGGTTGTGTCGAGGACACAGAGAGGCTGCAAAGAGATTTAGATAGGTTAAGCGAATGGGCTAAGGTTTGGCAGATGGAATGCAATGTCGGAAAATGTGAGGTCATCCACCTTGGAAAAAAAAACAGTAAAAGGGAATATTATTTAAATGGGGAGAAATTACAACATGCTGCGGTGCAGAGGGACCTGGGGGTCCTTGTGCATGAAACTCTTTTTGGATCCTTGTGCATGAATCCCAAAATCCCAAAAGGTTAGTTTGCAGGTGCAGCAGGTAATCAGGAAGGCAAATGGAATGTTGGCCTTCATTGCGAGAGGGATGGAGTACAAAAGCAGGGAGGTCCTGCTGCAACTGTACAGGGTATTGGTGAGGCTGCACCTGGAGTACTGCATGCAGTTTTGGTCACCTTACTTAAGGAAGGATATACTAGCTTTGGAGGGGGTACAGAGACGATTCACTAGGCTGATTCCGGAGATGAGGGGGTTACATTATGATGATAGATTGAGTAGACTGGGTCTTTACTCGTTGGAGTTCAGAAGGATGAGGGGTGATCTTATAAAAACATTTAAAATAATGAAAGGGATTGACAAGATAGAGGCAGAGAGGTTGTTTCCACTGGTCGGGAAGACTAGAACTAGGGGGCACATCCTCAAAATACGGGGGAGTCAATTTAAAACCGAGTTGAGAAGGAATTTCTTCTCCCAGAGGGTTGTGAATCTGTGGAATTCTCTGCCCAGGGAAGCAGTTGAGGCTAGCTCATTGAATGTATTCAAGTCACAGATAGATAGATTTTTAACCAATAAGGGAATTAAGGGTTATGGGGAGCGGGCGGGTAAGTGGAGCTGAGTCCACGGCCAGATCAGCCATGATCTTGTTGAATCGCGGAGCAGGCTCGAGGGGCTAGATGGCATACTCCTGTTCCTAATTCTTATGTTCTTATGTTCTACACCGATTGGATGTCATAAGTCGTCGTGCATCGCTGCGCTAGCACCCAGGACGGATCTCTCAAGCACATTGCCCGATTTAGCGTCCACCCAGGAACCCGCCAGCAAAAAGCAGTTGCTTCCCGGGTGCACCAGGCACTAACAGCGCCATCTTGGAAACAGAGGAGAAAGTCAGAGTTCTGAGTGATTAAAAGCATTGGGAGAAGAACGTTGCGTTACTGCATACTTTTGATTGTGAAGTTTATGTGAGTTTATAGTTTGTTTTAAAGGACATTTAAGGACAGTTTAAAGATTGGGGCCATACTATGTCAAGCCATTAATCCTGGCTGCTATAGTTATACGGTGTCAAGCTGGAAGAAGGATTATTTATGATCATTTTCAACGTAATCGAAGAGGTCGCAGATGTATGGGGAGGAGGCCTTACCCTCCATGAGATTACAGGAAACATCGTTCATACCTGCAGCTCTCTGAGGCCCAGTGCGTTAGAAGGCTGTGCTTCCGAAAAGAGGTGGTCACGGAGGTATGCCAGCCCGTATAGGCAGACCTACAGCCTATCAGCGGTAACAGATCTGCACTGCCCATCGAGGTGAAGGTGATTGTAGCACTTGCCTTCTATGCTTCCGGCTCCTTTCAGGCATCAGCAGGGGACATATGCTCCATCTCGTAGCACGCTACACATTGCTGCATTCACCAGGTGGCTACTGCACTATACGCACGCAGGATGGACTTCATAAACTTCCCAGTGACCAAGGAGGCTCAAAATGAGAGGGCTGTAGGTTTTGGGTGGTTTTCTGGCTTCCCCAAGGTTCAGGGTTCCCTGGATTGTATGCATATCGCCCTGTGAGCACCTTTAAAGAATCCAGAGATTTACCGAAACAGAAAGGGATTCCACTCCATGAATGTACAGATCTTCTGTGACCATACTCAGCGCATCATGGCAGTCAATGCCCAATATCCAGGGAGCATCCATGATGCTTTCATCTTGCGTGATCAGTGTCTCATACATGCACCAGCGTCAACCACAAGGCCAGAGCTGGATGCTGGGGGACAAAGGTTACGGTCTCGTCACCTGGCTCATGAACCCCCTCTGGAATCCTCAGACAGAAGCCGACCATCATTATAATGAGAGTTCTGCAGCCACATGCAACATCGTTGAACAGACAATTGGAGTGCTCAAGCAGCGTTTCCGATGTCGGGACCACTCTGGAGGCTGCCTGAAATACTTCCCTCAGCAGGCCTGTGAGTTCATTGTGGTGTGCTGCATGTTACACAACTTAGCCATCATGAGGGGATAAGATTTGCCAATGGGGATTGCAGGACCACCTCAGGAGAGAGGGTGGGGGGAGGAGGAGGAGGAAGAGGAAGATGAGGAGGAGGAGCCTGGCGAGGTACCCATGCTACCACCACCCCCACCACTACCTCAAGGGAGGCATCGTGGAAATTTTGTCGTGGCAAAAGGCTTACGTCAGCAAAATGCTTTGCTTGAAGAATGAACGTCACGTTTGACCATTGCCTGGCCACTCTATCCCACCAAGCTGTCTATTCCCAATCTTATTCTGCAAATGAGACACTACATAGGAATGGTTAAGGTAAACAAAATAATTTATCAAACATTGTAAACTTTTATAACTTTGTTAACTTAATTTTGAAACATTGAAACTTTAATAAAATAACATAAATTATCTGCATCCAGCAGTGTGATTATTCAACAACAACACCATTATAACCAACAGAATGCAGAACATAATGCAACAACCCCTGCCCCACCGTCTTTTCCCACTGGGTTCCCCACCCCTTACCCTTATCCACTCCCTTGCCTGCTGCTCCTACCCAAAGTGGCACCACGATGGCATGCAGCAAAGTTGCCAGAGCGCTGCTGTGATGGATGGAGAGATGTTCGAGACGCCGCCTGGCTTCTGACTGGTGAGCCTGTTCATCCTTGTCACCAGTCACAGGTGGTTTGGGTTTGGGTGTGACACTGAGGAACGCAGAAAGTATGGCTGAAGGGTTTATGGGCTGCATCATCTGCCCAAGCTGAAGCAGAGCTTGTGCCAGCAATGCACCATATTAGACAAGAATTCACGCCACACTCTCCAGGACTCGAGTGTCACTGGTGGAGGCCATCAGCCTCATATGGACACTGATGGCCTCGCAGGTTTCATGGCTTGCACCGAAAATCTGCGACCCTACCCCCATAATGGTGGCAGCGAGATTCTCGATTGTCGCGGGAATCCTACCCAAGACATCAAGGAGCTGATGGGTGAGGAGAATGCTCTACCTGGATAGTCCCACTATGTCCAATTCTGAGTCTGCCTATCTGTCAGCAGACCGACTTTGCCGACATGCCCTCCGGAGCGATGACATAGGGGATTCGACCCCAGAACTGAGTTGCTGCATGCCAGTTGTCCCAGGAGCCTCGGAGGTCTCAAACCTCAAGAAATTTATATCATTGTCCTCAGACGAGGTGTTTGCCGTTGGAAAAAGAGGGGTAGAGTGTATCTGCTCCAGAGTTGGCTGATCTCTGAATTCCTCTTCCTCCTCCACATGATGGCCTGATATAGACGGTTGATCTGAGGGATACGGCAGCTGTGGCTGGTTATCTGGAAGTAGAAAGCAACAGATGAGTGGTTAGCAGCAGAGGAGGGGGCAGGGTGACATGAGGAAGGTTGCATAGCACAGACTCATTTGAAGGACTGCCGCTATTCCATTATATCTAGTCCAGAGACACTGCATCACATTGCCCCAACCCTGGTCCAGAGACACTGCATCACATTGCCCCAACCCAGCCCAAAGAGTGTGCAGGACTTACCTCATTATCCAAGTGGGGGTCAGCGCCCCCAGTAGCAGTTGTCCAACCTGAGATGCCAATGAGGCCTGCCACTCGCTCCTCAAGATCGGTGAGTGGCAGGGTCTGAGGTGGACCGCCGTCTGTCCTCAACTCGCGGTGGTTATGGGACTTGTTTGCCTGCAAGGATGAAAATTGGAATGGTTACTAGATGGTCCATCTGCTTTTGTGACACACTTTGATAGCCAACAAAGCACTTATACCATATTGTGTGAATGTAATAGAGTCCTTTGGCCTTGGAAGGTGCACGTGGTTCATCAGGAGGACATCGAAGTGCGGAGACATCTTATGAGATCTCAGTAAGCAATCTTAATAATGTGTAAAGATCATTCATAGCAAATAGGGTGCCGAACTAAGCCTATCTATATGTCATGCATTTTAGGAGGTAACCCACAGAGTGCTAAGAGACAGCAACAGTATGAAAATACCCACAGACTGCTGACAGGCACCAAAAGCATGAGAACAAATAGATTTATAATTGAAGTAATGAAAGAGTGCATCAATAAAAATTGTACCTACTCATTGAACTTTTTTTGGCACTGTTTCCCACTCCTGGCCACTATTTCTGAGGCAGAGACGTCCTCAGCGATTTCCCTTCATATTCAATTAAAAATGGCTAACAGGGGTCTAGATACAGCCCTCTGATATAATTCCTGCCATCTTTTCTAGTCAGCCCCAGGAGAGCTTCGTTGGCCTCTTGGCTAAATCTCCTGCCGCACTGTCTGCTATCCTCCTCCTCCATGATCAAAATCGAATCTTAAAATGGCTGATTCAGCCCTGGGCGTACTGCGCATGCACGTGGCCACGCCCTGCATTAGCATTTGCGATCGGACAACAGACCAGAAGCACGAGAAGAAAAAAATTTGCTCATGCGCAGAACGGGCAATTTTTTTTTTTGCCGCCGGAACTTTCTGCTCCAGCCTACAAATTCTGTGCTGCAATGCCAGAGTTAGCGCTGACGCGCACCGTAAATTTTCATTTGGTGAAAGTTGCGCGCTCTGGCACTAACACTATCCCGGCGCTAAAATTTAGAATTTACCGCGATTTGTGCCCAGAAATGAACTAAATCACAAAAAGCAAAAAATCCAGCCCTTTGATAGTGTATTACACAGGAGACTATTAGAAAAGATTAAAGCTTATGGAATTAAGGATAGGACAGCATATTGGATTATAAACCAGTTAGAAGCGAGGAAACAGAAAATAGAAGTTGGAATAGTAGAATCATACAGCAGAGCAGAAGGCTATTTGACCCATCGTGCCTGTGCCAGCTCTCTGGAAGAGCTACCAATTCGTCCCACTCCCCTGCTATTTCCCCATAGCCCTGCAAATTTCTCCTTTTTAAGTACATATCCAATTCCCTTTTGAAAGTTCCCTTTTGAATCTGCTTCCGCCATCCTTTCTGGCATTACAGTTTCTCAGTGTTGCTGGAACCACAGGGTTCTGTTCTCGAACTGCTTCAATAATTTAAATGTAGGGCTAGAGAGAGTGGTGTCCAAATTTGCAGATGACACCTAAATAGGAGATATAGTTAATCATTCTGAGAAAAAAAGATGCTGCTCGATGATATTGATAAGATGATGGAATGGGGAAAAAAGTGGCAGATGAAATTCAATTTTAGTAAATGTGAAGTGGTAAACTTTAATTAAAACAAGTTTAATAAAATATGCTTTGAATGAGGGAGAGCTTGGAAATATGAAAAAGCAGTGGGATTTGGGGGTTTGATTCACAACACATTAAAAGCAGTACCACTATTGGATAAGGCCATAAAAACATCAATGAAATACTGGACCGAAAATTTCGGTGGGAGGCTTCCCGCGGGCGTTCGCCTTGAACCACCAGATGCTATCCACATCTACCTTAAGGTGCTGTCCGTTCGTAAGATTGCGGTTTTCTTCAGGAGTTTCCTGGGCAGCGGATGACATCACGCCACCCAGGAAAGCTGCGCGCGCGAAGCCTGTGGCTTCCTTCGTAAAATAGTCCCACCTGCAAGACCTGTCAAAAAAGCTAATTTAAATAGGCCACGCTCCCATTTTTTTTAACACTTCACAGTCTTCAGCTTTGAAAGTCACTGGAAAGGTTTTAAAGACTTTATTAATTGTTAAGAAAATTTAAAAGACTGTCAAATTGATTTGGAACATTTTAAATAGTTTTAAAGACTTTCAAAGAGATTTAAAGCAATTTAAAGACTTTTAAAAACCTAGAAATAATTTGCAATAATTATAATTAAACAGATGAGTCAAATGGAAGTATCAAACATTGTCCTCATGAAAAGAGCTCAGAATTTCACTGACAGTGATTGAGGCGAAACGCCTATGGCTAATTGGGACCATGAAGTCGAAAGCACCGCGGAAATGACAAATGGCAGCATGGAATGAAGATACGATGGTTGTTAGCGCCAACTCCACCGTTCCATGGACAGCGGAACAATTCCGCAAAAAATGTAATGATTTGATGAGATCTGCCAGGCTTTGTATAGTTATAAGAAATCGTGTTAACTACCTTAATCATCCTGTTCCATGAGCTCATTGTGAAGTTTTATGGCTGTGGTTCAATGAAAGAGCTTGTTTACATTTATCTTTGATGAATTGCTTGTAAGTTGTAAAAACCCAATTAGCCAACTTTTGTGTGTTTCCAACACAAACAGGTGCTTGTCTGGGTTTAAAAAAAACACATTTTAATGTTCCTTTCTGTTTTCAATTTTGAGTAAGCTGGCACATAATGCGAGGGAGCATGCAATGACAGGCAGGGCCATTGCCACTCTTAGGCAGTTATCGGACCTAGAGGAAAGGGTTACACAGTTGTTTGGACCCCTATGTGGCGGTTCTGCATCTGTTACCCAAGCAGGCATTGGAATAACGAAAGGTGAGTGGCTCTGACCAGCTGCATGTTTAAAACTGTAAGATGTACGCAAAATATCAGCTTCTGTGATGTGGCAGATTATGCGTCACCTTTTTAAATGTTTACTGTTTACTTCCCATTGGTGGACAGCTGTCCTTGCGCACAGGGGACGAACAGTTCGGAGAGGCAGCGGCTGCAGAGGACATTGTTCAAGTGGTTTCAGATCCAGCAGTAAGTGAGGCGGCACAGGAACAATGGGTGAAGTTGGAGCCAGTGGAAGGGGAGGGTATAAACCCTGGGTCTCTGCACAGCACCCCTCCATCTCCTGGCCCCTCTGTCTCTGTGAGACGTACACATGACTGTGGTTCCAGAGCCACACATCAACCTGATACTGCACAGCAGGTGGGAGAAGTTGGAAATCTACAAAATGAGACAGAAGCTGAGGCGCAACAAATTGGACATTTGAGGCAAGAGATGCTTGGTCATCATACAAATTGAATGGATTTTCTTACCTTTATCATTCGGGCGATTGATGGTGGTGGGAGCAAGGTGGACTTGACTTCACAAAGCTGTTCACTTGCGATGGGCCAGTTTAATGAGGCTCTCGTTCCACTGTCACTTGTCGCAGTTGATTCCTTCTCTTATTCAGATTAGCGACACTCAAATTCAACTATTGCAGTTTATTCCTGCTGCGCTTAATCAGATTCACGGCACACACACTCAACTGTTGCTGTCAAATACTGCTGTGCTTAATCAACTTAGCAACATTCTAATTTAACTATTGGATTTGAAGACCGCAGGCTCTGATCCCATTAGAAACATAGAAACATAGAAATTTACAGTGCAGAAGGAGGCCATTCCGGCCCATCGTGTCTGCGCCGGCTGACAAAGAGCCTCACGGCCCTTGATCAGCAGCCCTAAAGGTTACATATAAACCTATGACCAATGACAGAAAGGCACCCAGCCCAAACAATCTGCCTCACCACTTCTGCGACACCCCTTATATTAAAACATTCTACACTCCACCCCAACCGGAGCCATGTGATCTGGGAGAGGCAAAAACCAGATAAAAACCCAGGCCAGTTTAGGGAAAAAATATCTGGGAAAATTCCTCTCCGACCCATCCAGGCGATTGAAACTAGTCCAGGAGATCACCCTGGCCGTATTCTATTTTCTGCAGTACATTATATCTGCTCCGTGCAACAAAAGGTCATCCAGTCTAATCAAAATTACCAGCTCTCGGTCCATAACCCTGCAGGTTACTGCGCCTTAAGTGCCCATCCAGCCATCTCTGAAAAGTGGTGAGGATTTCGGCATCCACCACTCTTCTAGGCAGTGAGTTCCAGGTCCCCACAACCCTCTGGGTAAAGAAGCCTCCCCTCAAATCCCCTCTAAACCTTCCATCAACCACCTTAAAACTATACCCCTCGTAACAGACCCCTCCAATGGAAATAAAACTTACTATCCACTATGTCCAGGCCCCTCAATATTTTGTACACCTCAAAGAGGTCGCCTCTCAACCTCCTCTGTATCAATGAGAACAAACCCAGCCTATCGAATCTGCCCTCATAACTAATATTCTCCATTCCAGGCAGTATAAAAGTAAATCTCCTCTCGAGTGCAACCATGTCCTTCCTATATCCAGGGGTATTCAACATTCAGGAAGGATAGGCAGAAAGGAAAAGGAGGTGGGGTAGTGTTACCGGTTAAAGAGGAAATTAACGCAATAGTAAGGAAGGACATTAGCTTGGATGATGGGGAATCTGTATGGTTGGAGCTGCGGAATACCAAAGGGCAGAAAATGCTAGTGGGAGTGGGAGTGGGAGGAGTGCAGCAGCATAGAGTGGCATTCATGAGTTTGGTAAGTGGGTGAGTTCGGGCAAGTGGGGGTAGCAGGTACTGTTTTGTCTTGTTTTTCCTACCAGTGCTGACACTAGAGCAGCTGATAAGGAGTGCGAGAGTAGGAGACGGAGGCCCAGAGACCAGCCTAACCAGCTGCAGACAAAGATAGAGGAGTGCAAAATCAAGAGGTGACGTCACAGCCAAGCTGGTAAGTGGTTGGCTGTTTGACTGGTAAGTATAACTCTCTTTTAGACTGATTTTTAGATGGGTTTAATTGTCAGCGAACTACTAAGTAGCTGTTTGGTGTTAAAGTAAATTTTAGTAAGTAAATTAATTTAAGGGTTAGGTCATGGCAGGAGAGCTTGGACCCGTGTCATGCTCCTCCTGTGCTATGTGGGAAATCAGGGACACTGTCCCTGACTACTATGTCCTAGGGGGAGTGTTTCCTAGTGCTGTTGGGGAGGATTTAAACTAATATGGCAGGGGGATGGGAACCAATGCAGGGAGACAGAGGGAAACAAAAAGGAGGCAAAAGCAAAAGACAGAAAGGAGATGAGGAAAAGTGGAGGGCAGAGAAACCCAAGGCAAAGAACAAAAAGGGCCACTGTACAGCAAAATTCTAAAAGGACAAAGAGTGTTAAAAAAACAAGCCTGAAGGCTTTGTGTCTTAATGCAAGGAGTATCCGCAATAAGGTGGATGAATTAATTGTGCAAATAGATGTTAACAAATATGATGTGATTGGGATTACGGAGACGTGGCTCCAGGATGATCAGGGCTGGGAACTCAACATCCAGGGGTATTCAACATTCAGGAAGGATAGAATAAAAGGAAAAGGAGGTGGGGTAGCATTGCTGGTTAAAGAGGAGATTAATGCAATAGTTAGGAAAGACATTAGCTTGGATGATGTGGAATCTATATGGGTAGAGCTGCAGAACACCAAAGGGAAAAAATCGTTAGTAGGAGTTGTGTACAGACCTCCAAACAGTAATAGGGAATTTGGGGAGGGCATCAAACAGGAAATTAGGGGTGCATGCAATAAAGGTGTAGCAGTTATAATGGGTGACTTTAATATGCACATAGATTGGGCTAGCCAAACTGGAAGCAATACGGTGGAGGAGGATTTCCTGGAGTACATAAGGGATGGTTTTGTAGACCAATATGTTGAGGAACCAACTAGGGAGGAGGCCATCTTAGACTGGGTGTTGTGTAATGAGAGAGGATTAATTAGCAATCTCATTGTGCGAGGCCCCTTGGGGAAGAGTGACCATAATATGGTGGAATTCTGCATTAGGATGGAGAATGAAACAGTTAATTCAGAGACCATGGTCCAGAACTTAAAGAAGGGTAACTTTGAAGGTATGAGGCGTGAATTGGCTAGGATAGATTGGCGAATGATACTTAGGGGGTTGACTGTGGATGGGCAATGGCAGACATTTAGAGACCGTATGGATGAACTACAACAATTGTACATTCCTGTCTGGCGTAAAAATAAAAAAGGGAAGGTGGCTCAACCGTGGCTATCTAGGGAAATCAGGGATAGTATTAAAGCCAATGAAGTGGCATACAAATTGGCCAGAAATAGCAGCGAACCTGGGGACTGGGATAAATTTAGAACTCAGCAGAGGAGGACAAAGGGTTTGATTAGGGCAGGGAAAATGGAGTACGAGAAGAAGCTTGCAGGGAACATTAAGGCGGATTGCAAAAGTTTCTATAGCTATGTAAAGAGAAAAAGATTAGTAAAGACAAACGTAAGTCCCCTGCAGTCAGAATCAGGGGAAGTCATAACAGGGAACAAAGAAATGGCAGACCAATTGAACAAGTACTTTGGTTCGGTATTCACTAAGGAGGATACAAACAACCTTCCGGATATAAAAGGGGTCAGAAGGTCTAGTAAGGAGGGGGAACTGAGGGAAATCTTTATTAGTCGGGAAATTGTGTTGGGGAAATTGATGGGATTGAAGGCCGATAAATCCCCAGGGCTGATGGACTGCATCCCAGAGTACTTAAGGAGGTGGCCTTGGAAATAGCGGATGTATTGACAGTCATTTTCCAACATTCCATTGACTCTGGATCAGTTCCTATGGAGTGGAGGGTAGCCAATGTAACCCCACTTTTTAAAAAAGGAGGGAGAGAGAAAACAGGGAATTATAGACCGGTCAGCCTGACCTCAGTAGTGGGTAAAATGATGGAATCAATTATTAAGGATGTCATAGCAGTGCATCTGGAAAATGGTGACATGATAGGTCCAAGTCAGCATGGATTTGTGAAAGGGAAATCATGCTTGACAAATCTTCTGGAATTTTTTGAGGATGTTTCCAGTAAAGTGGACAAAGGAGAACCAGTTGATGTGGTATATTTGGACTTTCAGAAGGCTTTCGACAAGGTCCCACACAAGAGATTAATGTGCAAAGTTAAAGCACATGGGATTGGGGTTAGTGTGCTGACGTGGATTGAGAACTGGTTGTCAGACAGGAAGCAAAGAGTAGGAGTAAACGGGTACTTTTCAGAATGGCAGGCAGTGACTAGTGGGGTGCCGCAAGGTTCTGTGCTGGGGCCCCAGCTGTTTACATTGTACATTAATGATTTAGACGAGGGGATTAAATGCAGTATCTCCAAATTTGCGGATGACACTAAGTTGGGTGGCAGTGTGAGCTGCGAGGAGGATGCTATTCGGCTGCAGAGTGACTTGGATAGGTTAGGTGAGTGGGCAAATGCATGGCAGATGAAGTATAATGTGGATAAATGTGCGGTTATCCACTTTGGTGGTAAAAACAGAGAGACAGACTATTATCTGAATGGTGACAGATTAGGAAAAGGGAAGGTGCAACGAGACCTGGGTGTCATGGTACATCAGTCATTGAAGGTTAGCATGCAGGTACAGAAGGCGGTTAAGAAAGAAATGGCATGTTGGCCTTCATAGCGAGGGGATTTGAATACAGGGGCAGGGAGGTGTTGCTACAGTTGTACAGGGCCTTGGTGAGGCCACACCTGGAGTATTGTGTACAGTTTTGGTCTCCTAACTTGAGGAAGGACATTCTTGCTATTGAGGAGTGCAGCGAAGATTCACCAGACTGATTCCCGGGATGGCGGGACTGACATATCAAGAAAGACTGGATCAACTGGGCTTGTATTCACTGGAGTTCAGAAGTATGAGAGGGGACCTCATGGAAACGTTTAAAATTCTGACGGGTTTAGACAGGTTAGATGCAGGAAGAATGTTCCCAATGTTGGGGAAGTCCAGAACCAGGGGTCACAGTCTGAGGATAAGGGGTAAGCCATTTAGGACCGAGATGAGGAGAAACTTCTTCACCCAGAGAGTGGTGAACCTGTGGAATTCTCTACCACAGAAAGTAGTTGAGGCCAATTCACTAAATATATTCAAAAGGGAGTTAGATGAAGTCCTTACTACTCGGGGGATCAAGGGTTATGGCGAGAAAGCAGGAAGTGGGTACTGAAGTTTCATGTTCAGCCATGAACTCATTGAATGGCGGTGCAGGCTAGAAGGGCTGAATGGCCTGCTCCTGCACCTATTTTCTATGTTTCTATGTTTCTATGTTTCTATGTTTCTACTATGCATGCAGGAAGTGTGTCCAGCTGCAGCTCCTGACACACCACATGACGGCTCTGGAGCTGCGGATGGACTCACTCTGGAGCATGCGCGATGCTGAGAATGTTGTGTATAGCACATTTAGTGAGTTGGTCACACCGTAGGTAAAGGTTAGGACAGATAGTGAATGGGTGACCAAGAGACAAGGCAAGAGCAGGAAGGTAGTGCAGGAATCCCCTGTGGTCATCTCCCTCCAAAACAGATATACCGTTTTGGATACTGTTGGGGGAGACGACTTACCGGGAAAGGCGCCAGCAGCTAGGTTCATGGCACCATGGGTGGCTCTGCTGCACAGAAGGGCGGGAAAAAGAGTGGGAGAGCTACAGTGATAGGGAACTCTATTGTAAGGGGAATAGATAGGAATTTCTGCGGCCGCAACCGAGGCTCCAGGGTCGTATGTTGCCTCCCTGGTGCAAGGGTCAAGGATGGCTCAGAGTGGCTGCAGAGCATTCTGGAGAGGGAGGGTGAACAGCCAGTTGTTGTGGTACATGCAGGTACCAACGATATAGGCAAGAAGCGGGAAGAGGTCCTACAAGCTGAATTTAGGGAGCTAGGAGTTAAATTCAAAATTAGGACCTCAAAGGTAGTAATCTCTGCATTGCTACCAGTGCCACGTGCTAATCAGAGTATCGGGAGTCGGATAGTTAGAATACATACATGGCTTGAGCAGTGGTGCAAGAGGGAGGGATTCAAATTCCTGGGACATTGGAACCAGTTCTGGGGGAAATGGGACCTGTACAAAAGGGACAGTTTGCATTTGGGGAGGACTGGAACTGATGTCCTGGGGGAAACATTTGCTAATGCAGTTCGGGAGTGTTTAAACTAATATGGCAGGGGGATGGGAACCTATGCAGCGAGACAGGGCAAAGTAATATGGAGTCAGAAACAGATGGTAGAAAGGTAAAAAGCAATAGTGGAAGGCCGAGTAAATAAAGGCAAGAAACAAAAAGGGCCACACTACATCATAATTCTAAAAGGACAAAGGGTGTTAAAAAAAAAAGCCTGCAGGCTTTGTGTCTGAATGCAAGGAGTATCCGTAATAAAGTGGATGAATTAACTGTGCAAATAGATGTTAACAGATATGATGTGATTGGGATTACAGAGACGTGGCTCCAGGATGATCAGGGCTGGGAACCCAACATCCAAGGATATTCAACATTCAGGAAGGAAAGAATAAAAGGAAAAGGAGGTGGGGTAGCATTGCTGGTTAAAGAGGAGATTAATGCAATAGTTAGGAAGGACATTAGCTTGGATGATGTGGAATCTATATGGGTAGAGCTGCAGAACACCAAAGGGAAAAAAACGTTAGTGGGAGTTGTGTACAGACCTCCAAACAGTAGTAGTGATGTTGGGGAGGGCATCAAACAGGAAATTAGGGGTGCATGCAATAAAGGTGCAGCAGTTATCATGGGTGACTTTAACATGCTTATAGATTGGGCTAACCAAACTGGAACCAATACGGAGGAGGAGGGTTTCCTGGGGTGCATAAGGGATGGTTTTCTAGACCGATATGTCGAGGAACCAACTAGGGGGGAGGCCATCTTAGACTGGATGTTGTGTAATGAGAGAGGATTCATTAGCAATCTCATTGTGCGAGGCCCCTTGGGGAAGAGTGACCATATTATGGTGGAATTCTACATTAGGATGGAGAAGGAAACAGTTAATTCAGAGACCATGGTCCAGAACTTAAAGAAGGGTAACTTTGAAGGTATGAGGCATGAATTGGCTAGGATAGATTGGCGAATAATACTTAAGGGGTTGACAGTGGATGGGCAATGGCAGACATTTAGAGACCGCATGGATGAACTACAACAATTGTACATCCCTGTCTGGCGTAAAAATAAAAAAGGGAAGGTGGCTCAACTGTGGCCATCAAGGGAAATCAAGGATAGTACTAAAGCCAAGGAAGTGGCATACAAATTGGTCAGAAATAGCAGCAAACCCGGTGACTGGGAGAAACTCAGCAGAGGAGGACAAAGGGTTTGATTAGGGCAGGGAAAATAGAGTATGAGAGGAAGCTTGCAGGGAACATTAAGACGGATTGCAAAAGCTTCTATAGCTATGTAAGAGAAAAAGGTTAGTAAAGACAAACATAGGTCCCCTGCAGTCAGAATCAGGGTTTGTCATAATGGGGAACAAAGAAATGGCAGACCAATTGAACAAGTACTTTGGATCGGTATTCACTAAGGAGGACACAAACAACTTTCCGGATATAAAAGGGGTCAGAGGGTCTAGTAAGAAGGAGGAACTGAGGGAAATCCTTATTAGTCGGGAAATTATGTTGGGGAAATTGATGGGATTGAAGGCCAATAAATCCCCAGGGCCTGATGGACTGCATCCCAGAGTACTTAAGGAGGTGGCCTTGGAAATAGCGGATGCATTGACAGTTATTTTCCAATATTCCATAGACTCTGGATCAGTTCCTATGGAGTGGAGGGTAGCCAATGTAACCCCACTTTTTAAAAAAGGAGGGAGAGAGAAAACAGCGAATTATAGACCGGTCAGACTGACATCGGTAGTGGATAAAATGATGGAATCAATTATTAAGGATGTCATAGCAGCGCATTTGGAAAGAGGTGACATGATAGGTCCAAGTCAGCATGGATTTGTGAAAGGGAAATCATGCTTGACAAATCTTCTGGAATTTTTTGAGGACGTTTCCAGTAGAGTGGACAAGGGAGAACCAGTTGATGTGGTGTATTTCGACTTTCAGAAGGCTTTCGACAAGGTCCCACACAAGAGATTAATGTGCAAAGTTAAAGCACATGGGATTGGGGTTAGTGTGCTGACGTGGATTGAGAACTGGTTGGCAGACAGGAAGCAAAGAATAGGAGTAAATGGGTACTTTTCAGAATGGCAGGCAGTGACTAGTGGGGCACCGCAAGGTTCTGTGCTGGGGCCCCAGCTGTTTACTTTGTACATTAATGATTTAGACGAGGGGATTAAATGTAGCATCTCCAAATTTGCGGGTGACACTAAGTTGGGTGGCAGTGTGAGCTGCGAGGAGGATGCCTTGAGGCTGCAGAGTGACTTGGATAGGTTAGGTGAGTGGGCAAATGCATGGCAGATGAAGTATAATGTGGATAAATGTGAGGTTATCCACTTTGGTGGTAAAAATAGAGAGACAAACTATTATCTGAATGGTGACAGATTAGGAAAAGGAGAGGTGCAACGAGACCTGGGTGTCATGGTACATCAGTCATTGAAGTTTGGCATGCAGGTACAGAAGGCGGTTAAGAAAGCAAATGGCATGTTGGTCTTCATAGCGAGGGGATTTGAGTACAGGGGCAGGGAGGTGTTACTACAATTGTACAGGGCCTTGTTGAGGCCACACCTGGAGTATTGTGTACAGTTTTGGTCTCCTAACTTGAGGAAGGACATTTTTGCTATTGAGCGAGTACAGCGAAAGTTCACCAGACTGATTCCCGGGATGGCGGGACTGACATATCAAGAAAGACTGGATCAACTGGGCTTGTATTCACTGGAATTCAGAAGAATGAGAGGGGATCTCATAGAAACGTTTGAAATTCTGATGGGTTTAGACAGGTTAGATGCAGGAAGAATGTTCCCAATGTTGGGGAAGTCCAGAACCAGGGGTCACAGTCTAAGGATAAGGGGTAAGCCATTTAGGACCAAGATGAGGAGAAACTTCTTCATCTAGAGAGAGGAGAAACTTCTTCACCTAGAGAGTGGTGAACCTGTGGAATTCTCTACCACAGGTTGTTGTTGAGGCCAATTTACTAAATATATTCAAAAAGGTGTTAGATGTAGTCCTTACTACTAGGGGGATCAAGGGGTATGGCGAGAAAGCAGGAATGGGGTACTGAAGCTGCATTTCAGCCATGAACTCATTGACTGGCGGTGCAGGCTCGACGGGCCGAATGGCCTACTCCTGTTTCTATGTTTCTATGTACAGACCACCAAACAGTAGTAGTGAAGTTGAGGACAGCATCAAACAAGAAATTAGGGATAGGTGCAATAAGGGTATAGCAGTTATCATGGGCGACTTTAATCGACATATAGATTGGGCTAACCAAACTGGTAGCAATATGGTGGAGGAGGATTTCCTGGAGTGTAGTAGGGATGGTTTTCTAGACCAATATGTCGAAGAACCAACTAGAGGGCTGGCCATCCTAGACTGGGTGATGTGTCATGAGAAGGACTAATTAGCAATCTTGTTTTGCGAGGCCCCTTGGAGAAGAGGGACCATAATATGGTAGAATTCTTTATTACGATGGAGAGTGACACAGTTAATTCAGAGACTAGGGTCCTGAACTTAAGGAAAGGAAATTTGATGGTTTGAGATGTGAATTGGCTAGAATAGATTGGCAAATAATACTTAAAGGGTTGACGGCGGATAGGCAATGGCAAACATTTAAAGACCACATGGATGAACTTCAACAATTGTACATCCCTGCCTGGAGTAAAAATAAAACGGGGAGGGCGGCTCAACCGTGGCTAACAAGGAAAATTAAAGATAGTGTTAGATCCAAGGAAGATGCATATAAATTGGCCAGAAAAAGCAGGAAACCTGAGAACTGGGAGAAATTTAGAATTCAGCAGAGGAGGACAAAGGGTTTAATTAGGAGGGGGAAAATAGAGTATGAGAGGAAGCTTGCTGGGAACATAAAAACTGACTGCAAAAACTTCTATAGATATGTGAACAGAAAAAGATTAGTGAAAACAAACATCGGTCCCTTGCAGTCAGATTCATGTGAAGTTATAATGGGGAACAAAGAAATGGCAGACCTGTTGAACAAATACGAAGGAAGACAGAAATAACCTTCCGGAAATACTAGGGAACCGAGGGTCTCGTAAGAAGGAGGAACCGAAGGAAATCCTTATTAGGCGTGAAATTGTGTTCGGGAAATTGATGGGATTGAAGACCGAGAAATCCCTGGGGCCTTGATAGTCTGCATCCCAGAGTACTTAAGGAAGTGGCCCTAGGAATAGTGGATGCATTGGTGATCATTTTCCAAAGGTGTATCGACTCTGGATCAGTTTTTATGGACCGGAGGGTAGCTAATGTAACCCCACTTCTTAAAAAAGGAGAGAGAGGGAAAATGGTTAATTATAGACTGGTTAGCCTGACATCAGTAGTGGGGAAAATGTTGAAATCAATTATTAAAGATGAAATAGCAATGCATTTGGAAAGCAGTGACAGGATAGGTCCAAGTCAGCATGGATTTATGAAAGGGAAATTATGCTTGACAAATCTTCAAGAATTTTTTGATGATGTAACTAGTAGAATGGACAAGGGAGAACCAGTGGATGTGGTGTATTTGGACTTTTAAAAGGCTTTTGACAAGGTCCCACACAAGAGATTGGTGTGCAAAATTAAAGCACATGGTATTGGGGGTAATGTACTGACCTGAATAGAGCACTGGTTGGCAGACAGGAAGCAGAGTGTTGGGATAAACAGGTCCTTTTCAGAATGGCAGGCAGTTACTAGTGGGGTGTCGCAGGGCTCAGTGCTGGGACCCCAGTTATTTACAATATACATTAATGAAATAGATGAAGGAATTGAGTGTAATATCTCCAAATTGCAGATGACATTAAGCTGGGTGGTGAGGAGGGTGCTAAGAGGCTGCAGAGCGACTTGGACAGGTTAGGTGAGTGGGCAAATGCATGGCAGATGCAGTATAATGTGGATAAATGTGAGGTGGCAAAAATACGAAGGTAGAATAATATCTGAATGGCGGCAGGTTAGGAAAAGTGGAGGTGCAACGAGACCTGGGTGTCATAGTACATCAGTCATTGAAAGTTGGCATGCAGGTACAGCAGGCGATGAAAAGGCAAATGGTATTTTGGTCATCATAGCGAGGGGATTTGAGTATTGGAGCAAGGAGGTCTTACTGCAGTTGTACAGGACCTTGGTGAGGCCTCACTTGGAATATTGTGTTCAGTTTTGGTCTCCTAATCTGAGGAAGGACATTCTTTCTTTTGAGGGTGTACAGCGAAGGTTCACCAGACTGATTCCCGGGTTGGCAGGACTGACATATGAGGAGAGACGGGATCGACTGGGCCTGTATTCACTGGAGTTTAGAAGGATGAGAGTGGATCTCATAGAAACTTATAACATTCTGACGGGACTGGACAGGTTAGATGCTGGAAAAATGTTCCTGATGTTGGGGAAGTCCAGAACCAGGGGACACAGTCTAAGGATAAGTGGTAAGCCATTTAGGACTGAGATGAGGAGAATCTTCTTCACTCAGAGAGTTGTTAACCTGTGGAATTCTGCAGAGTTGTTGATGCCAGTTCATTGGATATATTCAAGAGGGTATTAGATATGGCCCTTACAGCTAAAGGGATCAAGGGGTATGGAGAGAAAGCAGGAAAGGGGTACTGAGGCGTATGATCAGCCATGATCTTATTGAATGGTGGTGTAAGCTCGGAGGGCCGAATGGCCTACTCCAGCACCTATTTTCTATGTTTCTATGTTTCTATAATACGGCGACCAGAACTGCATGCAATACTCCAGCTGTGGCCTAACCAAAATATTATACAATTTAAGCATAATCTCCCTGCTCTTATATTCTATGCCTTGGCCAATAAAGGCAAGCATTCCTTGTGCCTTTTTAACCACCTTATCCACCTGGCCTGCTACTTTCAGGGATCTGTGGATAAGCACTCCATGCTCCCTTTATTCATCTACATTATTAAGTGGCTTACCACTTAACGTTTATACGCTTTCCTTATTAGCCCTCCCAAAGTGCATCACCTCACACTTCTCTGAATTAAATTCCATTTGGCACTGTTCTGCCCACCTGACCAGTAGATTGATATCCTCCTGCAGCCCATGACTTTCATCTTCATTATCAACCACACAGCCAATTTTAGTGTCGTCTGCAAATTTCTTCATCATTCTCCGTATATTCAAATTTAAATTGTTGTTATATACCAAAAAGCAACGGTCCCAGTATTGAGACCTCTGGAAGCCACTGTAAACAAGCTTCCAGTCACAAAAACATCCATCAATCATTACCCTTTGTTTCCTATTTCCAAGGCAATTTTGGATCCAACGTGACACTTTGCCCTGCATCCCATGGACTTTAATCTTCATGACCAGTCTACCATGTGGGCCCTTATCAAAAGCTTTGCTAAAGTCCATATATACTACATCGTACGCACTACTCTCATCGACCTCTTCGTTACCTCCTCAAAAAATTCAATCAAGTTAGTCAGATCTTCCCTTAAAAAAGCCATGCTGACTGTCCCTAATTAATCCTTGCCTTTCCAAATGCAGATTTATCCTGTCTTTCAGGATTTTTTCCAATAATTTTCCTCCACTGAGGTTAGGCTGACAGGCCTGTAATTACTCGGCCTATCCCTTTCTCCCTTCTTAAATAAGGGACATTAGCAGTCCACCAATCCTCCAGCAACACGCCCAGGTCCAAAGAGGACAGGAAAATGATGGTCAATGCTTCTGCTATTTCCTCTTTTCGCTCAACAGCCTGGGATGCATTTCATCCGGGCCTGGGGACTTATCTACTTTCAAAGCTGCTAAACACCTTAATACTTCCTCTCTCACTATATTAATTTCATCCAGAATATCACACTCCTCCTCGATAGCAGTATCTGCATTGCCCCTTTCCTTTGTTAAAACAGATGCAAAGTATTCGTTAAGAACCCTCCCACCATCTTCCGCCAACACACAAAATTACCCTCATGGTCTCTAATAGGCCCTACTCTTTCTTTAGTTACCCTCTTACTCTTAATATATTGATAGAACATTTTAGGATTTTCCTTAAGTTTACTGGCCAAGAATTTCTTGTGCTCTCTCTTCGCATTCCTAATATCCTTTTTAATTTTGCCTCTTAACTTTCTATATTCCTCTGAAGAATCTATAGTATTTAGCCATTGATATATGACATAAGCTTCCCTTTTTTTTCTTAATCCTCCCCTGTAAGTCCCTAGACATCCAGGGGGCTCTAGAATTATTTTTTCCAGCCTTTTTCTTTAAGGGCACATGTTTGGCCTGAGCGTTTCGGATCTCCTCCTTAAACGCCTCCCACTGTTCCGATACTGATTTACCCACAAGTAGCTGTTGCCAGTCCACCATGGCCAAATCACTCCTTAACTTAGCAAAATTAGCTGTTCCCAAATTCAGAACTTTTATTCCAGGCCTTTTCTTTTCCTTATCCATAACCAATTTGAATCTGGCTGAATTATGGTCACTGGCACCCAAATGCTCTCCCACTAATACCCCTTCAACCTACCCAGCTTCATTCCCTAAAACTAAATCCAAGACTGCCCCCTCCCTTGTTGGGCTTGCTACGTACTGACTAAAAAAGTTCTCTTGAACATATTTCAAGAATTCCGCACCCTGTACACCCTTCACGCTAAATTTGTCCCAATCAATATTTGGATAGTTAAAATCCCCGACTATTATTACCCTATGGTTTTTGGACTTCACAGCAAATTGCCTACATATTTGCCCCTCTATCTCCCTCCCACTGTTTGGGGGTCTATAATGCATACCCAGCAGTGTGATTGCCCCTTTTTTATTTTTCAATTCGACTCATTTGATGATCCCTCTAACATATCATCCCTCCTCACCGCTGTAATATTTTCTTTAATCAGTACCGCAACCCCCCCTCTTTTTATTTTGACTACGGCGGGTAACACCTTCCCTGATCCCAGTGAAGACACAGTGCAGGGCCACGAGATGGGAGCCACACTAGCAATGTTGGAAGGGAATGGTGCCAACTTCATGGAGGCAGCGTTCTGCTTCTGGTTTGCCTTCCTGAAAAAGGTGTAGCCACTACCTTGTTATTTGAGCTGGCCATCCCCTGCCCACCGGGTCTTGCTTAGGACGGTGATGTGAATGTCATAATAGTCCTGTGAAACACCTTGGGACGTTTCGCTACATTAAAGGCACTATATAAATTGTTGTTGTAAATTCTGCGATCGTTTGCACTGGTCTGTCTGATTTCAGGCAAATTGTGCTGAAAAACTAGTGCAACCCAACAGAAAGTGTTGCCATCTATATTACCTAATGTGATCTTGACTGGGAATTTCCTAAGAAATGCGCCCGCAGTGCATTATTTTGTCGGAATGGCTCCAAGGAATTTCGCGTTCGTATTATCTATCTTTTTAGCCCATCCATAATAACATTGACTGGAATTTTGTTTACCTGGGCAGGTTGGGTGCGGGCAGGCAGCATGGCATATCATGAGCCCATTCTTCATTTCATGCCGCTCCTTAGATCGACTTTCCCTTAATGGCGCCGATTAAGGCAGGTCTGCGTGTTACCTGGCCCTGTTAAATGGTGCAGGTCTGATGATGTCATCAGTAACTCATTTCCAGCTGGGATATTTAAAGGAGCCCTGGCCACATTGCATTTGAAGATTCATCTAGGAATGTGCAGGCAGTAAATTTCAGCATTTGTGTCTTGCTTAGATCTGCACACATGGCTGCACAGGGACAGGCGGCTGTACCCGCGTTCTCAGATAACTGTTAGAAACTAAAGATGCTGACAAATGTATATGGTTATGTGATTAAAACTGTGACGCGAAGAATACTGTGATTAAATCATTGTTCGAAAAGTCTCTTCGGACCAGATAGATGTTTAGTAATGCTATTGTCTTGTTATGGGATGGTAGAGCTTCTTTGTTCTATATACAATCTCCCTCTGGCTAAGCAATTATCTGTTGTTTTTAAGTTAAGACTTGAACCTTGTTTATGTATTTTATGTATAATGCTAAGGTACAATTTGAAGTTAGCATAACAGAACTGATTTTAAAGGTAATGGAAGGAAGTTGGTCGGAGTTAGTTTAAACACACGGCAGTTTGCTATGTCATAAAGGAAGTAACACTGAAGCAAGCAGGTTTCTGGTTTGGCCTCATGGCATCAGAGGCAGGATAGGGATGTAAGAAATCAGATATGAATTTCAAAGAACGAACCCTGGGAAGGTATAAACAAAAAGACATGTGGCCAAAATTGTGAGACATCCTTAGGGCGGGTTCTTGATTCAGAAAAGAAACAAAGAACTTGATACGGTATTGGATAGGAAGTTTTTAGGGGAACCTCTATAGGTCAAATGGTCTTGTCAATATCCCGGTTCAGGCCTACCTCTAAAAAGAGAATGAAAGGTAGCCTCCTCCCCATTATACTCACAGACGGAAGAGAGAGAGAGAGAGAAAGAGAGAGAGAGAAAGCTTGGGCTCACAGATGGAAGAGAGAGAGTGCGAGAGAAGGAGCTCACAGATGGAAAAGGAAGAGAGTGAGAGAAGGAGAAGTTCTAGATGAAAGGAAGAGAATTGCTCACATGTGTCAACCATCTGTCCAATCAGATCAGTATCAGCTACTTGTCACGGTCGTATGTTTTGCTATATTACTAATGTGTTATATTCAGTCTTAAATGCTGGTTAAACACAATATACCCACATTAGTTTGCACTCAAACTTGATTATTTAAAGTGACCAAAGATAGCTGTAAAAGAGGATATTTCTAACAAATTGGCAGGAAGGCAAAAGGGTTATTGTGGTCGAAAAGTGTTGACGGTTTTGCTTTATAAAGATACTAGGCATTGTTATTGGAATGGCAGCTGCGTATTTTAGAGACAAAGTTGTGAACATTCTCTCAGATAAGTTAGGGACCCCGGGGGCCCAAGCGACAATTGAGATTGTGCAGGGTAACGAGAAGATCGAGAAGAGTTACTTTGAGATTTGGGGCGAGATAGCATCCCAGGTAGATGCAAAGAAATGTAAAGTTAAAGAAGCCAGAAATAGGTAGGCTTATGCAGCCCACTTATGTGCCATTCACTAAGGAGGCAAAGTTGTACTCCTGAAAAAGAGAAATCCACAACTTGAAAGGGATTTACAGGACTGGCAGGACCAACACCTCACAACCTGTGCCCTTCTACATCAAGAGCAAGCCTTGGCAGGTGAAGCGTGACTTGTTTAAAGACGTCACCATCAGGTCTATGAAGATAACAAGGCTTTAGAAGTTAAAAATGAATCCCTGATCTCACAACTTGAGGTTGCCAGGGGGGCCTTGAGCGATTTACTCGAGAAATCCCCTCTGGCGATGCCGACCATACTCAATGCGAATTACAAATCATGGAATTGAAGGGAAACTGGGGCGACAAACAACGGCTGTTTTAGCCGTCAGTCACCTTAAACCTGGGAATCCCATTATCAAGTTGGACGATCCAACAGGAAAAACCCAGTGCAATAATAACCTGATCTACCAAAATAGTCCCTCACTCTCTGTGCATCCTCCTCCCTATCCAGGACAAACTGTCCTGGTAAAAATCAAGCAGGATATAGTCACTATACCTACTGCCCCGGTAAAAACAAAGCAGGTAAATATAATCACTACTACCACTTGATTTGGTGACCCTACAACCTCGGACGATGCAATCGATCATGATACCTCCTTTGTAGCGTACAACCTATCTCCAAATGAGGAAATATCTACGACCAGTAGAAGTTTGACCCCGCTGGAGTGTGAAGCACTGGCCGAAGACTTGGAGCAAAGAAATTGTGAGACTTATGAACATAAGGACATAAGAAATAGGAACAGGAGTAGGCCATACGGCCCCTCGAGCCTGCTCCACCATTCAATAAGAAGATGTCGGATGATCTGAACATGGACTCAGCTCCACTTCCCCACCCGCTCCCCATAACCCCTTATCCCCTTATCACTCAAAAAACTGTCTATTTCTGTCTTAAATTTATTCAATGTCCCAGCTTCCACAGCTCTCCGAGGCAGCAAATTCCACAAATGTACAACCCTCTGAGAGAAGAAATTCCTCTTAATCTCTGCTTTAAATAGATGGCCCCTTATTCTAAGATTATGCCCTCTAGTTCCAGTCTCCCCCATCAGTGGACACATCCTCTCTGCATCCACCTTGTCAAGCCCCCTTCTTATACATTTCAATAAGATATGTTTCGATAAGAGACCAACCCAGTTGCCCTAACATGTGAATGGGGTGATTTCCGTCACTGTCACCATGAGGTAGAATTGAAAGATTTTAAAAAATTCTGTTGGCATGTGCCTCACGGCAACTCACGGCAAGGTGTCACTCTCACGAGAAATCTATGATAAAAGTAAAGGTTGGTGGAATGTCATGGATGAAATTTTGAAACATAGAAACATAGAAACATAAAAAATAGGTGCAGGAGTAGGCCATTCGGCGGTTCGAGCCTGCACCACCATTCAATAAGATCATGGCTGATCATTCACCTCTGTACCCCTTTCCTGCTTTCTCTCTATACCCTTTGACCCCTTTAGACAGAAGGGCCATATCTAACTCCCTCTTGAATATATCCAACGAACTGGCATCAACAACTCTCTGCGGCAGGGAATTCCACAGGTTAGCAACTCTTTGAGTGAAGAAGTTTCTCCTCATCTCAATCCTAAATGGCCTACCCCTTATCCTAAGACTGTGTCCCCTGGTTCTGGACTTCCCCAACATCGGGAACATTCTTCCCGCATCTAACCTGTCCCGTCCCGTCAGAATCCTATACGTTTCGACGAGATCCCCTCTCATCCTTTTAAACTCCAGTGTCTCAAGGCCCAGTTGATGCAGTCTCTCCTCAAATTTGCATCCATTTGGGAATGAAATCAGTCAATTTCACGCATGCGGCTGGGGAAGCCCGGCAGGAAGCTAACGAACACCCCATGGCCTTTGTAAATCGACTGTATGATTTGTACGACCAGTCCCAGGAAAACCGTGATGGTCAAGATTTTTGGGAAATTGAGGGATTTAAACTGACATTCATCAATACTCTCTTAAGATGTCCATAAGGGACATTTTTGGTATTACCGTCCATCAGGGAACTACGTGGGCTGATCTGCTGGACTCTTGCACTCGAGCTTGGGACCGAGGTAAATCATCCCTCGTCCCTACTGACTCCAAAGTTTTGGGGATGGAGGGTCCTCTGATTCCACAGACCCTCTCCAGCCGGGAGAAAGACGCAACTTAATTTGTTATAACTGTTGTAAGCCTGGACAATATTCTCGCAAATGCCGCTATAGTTGATGCCCCACGAATAATGGCCCGCGTTGCCAAGACTCAATCCATGAAGGTAATGGACCTGATTTGAACTCTGTGCAGCAACAGCTAGAAAACATTTTGGCAGCAGTTGCGGCCATGAAACGCCATCAGACAAGGGGCAAAACGTTTTGTCTGTTATTCATAGCAGAGATATGCTCCGAGGCTCACAGCCCCAGTTACGGCCACAGGCCTCCGCATTGATCAAGACTTCTCCTGTCTGGTATGGGGAGGACGGACGACCTTTTGTCTGGGCCACTGATCATGGAGGCCGCCGCTTGTGGATTCCGATTCCGCTATGACTATTTTACATGACCCTGCTCCCTTATCCCATTCTGGCAACGCCCTAAATCTTAATGCTTGTATTCAATTAGCTAATCAGGGATTGAGCTCTATAGTATTGTCTATCGATGGGAATTCCATTGAAGCCCCCTCTCCTGTATATATGGCTACCTATGACCAGCAAGGTATCCTCAAAAGTGACATGTTGTATAAACACCATGCTGTCCTTGTCAATGCTGACATTTGTCTTTAGTGGTACTGTAATGATTGACCCCAACAGCTATTTCGATGCCCATTTGGTATATGTGATTAAAAAATCCAAGGGATTCGCCCTTCCCGGGACTGAAGACCCCGTGGTCAATAAACAAATTCATAAATTTTCAGAGGTTTTTGCTAAGTCCAAATCTCTCTGAGGCTAAGTCTTGCAGTTTTATCCACACTGGCACTTTTACCATTAATTCTCCAACCTGGCCAGTTAAGAAACCAGAAGATAGTTGGCGTCTAAAAATTGATTATCACAAGCTTAATTTAGTAACCCCAGCTTGAGCCCCTGTTGTTTGGAACCCCCACTCTCATATCCCAGACTCCACCAGGTAGCTGCAATACTCCACCTTTGACATTTCAAATGGATTCTGGAGTTTTCCTGTTCGGGCAGAGGATCAGTATAAGTTTGCCTTCACCTTTGAAGATCAAAGCTATCCGTGGACATGTTTACCTCAAGGTTTTCACAACGCCCCGAATATATTCCATAAACGGATGGCTCAGGCATTTGAAACTTTCTCGAGACCTGATAAGAGCATACATAAGAAATAGGAGCTGGAGTAGGCCATTTGGCCACTCTAGCCTGCTCCACCATTTAATAAGATCATGGCTGATCTAATCATGGGCTCAAGTCCACTTCCCTGCCCGCTCCAAATAACCCCGCATTCCTTTATCGCTCAAAAAGCTGTCTATTTCCATTTTAAATATATTCAATGACCCAGCCTGCACAGCTCTCTGGGACAGAGAATTCCACAGATTAGCAACCCTCAGAGAGAATAAATTCCTCCTCATCTCAGTTCTAAATAGGTGTCCCCTTATTCTGAAACTATGTCCCCTAGTTCTAGATTCCCATATGAGGGGAAACATTCTCTCTGCATCTACTTTGTCGAACCCCCTCAGTAGCTTACATGTTTCAATAAGTCACCTCTCATTCTTCTAAACTCCAATGAGTATAGGCCCAACCTGCTCAACCTTTCTTCATAAGTCAACCCGATCATCTCAGGAATCAACCAAGTGAACTTTCTCTGAACTGCCTCTAATGCAAGTATATCACTCCTTAGATAAGGAGACCAAAACTGTACGCAGTACTCAAGGGGCTCAATTTTTTACATGGTTGATTTTTGGCGCAGTTGAAGAACATAATTCTTAAAGGACAAAGAGTGTTAAAAAAACATGCCTGAAGGCTCTGTGTGTCAATGCAAGGAGCATTCATAATAAGGTGTATGAATTGACTGCGCAGATAGCTGTTAACGGATATGATGTAAATGGGATTAAAGAGACATGGCTCCAGGGTGACCAAGGCTGGGAACTCAACATCCAGGGGTATTCAATATTCAGGAAGGATAGACAGAAAGGAAAAGGAGGTAGAAACATAGACATAGAAACATAGAAAATAGGTGCAGGAGTAGGCCATACGGCCCTTTGAGCCTGCACCGCCATTCAATGAGCTCATGGCTGAACATGCAACTTAAGTACCCCATTCCTGCTTTCTCGCCATACCCCTTGATACCCCTAGTAGTAAGGACTACATCTAACTCCTTTTTGAATATATTTAGTGAATTGGCCTCAACTACTTTCTGTGGCAGAGAATTCCACAGGTTCACCACTCTCTGGGTGAAGAAGTTTCTCCTCATCTCGGTCCTAAATGGCTTACCCCTTATCCTTAGACTGTGACCCCTGGTTCTGGACTTCCCCAACATTGGGAACATTCTTCCTGTATCTAACCTGTCCAAACCCGTCAGAATTTTAAATGTTTCTTTGCGATCCCCTCTCATTCTTCTGAACTCCAGTGAATACAAGCCCAGTTGATCCAGTCTTTCTTGATATGTCAGTCCCGCCATCCCGGGAATCAGTCTGGTGAACCTTCGCTGCACTCCCTCAATAGCAAGAATGTCCTTCCTCAAGTTAGGAGACCAAAACTGTACACAATACTCCAGGTGTGGCCTCACCAAGGCCCTGTACAACTGTAGCAACAACTCCCTGTCCCTGTACTCAAATCCCCTCGCTATGAAGGCCAACATGCCATTTGCTTTCTCAACTGCCTTCTGTACCTGCATGCCAACCTTCAATGACTGATGTACCATGACACCCAGGTCTTGTTGCACCTCACCTTTTCCTAATCTGTCACCATTCAGATAATAGTCTGTCTCTCTGTTTTTACCACCAAAGTGGATAAACTCACATTTATCCACATTATACTTCATCTGCCATGCATTTGCCCACTCACCTAACCTGTCTAAGTCACTCTGCAGCCTCAAGGCATCCTCCTCGCAGCTCACACTGCCACCCAACTTAGTGTCATCCACAAATTTGGAGATGCTACATTTAATCCCCTCGTCTAAATCATTAATGTACAAAGTAAACAGCTGGGGCCCCAGCACAGAACCTTGCGGTACCCCACTAGTCACTGCCTGCCATTCTGAAAAGTACCCATTTACTCCTACTCTTTGCTTCCTGTCTGACAACCAGTTCTCAATCCATGTCAGCACACTACCCCCAATCTCATGTGCTTTAACTTTGCACACTAATCACTTGTGTGGGACCTTGTCGAAAGCCTTCTGAAAGTCCAAATATACCAGATCAACTGGTTCTCCCTTGTCCACTCTACTGGAAACATCCTCAAAAAATTCCAGAAGATTTGTCAAGCATGATTTCCCTTTCACAAATCCATGCTGACTTGGACTTATCATGTCACCTCTTTCCAAATGCGCTGCTATGACATCCTTAATAATTGATTCCATCATTTTACCCACTACTGAGGTCAGGCTGACTGGTCTATAATTCCCTGTTTTCTCTCTCCCTCCTTTTTTAAAAAGTGGGGTTACATTGGCTACCCTCCACTCGATAGGAACTGATCCAGAGTCTATGGAATATTGGAAAATGACTGTCAATGCATCCGCTATTTCCAAGGCCACCTCCTTAAGTACTCTGGGATGCAGTCCATCAGGCCCTGGGGATTTATCGGCCTTCAATCCCATCAATTTCCCCAACACAATTTCCCGACTAATAAGGATTTCCCTCAGTTCCTCCTCCTTACTAGACCCTCTGACCCCTTTTATATCCGGAAGGTTGTTTGTGTCCTCCTTAGTGAATACCGAACCAAAGTACTTGTTCAATTGGTCTGCCTTTTCTTTGTTCCCTGTTATGACTTCCCCTGATTCTGACTGCAGGGGACCTACGTTTGTCTTTACTAACCTTTTTCTCTTTACATATCTATAGAAACTTTTGCAGTCCATCTTAATGTTCCCTGCAAGCTTCCTCTCGTATTCTATTTTCCCTGCCCTAATCAAACCCTTTGTCCTCCTCTGCTGAGTTCTAAATTTCTCCCAGTCCCCAGGTTCACTGCTATTTCTGGCCAATTTGTATGCCACTTCTTTGGCTTTAATACTATCCCTAATTTCCCTTGATAGCCACAGTTGAGCCACCTTCCCTTTTTTATTTTTACGCCAGACAGGGATATACAATTGTTGTAGTTCATCCATGCGGTCTCTAAATGTCTGCCATTGCCCATCCCCAGTCAACCCCTTAAGTATCATTCGCCAATCTATCCTAGCCAATTCACACCTCATACCTTCAAAGTTACCCTTCTTTAAGTTCTGGACCATGGTGGGGTAGCGTTGCTGGTTAAAGAGGAGATTAACGCAATAGTAAGGAAGGACATTAGCTTGGATGATGTAGAATTTGTATGGGTAGAGCTGCGGAACACCAAAGGGCAGAAAATGCAAGTGGGAGTTGTGTACAGACCACCAAACAGTAGTAGTGAGGTTGGGGATGGCATCAAACAGGAAATTAGGGACAGCTGTTATCATGGGTGACTTTAATCGACATATGGATTGGGCTAACCAAACTGGTAGCAATACGGTGAAGGAGGATTTCCTGAAGTGTGTCATGTATTCAACCAGCATTGTAACCCATGTATAATCTGACCTAAGTTGTACACTGTGAGAACAATGACCACTAGGTGGGAGACACTCCTAACCTGGACCTTCAGGTATAAAAGGGGAAGCTCCACCCACCTTCATCACTTGAGTGCTAAGGAATAAAGGACAGGTCACAGACTGACCTTCTCTCAAGCATGGGCCTCATGTGCATTTATACTGTATAGTAAGGACGTATCAATGGCGACGAGAAACTGGGATTTAAACCACGCGAGCATGGCCACTAGCAGAACAGATGAGAGGTACTGTGTTAAGGAATGGTTGGGACAGAGATTCAACATTGTTAAAGCAGCACACAGTTCTCCAGGCAGACAAGGGCAATCGGGCATGCCCCAACATGTAGTCGAACCCAGAGGGGGAGTTCGACAGAGACAATGGCAAGTTGAACGGCGATTCACGCCATTGCAAGGGACAATGCGGCCAGTAATGGGGCCATCAACACCTGTTAATGGCGCACTCAAGGACAGTCACAGGGGCAGTCAGGGACGATTGACTGGCAAGGGACCTTTTGTTTCCAACAGCAGCTCATGTTGGAGGCGTGGAGGCACACACTCAGCCGGAGTTTGCAGAGATGAGCAAAATACCTGCAGAAATTGCAGAAATGAACGCTGGGGGAAATCGCTGGAAGCTGAAGTTCAGCGAGTTCATGTGGAGCACATATACAGTTCATACACCAGGACGCAACCGATAATGATGAAAGTGCTCCTCAATGGCATCCCAGTATCAATGGAGCTAGACACGGGGGCCAGCCAGTCCCTGATGGGTATCAAACAGTTCGAAAAGTTGTGGGCGTCCAAGGCCAGGAGGCCAAAATTATCGCCGATTGACGCACAGCTACGGACTTACACAAAGCAGCGCCACGGTAATCGTGACCCACAAAGATTCGGAGAACAGGTTGCCACTCTGGATTGTCCCAGGGGACGGTCCTGCACTACTGGGGAGGAGTTGGCTTGCTGTCATGAACTGGAAATGGGGCAATGTCAATGCAATTTCCTCTGTGGAGCGAGTATCATGCTCACAGATCCTGGACAAATTTGACTCAATATTTCAACCCGGCATCGGCACTTTCATGGGAGCCAAGGTAGTGATTCACATAAACCCGGACACCACAAGGCCAGAGCGATGCCGTATATGATGCGGGAAAAGATAGAAGGCGAATTGGACCGCCTGCTGAGGGAAGGCATCATCTCTCCAGTCAAATTCAGTGACTGGGCGAGCCCGATCGTGCCGGTGCTCAAAGCAGATGGGTTGGTCAGGATATGTGGTGATTACAAGGCCACCATCAATCGGGTGTCACTCCAAAAGCAGTACCCGCTACCGAGAGCAGAGGACCTCTTTGCGACGTTATCCGGTGGCAAACTTTTTTCAAAATTGGACCTGACCTCAGTTTACATGACCCAGGAGCTGGCGAGTGAGTCAAAGAAGCTGACCACCATAACGACACACAAGGGGTTGTTTGAGTACAACAGATATCCGTTCGGGATTCGCTCGGCCGCCGCGATCTTCCAATGAAATATGGAAAGCCTCCTCAAGTCGATTCCAGGGACGGTGGTTTTTCAGGACGACATCCTCATCATGGGTTACGATACTGAAGAACACCTCCACAACCTGGAGGAGGTGCTACGCAGACTGGACTGGGTAGGGCTGCAACTGAAAGAGGTGAAGTGTGTCTTCCTAGCTCCAGAGGTAGAATTCCTGGGGATGAGGTAGCAGCAGACGGGATCAGCCCTACTGCGTCCAAGACGGAAGCGATCCAGAGAGCACCCAGACCCCGTAACACGACGGAGCTGCGTTCGTTCCTGGGGCTCCTGAACTATTTTGGTAACTTTCTTCCCAAATTGAGCATGCTGCTAGAGCCGCTACACGTGCTCCTATGCAAAGGTCGCGAATGGGTCTGGGGGGACAGCCAGGAAAGGGCTTTTAATAGAGCACGCAATTTGTTATGTTCCAACACTCTGTTAACACTATACGACCCATGTAAGAAACTTGTGTTAACGTGCGATGCATCGTCCTATGGTGTCGGGTGTGTGTTGCAGCATGTCAATGTCAAGGGTCAGTTACAGCCGGTAGCTTATGCCTCCAGGAGTCTGTCCCAGGCAGAAAGGGGTTACGGGATGGTAGAAAAGGAAGTGCTCGCATGTGTATATGCGGAAAAGAAAATGCACCAGTACCTGTTTAGCAGGAAATTTGAGCTGGAGACAGATCACAAACTTCTAATGTCCCTTTTGGCCAACAACAAGGCCATAAATGCAAACGCATTGGCCCGCATACAGAGGTGGGCACTCACGTTAGCCGCCTATGACTATATAATTCGGTACAGACCGGGCACTGAAAACTGCGCCGATGCACTCAGCAGGCTCCCACTAGCCACCACTGAGGGGGCTACCGAGCATACTGCTGAGATGGTCATGGCTGTTGAAACTTTCGGAAGCGAAGACTCACCCGTGACAGCCCGTCAGATTAAAGTCTGGACAAATAGAGACCCGCTGTTGTCTCTAGTCAAGAAATGTGTCCTGAATGGGGACTGGCAGCCACGTACAGGGCATGCCCTGAGGAATTTAAACCATTTCACAGGCGCAGGGATGAACTCTCGATTCAGGCCGATTGCCTACTGTGGGGAAACCGCGTAGTCATGCCCCAGATGGGCAGAGAGGTGTTCATCAGAGAACTCCACAATGAGCACCCGGGCATTGTCATGATGAAGGCAATTGCCAGGTCACAAGTTTGGTGGCCAGGGATACACGGAGATCTGGAACTTTGTGTTCGCAGGTGCAACACGTGTGCCCAGCTGGGCAATGCACCCAGGGAAGCCCCCCTTAGCCCCTGCCCAAGCCTTGGTCATGCATCCATGTGGACTACGCAGGTCCTTTCATGGGAAAAATGTTTTTGGTTGTAGTAGACGCCTACTCCAAATGGATCGAGTGTGACATTTTAAATTCAAGCACATCCTCTGCCACGGTAGAAAGTCTACGGGCAATGTTCGCCGCCCACGGACGTCTTGGTCAGCGACAATGGCCTGTGCTTCACAAGCACTGAATTCCAGGACTTCATGGCAGGCAATGGAATTAACTATGTCAGAACGGCACCGTTCAAGCCGGCCTCAAACGGCCAGGCAGAACGAGCAGTGCAGATAATCAAACAGGGGATGCTCAGAATCCAAGGGGGTTCACGACAAAGGCGCTTATCACGCCTCCTGTTGGCCTATAGATCCCGACCACACTCGCTCACAGGGGTTCCACCCGCAGAGCTGCTAATGAAAAGGACACTCAAAACCCGGCTATCCCTTATACACCCCACCATGAAAGAAATTGTCGAGAGCAGGCGCCAGCCACAATATGACTACCATGACAGGAGTGCGAGGGCGCGATGTATTGATGTAAATGATCCTGTTTTTGTCCTCAACTATGCTGCAGGGCCCAAATGGCTCGCAGGCACTGTGATTGCCAAAGAGGGAAATAGGATTCTGGTAGTTAAACTTACCAATGGACAAATCTGCCGCAAACATGTGGATCAAACAAAAAGGAGGTTCAGCAACCCCATAGAAGAAGCAGGGGAAGAACACGATGTAGAGTTCACTCCACCACAGGTGACCGCACACCGGAACCAAAGGGAGGAAAGCCCAATGACTGTGGGCAGTCTGGATAGGCCTGAGGCACCGCAAACAGCAGACACTCAGGCCAGCGCCCAACAACCGGAGCCCCAACTCAGGCGCTCTACAAGAGAGCGTAAACCACAAGAGAGACTCAACCTGTGATCCCAATAAGACTTTGGCGGGGAGGTGATGTCATGTATTCACCCAGCATTGTAACCCATGTATAATCTGACCTAAGTTGTACACTGTGAGAACAATGACCACTCGGTGGGAGACACTCCTAACCTGGGCCTTCAGGTATAAAAGGGGAAGCTCCACCCACCTTCATCACTTGAGTGCTAAGGAATAAAGGACAGGTCACAGACTGACTTTCTCTCAAGCATGGGCCTCGTGTGCATTAATACTGTATAGTAAGGACGTATCCGAGAGTATAAGGGATGGTTTCCTAGACCAATACATCGAGGAACCAACTAGAGAGCTGGTCATCCTAGACTGGGTGTTGTGAAATGAGAGAAGATTAATTAGCAATCTTGTTGTGTGAGGCACCTTGGGGAAGAGTGATCATAATATGGTAGAATTCTTCATGAAGATGGAGAGTGACACAGTTAACTCAGAGACTAGGGTCGTGAACTTAAAGAAAGATAACGTTAATGGTATGAGACGTGAATTGGCTAGGATCGACTGGCGAATGATATTTAAAGGGTTGCTGGTGGATAGGCAATGGCAGATATTTAAAGATAACATGGATGAACTTCAACAATTGTACATCCCTGTCTGGCATATAAATAAAAAGGGGAAGGTGGGTCAACCGTGGCTAACAAGGGAAATTCGGCATTGTGTTAAAACCAAGGAAGATATAAATTGGCCAGAAAAAACAGCAAACCTGAGGACTGGGAGAAATTTAGAATTCAGCAGAGGAGGACAAAGGGTTTAATTAGGAGGGGGTAAATAGAGTATGAGAGTAAGCTTGCAGTGAACATAATTACTGACTGCAAAAGCTTCTATAGATATGTGAAGAGAAAAAGATTAGTAGGTCCCTTGCAGACAGAATCAGGTGACTTTATAATGGGGAACAAAGAAATGGCAGACCAATTGAACAAATACTTTGGTTCTGTCTTCACTGAGGAAGACACAAATAACCTTCCGGAAATACTAGGAGACCGAGGGTCGAGAGAGATGGAGGAACTGAAGGAAATCCTTATTAGTCAGGAAATTGTGTTAGGGAAATTGATGGAATTGAAGGCCAAGAAATCCTCAGGGCCTGAGAGTCTGCATCCCAGAATACTTAAGGAAGTGGCCCTAGAAATAGTGGATGCATTGGTGGTCATTTTCCAACATTCTCTAGACTCTGGATCAGTTCCTATGGATTGGAGGGTAGCTAATGTAACCCCACTTTTTAAAAATGGAGGGAGAGAGAAAACAGGGAATTATAGACCGGTTAGCTTGACATAGGTAGTGGGGAAAATGTTGCAATCAATTATTAAATATGTAATAGCAGCGCATTTGGAAAGCAGTGATAGGATCGGTCCAAGTCAGCATGGATTTATGAAAGGGAAATCATGCTTGACAAACTTTCTAGAATTTTTTGAGGATGTAACTAGTAGAGTGGACAAGGGAGAACCAGTGGATGTGGTGTATTTGGACTTTCAAAAGGCTTTTGACAAGGTCCCACATAAGAGATTAGTGTGCAAACTTAAAGCACATGATATTGAAGGTAATGTATTGACATGGATAGAGAACTGATTGGCAGACAGGAAGCAAAGAGTAGGAATAAACAGGGTCTTTACAGAATGGCAGGCGGTGACTAGTGGGGTACTGCAAGATTCCGTGCTGGCACCCCAGCTATTTACAATATAATGATGTAGACAAAGGAACTGAATGTAATATCTCCAAGTTTGCAGATGACACTAAGCTGGGTGACAGTGTGAGCTGCGAGGAGGATGCTCAGAGGCTGCAGGGTGACTTGGATAAGTTAGGTGAGTGGGCAAATGCAGTATCATGTAGATAAATTTAATTGCAAAAACTGGAAGGCAGAATATTATCTGAATGGTGACAGATTAGGAAAAGGGGAGGTGCAACGAGACCTGGGTATCATGGTACATCAGTCATTGAAAGTTGGTATGCAGGTACAGCAGGCGGTGAAGAAGGCAAATGGCATGTTGGCCTTCATAGCGAGAGGATTTGAGTATCGGAGCAGGGAAGTCTTACTGCAGTTGTACAGGGCCTTGGTGAGGCCACACCTTGAATATTGTGTACAATTTTGGTCTCCTAATCTGAGGAAGGACATTCTTTCTATTGAGTGAGTGCAGCGAAGGTTCACCAGACTGATTCCCGGGATGACAGGACTGATATATGAAGAAAACTGGATTGATTAGGCTTATATTCACTGGAATTTTGAAGAATGAAAGGGGATCTCATAGAAACATATAAAATTCTGACAGGATTGGACAGGTTAGATGCAGGAAGAATGTTCCCGATGTTGGGGAAGTCCAGAACCAGGGGTCCCAGTCTAAGGATAAGGGGTTAGCCATTTAGGACTGAGATGAGGAGAAACTTCTTCACTCATAGAATTGTACAGCTGTGGAATTCTCTACCACAGAAAGTTGTTGAGGCCAGTTTGTTAGATATATTGAAAAGGTAGTTAGATATGGCCCTTATGGCTAAAGGGATCAAGGGGTATGGAGAGAAAGTAGGAATGGGGTACTGAAGTTGCATAATCAGCCATGATCATATTGAATGGGTGTGCAGGCCCGAAGTGCCGAATGGCCTACTCTTGCACCTATTTTCTATGTTTCTATGTTTCTATGTACATACGACTTTTTAGTGGCCCAAATGTGGCAAAAAAAAATCCATGTTTTGCCGGAATTAACTTTGAATTTGGAGCAGCGCAGATTGACCATTAGCTTCGTAGGTGGCGCTTAGGGACTACGCCAAAAACTGATGTTGCTCGGGTAATGGGCGATGCTCAGCAGGGCTGAGGTTAGAAACAAAGGGCTGAAGCTGGTCTGGGAACTGAAGCCCCTGCCATCCTGGGCCGAAAGGACTCCGCACTGTCCCGCACCTATCCCGTGTCACAAGGACCCCCGCACTGGCCCTCATGGGACTACGATGAGGGCAGAGATTCTCTCCTCCACATCAGTCAAAGGAAGTGTTTGAGGTGGACCCCTGCCTGTCCGCAGTTGCTCGACTGAAAAAATGAAAATGGGAAGTGTTAAAAAAGGGTCCATCTGCTGTTGTGGCACAGATGCTCACCAAAGTAGTTTAGGTCAGCCTGTGTGAATGTTCTAGAGGCCTCTGTTTAATGCGCTTGGATCTTTCATGTGCTTCGTCAGTACGTATTCGAAATTTACAGACATCTAACATGAGATGTGTTATATATGTAAACCTGTATATACCTTGCGTAGCCACCAGAGGGCTCAGTCCCTGGAGTCCCAAGGGATCCCACAATCCCTTGGGAGCATAGGTACTTAAGGAGTCCTCACAGGCTGGAGAGGCAATCTGGAGACCTGCAATAAAAGACTAAGGTCACACTGTACTTTGAGCTCATAGTATCCAGTCAGACTCTTTATTCATACATAACAACTGGCAATGAGATACAGATGATAAACCCAATGATGCAGAGAACAGTGGGAATCCTGGAAACATTTTCGGAGGGAGATGATTGAGAAACCTTCGTGGAGCGACTCAACCAATACTTTGCGGCCATCGAGCTGGAAGGAGAAGCAAACGCTGCCAAACGAAGCGGAATTCTCCTCACCGTCTGAGTGCTGCTACAAGTACTGTGAACAAAGTAATGCTGTTTTCAAATCGCAACATACAGGGTAGGCCCCTATTGCCTGCAGCTGCATGTCCGCACATGTCTCAGAGTCCATCATCAAAGGTGATGAATGCAAGGCCATTAACACCTTGTTGGAGCTGCGGGGGTGATCATCGTTTCTATTCATGCCGCTTCAAAGGGTACGTTTGCAAGGGCTGTGAAACAATGGGACACCTCAAACATATGTGCAGGCGAGCTGCAAACCCTGTCAATCTTGCAAACCACCATGTTGCAGAGGAGGACAGATCCATGGCGGATCACGACGAACCAGAGCCTCAGACCGAGGAGGCAGAAGTATATGGGGTGCACACATTTACCACAAAGTGTCCCCCAATAATGCTGAAAGTTGAATTGAATGGATTCCCGGTGTCAATGGAGCTGGACACGTGCGCGAGCGAGTCCATTATGAGCAAAAAGACTTTCGATAAATTGTGGTGCAGCAAGGCCTCAAGGCCATTCTTGACTCCCATTCACACGAAACTGAGAACTTACACAAAGGAACTGATTCCTGTAATCGGCAGTGTTACTGTAAAGGTCTCCTACGATGGAGATGTGCACAAGCTACCACTCTGGTTGGTATCAGGCGATGGTCCCACGCTACTTGGCAGGAGCTGACTGGGAAAGATACGCTGGAACTGGGACGACGTCCAAGCACTCTTGTCCTCTGATGATACTTCGTGTGCCCAGATCTTAAAGAAGTTCCCTTCGCTGTTCGAACCAGGCATCAGGAATTTCCAAGGAACAAAAGTGCAGATGCACCTAATTCCGGGGGCCCGACCCATCCATCACAAGGCGAAAGCAGTACCATACATGATGAGAGAAAAGGTAGAGATCGTGTTAGACCAGCTGCAATGTGAGGGCATCATTTCGCCGATCGTATTCAACGAGTGGCCCAATCCGATCGTCCCAGTCCTCAAGGGAGATGGCACTGTCAGAATCTGTAGTGATTACAAAGTAACTATAAATCGTTTCTCCCTGCAGGATCAATACCCACTACCAAAGGCTGATGACCTTTTTGCTACCCTGGCGGGAGGAAAGACGTTCACGAAGCTGGACGTGACCTCGGCCTACATGACGCAGGAACTGGAGGAATCATCGAAGGGCCTCACCTGCATCAACACGCACAAAGGTCTCTTCATTTACAACTGATGCCCGTTTGGAATTCGATCAGCCACGCCGATATTCAAGAGAAACATGGAAAGCTTACTGACATCAGTCCCGCGCACGGTGGTCTTCCAGGACGACAGCTTGGTTACAGGTCGGGACACAGTCGAGCATCTGCAGAACCTGGAGGAGGTTCTTAGTCGACTCAACTGGGTGGGGCTCAGGTTAAAACGTTCGAAGTGTGTTTCCCTGGCGCCTGAAGTGGAGTTCCTGGGGAGAAGAATTGTGTCGGACAGCAGCAGGCCCACTGATTCGAAGACGGAGGCAATCGAGATCCCACTGAGGTCACAGATCATGATGGAGCTGCGGTCATTTCTAGGACTCCTGAACTACTTTGATAACTTCTTAGCAGGTCTCAGCACACTGTTAGAACCGCTGCACGCCTTACTGCATAAAGGAGATGAATAGGTATGGGGCAAAACCCAAGAAAATGCCTTGAAAAAGCTAGAAAATTGTTATGCTCCAACAAATTGCTTGTGTTGTATGATCGATGTAAGCGTTTGGTACTAGCATGTGATGCGTTGTCGCATGGCGTCGGGTGTGTATTGCAACAAGCTAATGAATCTGGGAAATTGCAATCGATTGCTTATGCATCCAGACGTCTATATAAGGCTGAGAGAGCCCACAGCATGTTTGAAAAAGAAACGTTAGCGTGTGTTTATGGGGTAAAGAAAATGCATCAATATCTGTTTGGGCTCAAATTTGAATTATAAACTGACCATAAGGCACTGATATCCCTTTTCTCCGAAAGTAAGGGAATAAATACGAATGCATCGGCCCACATCCAGAGATGGGCGCTCACGTTATCCGCGTACAACTGCGCCACAGGCCAGGCATAGAAAACTGTGCTGATGCTCTCAGTAGGCTGCCATTGCCCACCACGGGGGTGGAAATGGTGCAGCCCACAGATTTAGTCATCGTTATGGAAGCATTCGAGAGTGAGCAATCACACGTCATAGCCCGACGGTAATATTCATTGACTGTATCTTGCTTCAATCTTTTTAACCCATTCTTATTAAGGTTGGCTGGAATTTTGTTTACCTGGGCAGGTTGGGTGTGGGAGGTCAGCGTGGTGGGTCGTGGACCCGTTCCTCATTTCATACTGCTCCTCAGCTCGACTTTCCCTTAATGGCGCCTATTAAGGCAGGTCTGCGCGTTAGCCGGCCCTATTAAATGGTGCAGGTCTGATGACATCATCAATAACTCATATCCAGCCGGATATTTAAAGAGATTTTAGCCACATTGCATTTGAAGATTCATCTAGGAGTGTGCAGGCAGTACATTTCAGCATTTGGGTCTTGCTTAGCCTTGCACACATGGCAGGACAGAGACAGAGGGCAGCACCCAGGTTCTCAGATGACTCCCTACATAAGCTTGTGTAGGGAGTCAGATAATGATGTGTATGCGTAAATAATTGACAAACTGAGCCAAGAGAAAAGTAATTTAACTGTGCTTTTATACAACCCAAAATGGTAACCCCAAACCGGCATGGACCAGCATAACTGCAGCAACTGTGAATAGCTCCCGCAGGGTCCTAATGCCCGTCCTATGAGCTGTAACAACATATAGAGTACGAACACAACATATCTCCCCCCTTTTTAAAACCACAGTCTACGAACAAAGTTCTTGAGATAGCCAAGCCGTGTTCTGATACGCTGAGACTGGCGTGGAGCTTGCGGTGTTTGACTGAGGTTTTCAGTTGGGAAACAGAATGGTGCCTCTGTTCCGTCTTGCTGTTCTGTTGGCCTGTGAGTTGGGATCAGCGTTCCATCGAGTTCCATCATTGAGCTTGTAGGTGTGAGGGCTGAACTTTAGCCCGATCTGTTTTGGAGGCGAAAATGAAGATGTGAGCTTATGACTACGGTTTGGGCGCTTAACTCTGACCCAATCTCCGTTCTTCAATTTGGTGAAAAGAATGATTCAAATTAGCCTTCGTACCCCACCACCCGGCCCCACCGCGCCCCCCCCCCCCACGGCCCCCCCTCCACCCCACCGCCTTTCCTGTCCACACCCAGGGACCCTCCACTTCCGTGGCCGAGATGGATAAAACGTTTTTCTATATACATGAGAGTGAGTGGGTTAGAAGGCAACAATGTAACACCAGCTCACCGCCGTGCAATACTTACCACTGCCTCGGCACCAAAGGCCAACGCATCTTTGACCAAATCAAAGACACGGAGTCCTACGACAAAACAGTAAGCGTCCTAGAGAACTATTTGGGGCCAAGTATCATGATGGAGAGATACCAATTTCATCAAAAAAGGCAAGGGAACGGTGAACCAATCCAACAATACATCATTTCATTAACTTTACTGGCCGCTACGTGTAACTTTGGAGCACTCACAGAGGAAATGATCAGGGATCAAATTATTGAGAAATCAATGATCCCCCGCATTCAGGAACGCTTGCTAATGGAAGATGACATTGTCATTGGACAAAGCAACTAATTTGGCCATCCAAATCGAATCAGCGCTTTCAGATTCAAAAACGATCAGATCCCCTGCTCCCCCTGTGCAGCAACCTGCAGCTACAACCCATGTGCAAGGCATTCGTCCAAAGCGGAAATTACAGCAGAGACCCAGGGCTAGTAATAAGCCACCCACTATAGATCGTGGGCTAAACTTCCACTGCTTTAACTGTGGGGACAAATCACACTCAGTAAAGAGTCCTAACTGCCCTGCATGTGGGAAGAAATGCTCTGCATGTGGTTAAATTAACCATTTTGCTAGTGTCTGTCGCTCATCTCAGCATATTCGACATGTGGACAATCCCGTTAGTGATAAACACAGTATGGTTTACACTGTTAGTGACATTTCGCACATCGGTTCAGGCAAATTCAAGAACTGTGAGATAAACATTGATGGCACGTCTTGCTGCCTCCTCATTGACCTTGGAGCCAAAGTCTCCATTTTGAGCGAGGCTGTGGACATAACCCACTTCACACACTGTCAATTGCAGCCCGCAACTTCCATTCGACACGCGTACTCCGAATCCAAAATTGAGGTACTCGGGGTCATATACTACAAAGACATAACATTGGAGAACTTTTCTTTTTCTGTCGCGAAGGGACAAAGCCTCATGAGTTTTGACATTTTTGACAAGCTTGCGTTCAAAGTTTATGATCCAACAGGCACACCTGTGTACACGATGGACTTTGACGAGCAGTATCCCTCACTCTTCACAGGGTTTGGAGTGACAACAAAATTCTGTCATCGTCCCCGCTTTGACCCTTCTGTCAAATTGGTTACGCAGCGACTTCACCGTCTCCCATTCGCAGTTCACGACCAAGTATCCGCAGAATTAACACGACCCGAATCTCAGGGAATCATTGAGAGCATCGACTCCTCACCCTGGATCTTGTACTTAGTCATTGCTTGGTGTAAAAATGGGGAGATTGCCTATGCATCGATCTGAAAGAGGTCAACAAGGCCATCATCCCTGACAAGTACCCACTTCCTACCATCGACGAATTGTCTTCAGAAATTCATGGCTCAATAGTCTTTACGAAACTCGACATGCAGCGCACTTACCTGCAAATACCCCAAGCAGAGGACAGCAAACCGCTCACAGCATTCACGAAGCATGACGGTTTGTATCAGTATCGACGCATGCACTACGGACTATCTCCTGCATCAATTTCATTTCAGAAGATTGTTACTACTATGCTAGCAGGCACAGTGGAAGCCCTCAATCTGCTTGACAATACCGTCGTCCATGAACGGACAATGGAAGAACATAACCAGCGACTTCATGCAGTTATGGCTAGACTTGTGTAAGAATTCGGTGAAAACACTTTTTGGACCTTTTGGACTTTGTTTGGACATATTCATTGCACAGCAGAAGAGCTGAGGTGGGAGCAGGTCCAAATATGTTTAACTTGAATACAAGTCAGCTGGGCAGGAATGAGAATGGATGAAAGCAGGAACATCATAGAAACATTTGAAACATAGTAAATAGGTGCAGGAGTAGGCCATTCGGTCCTTCGAGCCTGCACTCAATATGATAATGACTGATCAAGTAGTTCAGGAGTCCTAGAAATGACCGCAGCTCCATCATGATCTGTGACCTCGGTGGGATCTCGATTGCCTCCGTCTTCGAATCAGTGGGCCTGCTGCCGTCCGACATGATTCTTCTCCCCAGGAACTCCACTTCAGGCGCCAGGAGAACACACTTCGAACGTTTTAACCTGAGCCCCACCCAGTTGAGTCGACTAAGAACCTCCTCCAGGTTCTGCAGATGCTCGACTGTGTCCCGACCTGTAACCAAGCTGTCGTCCTGGAAGACCACCGTGCGCGGGACTGATGTCAGTAAGCTTTCCATGTTTCTCTTGAATATCGGCGTGGCTGATCGAATTCCAAACGGGCATCAGTTGTAAATGAAGAGACCTTTGTGCGTGTTGATGCAGGTGAGGCCCTTCGATGATTCCTCCAGTTCCTGCGTCATGTAGGCCGAGGTCATGTCCAGCTTCGTGAACGTCTTTCCTCCCACCAGGGTAGCAAAAAGGCCATCAGCCTTTGGTAGTGGGTATTGATCCTGCAGGGAGAAACGATTGATAGTTACTTTGTAATCACAACAGATTCTGACGGTGCCATCTCTCTTGAGGACTGTGACGATCGGATTGGGCCACTCGTTGAATTCGATCGGCGAAATGATGCCCTCACATTGCAGCTGGTCTAGCGCGATCTCTACCCTTTCTCTCATCATGTATGGTACTGCTTTCGCCTTGTGATGGATGGGTCGCGCCCCCGGAATTAGGTGGATCTGCACTTTTGTTCCTTGGAACTTCCCGATGCCTGGTTCGAACAGCGAAGGGAACTTCTTTAAGATCTGGGCACACGAAGTATCATCAGCGGACAAGAGTGCTCGGACGCCGTCCCAGTTCCAGCGTATCTTTCTCAGTCAGCTCCTGCCAAGTAGCGTGGGACCATCGCCCGATACCACCCAGAGTGGTAGCTTGTGCACATCTCCATCATAGGAGACCTTTACAGTAACACTGCCGATTACAGGAATCAGTTCCTTTGTGTAAGTTCTCAGTTTCGTGTGAATGGGAGTCAAGAATGGCCTTGAGGCCTTGCTGCACCACAATTTATCGAAAGTCTTTTGCTCATAATGGACTCGCTCGCGCATGTGTCCAGCTCCATTGACACCGGGAGTCCATTCAATTCAACCTTCAGCATTATTGGGGGACACTTTGTGGTAAATGTGTGCACCCCATATACTTCTGCCTCCTCGGTCTGAGGCTCTGGTTCGTCGTGATCCGCCATGGATCTGTCCTCCTCTGCAACATGGTGGTTTGCAAGATTGACAGGGTTTGCAGCTCGCCTGCACATATGTTTGAGGTGTCCCATTGTTTCACAGCCCTTGCAAACATACCCTTTGAAGCGGCATGAATAGAAATGATGATCACCCCCGCAGCTCCAACAAGGTATTAATGGCCTTGCATTCATCACCTTTGATGGTGGACTCTGAGACAAGTGCAGACGTGCAACTGCAGGCAATAGGGGCCTACCCTGTATGTTGCGATTTGAAAACAGCATTACTTTGTTCACAGTACTTGTAGCAGCACTCATGTGCTGAGAGATTAGCTTAGTATTGTCACTGGTGGCAATGATCACCTGGGCCATAATTAGGTCTTTACTCAAGGTTGGGATCTCGACAGTCAAAAGTTTGCGAAGTATCACTTCGTGGCCAATGCCAAGTACGAAAAAGTTACTGAGCATATGCTCCAAATGTCCTTCAAATTCGCAATGTCCTGCAAGGCATCTTAGCTCGGCAACATAACTCGATACTTCCTGGCCTTCAGACCTTTTGTAGGTGTAGAACCGGTACCTCGCCATCAGAACGCTTTCCTTCAGGTTCAGATGCTCCCGGACTGGTGTGCACAACTCATCATACGATTTCTCTGTGAGTTGCGCTGGAGCAAGCAGAATTTTCATGAGGCCATACTTTGGTGCCCCGCAGACGGTGAGGAGAATCGCGCTTCGTTTGGCAGCGTTTGTTTTTCCTTCCAGCTCGTTGGCCACAAAGTATTGGTTGAGTCGCTCCACGAAGGTTTTTCAATCATCTCCCTCCGAAAATGTTTCCAGGATTCCCACTGTTCTCTGCATCATTGGGTTCATCATCTGTATCTCATTGCCAGTTGTTATGTATGAATAAAGAGTCTGACTGGATACTGTGAGCTCAAAGTACAGTGTGACCTTAGTCTTTTATTGCAGGTCTCCAGATTACCTCTCCAGCCTGTGAGGACTCCTTAAGTACCTATGCTCCCAAGGGATTGTGGGATCCCTTGGGACTCCAGGGACTGAGCCCTCTGGTGGCTACGCAAGGTATATACAGGTTTACATATATAACACACCTCATGTTAGATGTCTGTAAATTTCGAATACGTACTGACGAAGCACATGAAAGATCCAAGCGCATTAAACAAAGGCCTCTAGAACATTCACACAGGCTGACCTAAACTACTTTGGTGGGCATCTGTGCCACAACAGCAGATGGACCCTTTTTTAACACTTCCCATTTTCATTTTTTCAGTCGAGCAACTGCGGACAGGCAGGGGTCCACCTCAAACACTTCCTTTGACTGATGTGGAGGAGAGAATCTCTGCCCTCATCGTAGTCCCATGAGGGCCGGTGCGGGGGTCCTTGTGACATGGGATAGGTGCGGGACAGTGCGGAGTCCTTTCGGCCCAGGATGGCAGGGGCTTCAGTTCCCAGACCAGCTTCAGCCCTTTGTTTCTAACCTCAGCCCTGCTGAGCATCGCCCATTACCCGAGCAACATCAGTTTTTGGCGTAGTCCCTAAGCGCCACCTACAAAGCTAATGGCCAATCTGCGCTGCTCCAAATTCAAAGTTAATTCCGGCGAATCATGGATTTTATTTTGCCGCATTTGGGCCACTAAAAAATCGCATGTACATAGAAACATAGAAACATAGAAAATAGGTGCAAAAGTAGGCCATTCGGCCCTTCGAGCCTGCACACCCATTCAATATGATCATGGCTGATTATGCAACTTCAGTACCCCATTCCTGCTTTCTCTCCATACCTCTTGCTCCCTTTAGCCGTAAGGGCCATATCTAACTACCTTTTCAATATATCTAACAAACTGGCCTCAACAACTTTCTGTGGTAGAGAATTCCACAGCTGTACAATTCTATGAGTGAAGAAGTTTCTCCTCATCTCGGTCCTAAATGGCTAACCCCTTATCCTTCGAATGGGACCCCTGGTTCTGGACTTCCCCAACATCGGGAACATTCTTCCTGCATCTCACCTGTCCAATCCTGTCAGAATTTTATATGTTTCTATGAGATCCCCTTTCATTCTTCAAAATTCCAGTGAATATAAGCCTAATCAATCCAGTTTTCTTCATATATCAGTCCTGCCATCCCGGGAATCAGTCTGGTGAACCTTCGCTGCACTCACTCAATAGAAAGAATGTCCTTCCTCAGATTAGGAGACCAAAACTGTACACAATATTCAAGGTGTGGCCTCACCAAGGCCCTGTACAACTGCAGTAAGACTTCCCTGCTCCGATACTCAAATCCTCTCGCTATGAAGGCCAACATGCCATTTGCCTTCTTCATCGCCTGCTGTACCTGCATACCAACTTTCAATGACTGATGTACCATGATACCCAGGTCTCGTTGCACCTCCCCTTTTCCTAATCTCTCACCATTCAGATAATATTCTGCCTTCCAGTTTTTGCCATCAAATTTATCTACATTATACTGCATTTGCCCACTCACCTAATCTATCCAAGTCACCCTGCAGCCTCTTAGCATCCTCCTCACAGCTCACACTGCCAATCAGCTAAGTGTCATCTGCAAACTTGGAGATATTACATTCAGTTCCTTTGTCTACATCATTATATTGTAAATAGCTGGGGTGCCAGCAAGGAAGTTTGCGGTACCCCGCCTGCCATTCTGTAAAGGCCCTGTTTATTCCTACTCTTTGCTTCCTGTCTGCCAATCAGTTCTCTATCCACATCAATCCAATACCTTCAATATCATGTGCTTTAAGTTTGCACACTAATCTCTGATGTGGGACCTTGTCAAAAGCCTTTTGAAAGTCCAAATACACCACATCCACTGGTTCTCCCTTGTCCACTCTACTAGTTACATCCTCAAAAAATTCTAGAAGATTTGTCAAGCATGATTTCCCTTTCATAACTCCATGTTGACTTGGACCGATCCTATCACTGCTTTCCAAATGCGCTGCTATTACATCTTTAATAATTGATTCCAACATTTTCCCCACTACCGATGTCAAGCAAACCGGTGTATAATTCCCTGTTTTCTCTCTCCCTCCATTTTTAAAAAGTAGGGTTTCATCAGCTACCCTCCAATTCATAGGAACTGATCCAGAGTCTATAGAATATTGGAAAATGACCACCAATGCATCCACTATTTCTAGGGCCACTTCCTTAAGTATTCTGGGATGCAGACTCTCAGGCCCTGAGGATTTCTTGGCCTTCAATCCCATCAATTTCCCTAACACAATTTCCTGACTAATAAAGATTTCCTTCAGTTCCTCCATCTCGCTAGACCCTCGGTCTCCTAGTATTTCCAGAAGGTTATTTGTGTCTTCCTCAGTGAAGACAGAACCAAAGAATTTGTTCAATTGGTCTGCCATTTCTTTGTTCCCCATTATAAATTCACCTGATTCTGTCTGCAAGGGACCTACTAATCTTTTTCTCTTCACATATCTATAGAAGCTTTTGCAGTCAGTGTTTATGTTCCCTGCTAGCTTACTCTCATATTCTATTTACCCCCTCCTATTTATACCTTTTGTCCTCCTCTGCTGAATTCTAAATTTCTCCCAGTCATCAGGTTTGCTGCTTTTTCTGGCCAATTTAGATGCCTCTTCCTTGGTTTTAACACGATGCCTAATTTCCCTTGTAAGCCACGGTTGAGCCACCTTCCCCTTTTTATTTTTACGCCAGACAGGGATGTACAATTGTTGAAGTTCATCCATGTTATCTTTAAATATCTGCCATTGCCTATCCACCAGCAACCCTTTAAGTATCATTTGCCAGTCGATCATAGCCAATTCACGTCTCATACCATTAACGTTACCTTTCTTTAAGTTCATGACCCTAGTCTCTGAGTTAATTGTGTCACTCTCCATCTTAATGAAGAATTCTACCATATTATGATCACTCTTCCCCAAGGGGCCTCACACAAAAAGATTGCTAATTAATCTTCTCTCATTACACAACACCCAGTCTAGGATGGCCAGCTCTCTAGTTGGTTCCTCGATGTATTGGTCTAGGAACCCATCCCTTATACACTCCAGGAAATCCTCCTTAACTGTATTGCTACCAGTTTGGTTAGCCCAATCCATATGTAGATTAAAGTCACCCATGATAACAGCTGTCCCTAATTTCCTGTTTGATGCCATCCCCAACCTCACTACTACTGTTTGGTGGTCTGTACACAACTCCCACTAGCGTTTTCTGCCCTTTGGTGTTCGGCAGCTCTACCCATACAGATTCTACATCATCCAAGCTAATGTCCTTCCTTACTTTTGCGTTAATCTCCTCTTTAACCAACAACGCTACCCCACTTCCTTTTCCTTTCTGTCTATCCTTCCTGAATATTGAATACCCCTGGATGTTGAGTTTCCAGCCTTGGTCACCCTGGAGCCATGTCTCTGTAATCCCATTTACATCATATCCGTTAACAGCTATCTGCGCAGTCAATTCATACACCTTATTAGGAATGCTCCTTGCATTGACACACAGAGCCTTCAGGCTTGTTTTTTTTAACACTCTTTGTCCTTTTAGAGTTATGTTCTTCAACTGCGCCAAAAATCACCATGTACTGCGTACAGTTTTGGTCTCCTTATTTAAGGAGTGATATACTTGAATTAGAGGCAATTCAGAGAAAGTTCACTTGGTTGATTCCTGAGATGACGGGGTTGACTTATGAAGAAAGGTTGAGCAGGTTGAGCCTATACTCATTGGAGTTTAGAAGAATGAGAGGTGACTTATTGAAACATGTAAGCTACTGAGGGGGTTTGACAAAGTAGATGCAGAGAAGATGTTTCCCCTCATGGGGGAATCTAGAACTAGGGGACATAGTTTCAGAATAAGGGATCACCTATTTAGAACTGAGATGAGGAGGAATTTATTCTCTCTGACGGTTGCTAATCTGTGGAATTCTCTGTCCCAGAGAGCTGTGCAGGCTGGGTCATTGAATATATTTAAAGTGGAAATAGACAGATTTTTGAGCGATAAAGGAATGCGGGGTTATGGGGACCAGGCAGGGAAGTGGACTTGAGCCCATGATTAGATCAGCCATGATCTTATTAAATGTTGGAGCAGGCTAGAGTGGCCAAATGGCCTACACCAGCTCCTATTTCTTATGTATACTCTTATAAGGTTTCGAGAAAGTTTCAAGTGCCTGAGCCATCCGTTTATGGAATATATTCGGGGCGTTGTGAAAACCTTGAGGTAAACATGTCCACGGATAGCTTTGATCTTCAAAGGTGAAGGCAAATTTATACTGATCCTCTGCCCGAACAGGAAAACTCCAGAATCCATTTGAAATGTCAAAGGTGGAGTATTGCAGCTACCTGGTGGAGTCTGGGATATGAGAGTGGGGGGCCCAAACAACAGGGGCGCAAGCTGGGGTTACTAAATTAAGCTTGCGATAATCAATTGTTAGACGCCAACTATCTTCTGGTTTCTTAACTGGCCAGGTTGGAGAATTAATGGTAAGCGTGCCAGTGTGGATAAAACCACAAGACTTAGCTTCAGAGAGATTTGGACTTAGCAAAAACCTCTGAAAATTTATGAATTTGTTGATTGACCACGGGGTCTTCAGTCCCGGGAAGGGCGAATCCCTTGGGTTTTTTAATCACATATACCAAATGGGCATCGAAATAGGTGTTGGTGGTCACTCATTACAGTACCACTAAAGACAATTGTCAGCATTGACAAGGACAGCATGGTGTTTATACAACATGTCACTTCCGAGGATACCTTGCTGTCATAGGTGGCCATGTATACAGGAGAGGGGACTTCAATGGAATTACCATCGATAGACAATACTATAGAGCTCAATCCCTGATTAGCAAACTAAGTACAAGCATTAATGCTGGAAAGGTTTAGGGCGGTGCCAGAATGGGAAAAGGGAGCAGGGTCATGTAAAATAGTCATAGCGGAATCGGAATCCACAAGTGGCTGCCTCCATGATCAGTGGCCCAGACAAAGGGTCGGCCGTCCTCCCCGTATTAGACAGGAGAAGTCTTGATCAAAGCGTAGGCCTGTGGCCGTAACTGGGGCTGTGAGCCTCGGAGCGTATGTCCGCTATGAGTAACAGACAAAACGTTTTGCCCCTTGTCTGATCGTGTTTCATGGCCACAACTGCTGCCAAAATGTTTTCTAGCTGTTGCTGCACAGAGTTCAAATCAGGTCCGTTAACTTCATGGATTGAGGGTTGGCAACGTGGGCCATTATTCGGACATTGACTATAGCGGCATTTGCGAGAATATTGTCCAGGCTTACAACAGTTATAACAAATTAAGTTGCGTCTTTCTCCCGGCTGGAGAGGGGTCTGTGGAATCAGAGGACCTTCCATCCCCAACACTTTGGACTTAGTAGGGACGAGGGACGATTTACCTCGGTCCCAAGCTCGAGTGCAAGAGTCCAGCAGATCAGCCCAAGGAGTTCCCTGATGGACAGTAATACCAAGAATGTCCCTTATGGACATCTTAAGAGAGGATTGATGAATGTCAGTTTAAATCCCTCAATTTCCCAAAAATCTTGACCATCACGGTTTTCCTGGGACTGGTCGTACAAATCATACAGTCGATTTGCAAAGGCCATGGTGTGTTCATTAGCTTCCTGCCGGGCTTCCCCAGCCGCGTGCGAGAAATTGACTGATTTCATTCCCAAATGGGTGCAAATATGAGGAGAGACTGGATCAACTGGGCCTTGAGACACTGGAGTTTAGAAGGATGAGAGGAGATCTCGTAGAAATGTATAAGATTCTGACGGGACATAGAAACATAGAAACATAGAAAATAGGTGCAGGAGCAGGCCATTCATCCCTTCTAGCCTGCACCGCCATTCAATGAGTTCATGGCTGAACATGAAACTTCAGTACCCCCTTCCTGCTTTCTCGCCATAACCCTTGATCCCCCGAGTAGTAAGGACTTCATCTAACTCCCTTTTGAATATATTTAGTGAATTGGCCTCAACTACTTTCTGTGGTAGAGAATTCCACAGGTTCACCACTCTCTGGGTGAAGAAGTTTCTCCTCATCTCGGTCCTAAATGGCTTACCCCTTATCCTCAGACTGTGACCCCTGGTTCTGGACTTCCCCAACATTGGGAACATTCTTTCTGCATCTAACCTGTCTAAACCCGTCAGAATTTTAAACGTTTCTATGAGGTCCCCTCTCATTCTTCTGAACTCCAGTGAATACAAGCCCAGTTGATCCAATCTTTCTTGATAGGTCAGTCCCGCCATCCCGGGAATCAGTCTGGTGAACCTTCGCTGCACTCCCTCAATAGCAAGAATGTCCTTCCTCAAGTTAGGAGACCAAAACTGTACACAATACTCCAGGTGTGGCCTCACCAAGGCCCTGTACAACTGTAGCAACACCTCCCTGCCCCTGTATTCAAATCCCCTCGCTATGAAGGCCAACATGCCATTTGCTTTCTTAACCGCCTGCTGTACCTGCATGCCAACCTTCAATGACTGATGTACCATGACACCCAGGTCTCGTTGCACCTTCCCTTTTCCTAATCTGTCACCATTCAGATAATAGTCTGTCTCTCTGTTTTTACCACCAAAGTGGATAACCTCACATTTATCCACATTATACTTCATCTGCCATGCATTTGCCCACTCACCTAACCTATCCAAGTCACTCTGCAGCCTAATAGCATCCTCCTCGCAGCTCACACTGCCACCCAACTTAGTATCATCCGCAAATTTGGAGATACTGCATTTAATCCCCTCGTCTAAATCATTAATGTACAATGTAAACAGCTGGGGCCCCAGCACAGAACCTTGCGGCACTCCACTAGTCACTGCCTGCCATTCTGAAAAGTACCCGTTTACTCCTACTCTTTGCTTCCTGTCTGACAACCAGTTCTCAATCCACGTCAGCACACTACCCCCAATCCCATGTGCTTTAACTTTGCACATTAATCTCTTGTGTGGGACCTTGTCGAAAGCCTTCTGAAAGTCCAAATATACCACATCAACTGGTTCTCCTTTGTCCACTTTACTGGAAACATCCTCAAAAAATTCCAGAAGATTTGTCAAGCATGATTTCCCTTTCACAAATCCATGCTGACTTGGACCTATCATGTCACCATTTTCCAGATGCACTGCTATGACATCCTTAATAATTGATTCCATCATTTTACCCACTACTGAGGTCAGGCTGACCGGTCTATAATTCCCTGTTTTCTCTCTCCCTCCTTTTTTAAAAAGTGGGGTTACATTGGCTACCCTCCACTCGATAGGAACTGATCCAGAGTCAATGGAATGTTGGAAAATGACTGTCAATGCATCCGCTATTTCCAAGGCCACCTCCTTAAGTACTCTAGGATGCAGTCCATCAGGCCCTGGGGATTTATCGGCCTTCAATCCCATCAATTTCCCCAACACAATTTCCCGACTAATAAAGATTTCCCTCAGTTCCTCCTCCTTACTAGACCCTCTGACCCCTTTTATATCCGGAAGGTTGTTTGTGTCCTCCTTAGTGAATACCGAACCAAAGTACTTGTTCAATTGGTCTGCCATTTCTTTGTTCCCTGTTATGACTTCCCCTGATTCTGACTGCAGGGGACCTACGTTTGTCTTTACTAACCTTTTTCTCTTTACATACCTATAGAAACTTTTGCAATCCGCCTTAATGTTCCCTGCAAGCTTCTTCTCGTACTCCATTTTCCCTGTCCTAATCAAACCCTTTGTCCTCCTCTGCTGAGTTCTAAATTTCTCCCAGTCCCCAGGTTCGCTGCTATTTCTGGCCAATTTGTATGCCACTTCCTTGGCTTTAATACTATCCCTGATTTCCCTAGATAGCCACGGTTGAGCCACCTTCCCCTTTTTATTTTTACGCCAGACAGGAATGTACAATTGTTGTAATTCATCCATGCGGTCTCTAAATGTCTGCCATTGCACATCCACAGTCAACCCCCTAAGTATCCTTCGCCAATCTATCCTAGCCAATTCACGCCTCATACCTTCAAAGTTACCCTTCTTTAAGTTCTGGACCATGGTCTCTGAAATTACTGTTTCATTCTCCATCCTAATGCAGAATTCCACCATATTATGGTCACTCTTCCCCAAGGGGCCTCGCACAATGAGATTGCTAATTAATCCTCTCTCATTAAACAACACCCAGTCTAAGATGGCCTCCCCCCTAGTTGGTTCCTCAACATATTGGTCTAGAAAACCATCCCTTATGCACTCCAGGAAATCCTCCTCCACCGTATTGCTTCCAGTTTGGCTAGCCCAATCTATGTGCATATTAAAGTCACCCATTATAACTGCTACACCTTTATTGCATGCACCCCTAATTTCCTGTTTGATGCCCTCCCCAACATCCCTATTACTGTTTGGAGGTCTGTACACAACTCCTACTAACGTTTTTTGCCCTTTGGTGTTCTGCAGCTCTACCCATATAGATTCCACATCATCCAAGCTAATGTCTTTCCTAACTATTGCATTAATCTCCTCTTTAACCAGCAATGCTACCCCACCTCCTTTTCCTTTTATTCTATCCTTCCTGAATGTTGAATACCCCTGAATGTTGAGTTCCCAGCCCTGATCATCCTGGAGCCACGTCTCCGTAATCCCAATCACATCATATTTGTTAACATCTATTTGCACAATTAAATTCATCCACCTTATTGCGGATACTCCTTGCATTAAGACACAAAGCCTTCAGGCTTGTTTTATTAACACCCTTTGTCCTTTTAGAATTTTGCTGTACAGTGGCCCTTTTTGTTCTTTGTCTTGGGTTTCTCTGCCCTCCACTTTTCCTCATCTCCTTTCTGTCTTTTGCTTTTGTCTCCTTTTTGTTTCCCTCTGTCTCCCTGCATTGGTTCCCATCCCCCTGCCATATTAGTTTAAATCCTCCCCAACAGCACTAGCAAACACTCCCCCTAGGACATTGGTTCTGGTCCTGCCCAGGTGCAGACCGTCCGGTTTGTACTGGTCCCACCTCCCCCAGAACCGGTCCCAATGCCCCAGGAATTTGAATCCCTCCCTGCTGCACCACTGCTCAAGCCATGTATTCATCTGCGCTATCCTGCGATTCCTACTCTGACTATCACGTGGCACTGGTAGCAATCCCGAGATTACTACTTTTGAGGTCCTACTTTTTAATTTAGCTCCTAGCTCCTTAAATTCGTTTCGTAGGACCTCATCCCTTTTTTTACCTATGTCGTTGGTACCAATGTGCACCACGACAACTGGCTGTTCTCCCTCCCATTTCAGAATGTCCTGCACCCGCTCCGAGACATCCTTGACCCTTGCACCAGGGAGGCAACATACCATCCTGGAGTCTCGGTTGCGGCCGCAGAAACGCCTATCTATTCCCCTCACAATTGAATCCCCTATCACTATCGGGACAGGTTAGATGCGGGAAGAATGTTCCCGATGTTGGGGAAGCCCAGAACCAGGGGACACAGTCTTAGGATAAGGGATAGGCCATTTAGGATTGAGATGAGGAGAAACTTCTTCACTCAGAGAGTTGCTAACCTGTGGAATTCCCTGCCGCAGAGAGTTGTTGACGCCAGTTCATTGGATATATTCAAGAGGGAGTTAGATATGGCCCTTACGGCTAAAGGGATCAAAGGGTATAGAGAGAAAGCAGGAAAGGGGTACTGAGGTGAATGATCAGCCATGATCTTATTCAGTGGCGGTGCAGGCTCGAAGGGCCGAATGGCCTACTCCTGCACCTATTTTCTATGTTTCTATGTTTCAAAATTTCATCCATGATGTTCCACCAACCTTTACTTTTATCATAGATTTCTCGTGAGAGTGACACCTTGAGTTACCGTGAGGCACATGCCAACAGAATTTTTTTAAGTCTTTCAATTCTAACTCCTGGTGACAGTGACGGAAATCACCCCATTCACATGTTAGGGCAACTGGGTTGGTCTCTTATCGAAACGTATCTTATTGAAATGTATAAGGTTATGAGAGGGCTTGACAAAGTGGATGCAGAGAGGATGTGTCCACTGATGGGCCACATCTAACTCCCTTTTGAATATATCTAATGAACTGGCCTCAACCACTTTCTGTGGTAGATAATTCCACAGGTTCACAATTCTCTGAGTGAAGAGTTTCTCCTCATCTCGGTCCTAAATGGCTTCCCCATTACCCTTAGACTGTGAGTCCTGGTTCTGGACTTCCCCAATATCGGGAACATTCTTCCTGCAACTAACCTGTCCAATCCTGTCAGAATTTTATATGTTTCTGTGAGATCCCCTTTCATTCTTCTAAATTCCAGTGAATATTAGCCAAGTCGATTCAGTCTTTCTTCATATGTCAGTCCTGCCATCCCGGGAATCATTCTGGTGAACCTTCGCTGCACTCCCTCAATAGCAAGAATGTCCTTCCTCAGATTAGGAGACCAAAACTGTACACAATATTCCAGGTGTGGCCTCAGTACAACTGCAGTAAGACCTCCCTGCTCCTATACTCAAATCCCCTCACTATGAGGGCCAACATGTCATTTGCCTTCTTCACACCTCCTGTACGTGCATGCCAACTTTCAATGACACCCAGGTCTCGTTGCACCTCCCCTTTTCCTAATCTGTCACGAATCAGATAATATTCTGCCTTCCTGTTTTTGCCAGCAAAGTGGATAACCTCATATTTATCTACATTATACTGCATCTGCCATGCATTTGCCCTCTCACCTAACCTGTCCAAGTCACCCTGCAGCCTCTTAGCATCCTCCTCACAGCTCACACTGCCATCCAGTTTAGTGTAATCTGCAAATTTTGAGATATTACATTCAATTCCTTCATCTAAATCATTAATGTATATTGTAAATAGCTGTGGTCCCAGCACTGAACCTTGCGGTACCCCGCTAGTCACTGCCTGCCATTCTGAAAAAGATCCATTTATTCTTATTCTTTGCTTCCTGTCTGCCAACCATTTCTCTATCCACATCAATACATTACCCCCAATAACATGTACTTTAATTTTGCACATTAATCTCTTGTGTGGGACCTTGTCAAAAGCCTTTGAAATTCCAAATACATCACATCCACTGGTTCTCCCTTGTCCACTCTACTAGTTACATCCTCAAAAAATTCTGGAAGATTTGTCAAGCATGATTTCCCTTTCATAAATCCATGCTGACTTGGACCGATCCTGTCACTGCTTTCCAAATGCGCTGCTATTACATCTTTAATAATTGATTCCAACATTTTCCCCACTACCGATATCAGGCTAACCGGTCTATAATTCCGTTTTCTCTCTCCCTCCTTTTTTAAAAAGTGGGGTTACGTTGGCTACCCTCCAATCCATAGGAACTGATCCAGAGTCTATAGAATGTTGGAAAATGAACACCAATGCATCCACTATTTCTAGGGCCACTTCCTTAAGTACTCTGGGATGCAGACTATCAGGCCCTGGGTATTTATCGGCATTCAGTCCCATAATTTTCCCTAACACAATTTCCTGACTAATAATGATTTCCTTCAGTTCCTCCTTCTCGCTACACCCTCAGTCCCCTAGTATTTCCGGAAGGTTATTTGTGTCTTCCTTCGTGAAGACAGAACTGAAGTATTTGTTCAACTATTCTGCCATTTCTTTGTTCTCCATTATAAATTCACCTGATTCTGACTGCAAGGGATCTACATTTGTCTTCACTAATCTTTTTCTCTTCACATATCTATAGAAGCTTTTGCAGTCAGTTTTTATGTTCCCTGCAATCTTACTCTCATACTCTATTTCCCCCCTCCTAATTAAACCCTTAGTCCTCCTCTGCTGAATTCTAAATTTCTCCCAGTCCTCAGGTTTGCTGCTTTTTCTGGCCAATTTATATGCCTCTTCCTTGGATTTAACACTATCCCTAATTTCCCTCATTAGCCACTATCCCCATTTTATTTTTACTCCAGACAGGGATGTACAATTGTTGAAGTTCACCCATGTGATCTTTAAATGTCTGCCATTGCCTATCCACCATCAACCCTTTAAATATCATTCGCCAGTTTATCCTAGCCAATTCATGTCTCATACCATCGAAGTTACTTTTCTTTAAGTGGTTGATAAGCGCCTTTTATCATGGAATGGGAACCCATCAGTGAGACATTAAGTAAAGTGGCCGGGGCTTCAGGCCATCGTAAGATAAAGGAAAGCTATTTTGACCACAGACTCATCGAAGCCACACATCAAGGAACAGCCCAATTGACAAAGGAACAGGCACAGACTTGAGTTTGTTTTTCAGTTGCACGGCCTCAGGCGGGAAGGACAGTTGGACTTTTAGCAGTCTTACAGGTATAAGAAAACGGCATTTGGAAGCCATCTTGCTCTCTCCCCTCTTCTACGCCTGCTTGCAACGCACAAGGACTAAGCACTCCATCTGGGATGGAGAGAAGAAATACCAGAGAGCCTTGCTACTTCGACTGGGAAGTGGACCTTGTGACTAGACTTGAATACCATAGATTGGTTCGGACACAGAAGATGCGCCTCATCAGGAGAAGCATTGAGCAAGCCAGAGGGGTAATTGGTGAGCATTTATCTCAGCCCACACATCGTTAAGACCACCGCATAGAGTGAAAGTGTATTGCGTGCCCAACCAAGCCTTAGGGGTTTTAATGGGGAGGCATTTGTAAGGATCATAAGCGTACACACATTCTGTTGGACAGATTTCAGTGGTGCAATTTTGTATCCGAGCAGGGGTGGTTCTACACGTGGGTACTTCATGTTAGGGGCCTGTTTAGACAGGCCAGACTGTGTGTTGTACTGTGTTTGTTTGTATTACACTACCAGTCTATGTTTTTACTGGGTGCAGGTGTGTTTTAACTTGAATAAAAGCATTGTGATGGCTGAAACCAAAAAAATCTGTCTAGGACTGTATATTACTGGTCACGATTATAATTCCGGGGTCTGGAACTATTATAAGAGGGGTGATTCGATACCACCAGGGGCAAAACCACTTACACTTGCTATACATAACATTACACTTAATGCCGATAAGTGAACATTCGCTGCTGGAGAAATATACTTTCTTGGCTCCAGAGCCACAGCACAAGGAGTCAAGTCAATGCTTGACAACATTGATGCAATCCAGCGAATGCAGGAGGCTACCAACATCAAAGAACTTTCATCATTCCTCGGCACTTGCAACTTCGATCTGAAATTCGTCCCGCACTATGTGCACATTGCCAAACCACTTCGCAAGTTGATGCGCAAGGACGTCCCTTGGGAATGGACATATTCCCGGGCTCAGGCATTCACCACACTTAAGGAGAAAATCACATCCCATCCTCATCGCCAAATTAAGCTGTGTATGCATAAATAACTGACAAACTGAGTCAGGAGAAAAGTAACTTAACTGTGCTTTTATATAACCCAAAATGGTGTCTCCATACCAGCATGAGTACAGCAACTGTGAATAGCTCCTGCAGGGTCCTAATGCCCGTCCTATGAGCTGTAACAACAAATAGAGTATGAGCACAACAGATAATACAGGAAGTTCCTCTTCCCTTCTGTTGGGCACAAGGGACCTCACCAGGAGATCAAAAGAGCCTGGCTGTAGTTAGCAGAGGATGTCAACAGCAGGGATGTGATTCGGAGGAGCTGGGTGCAGTGCCAGAAGTGCTCCAATGATCTCATAAGATCAGGAAAGGTGAGTGCTAAGCCACACTCAGTTTTATCCTGATGTGCCTCTCATCACATCCCCATGACTGTGTCTTCCCAAGCCTACTTAGTGGGCAAGGGGAAGGGAGGGATATGGCAGAGGCAGATGAATAATGGTCTCAATCTTATTGACAAGGAAGTCCATGAGCTGCTTGCTCACTTACCTCTTTGTTGGAAGTGAGGTTGGAGGGGAGAGGGGAGAAGAGCTGGTTGACAGTGGAGAAAGGAAGCCAAGGTTATCTTTGCATTCCAGGTTGTTCCTGTAGTCAAGCACAATGTTGGCAGATGGGATGCTACATGTGGTTCACCCAGATATGCCGATGAAAAGCTTAACCAGTTGTGCAGCATGCACATTCAAATCTGCATCCCTTGGAAAGATTGGGGCCATACGACAGGGAGTGACCAGGCTGGGAGAGTGTAAGGGCTTTACTGGGGACAAGAGAATGAAAGTTGGAGGTCAAAGTGTGATTGAGCAGATCAGTAGCTACAGATGTATCGTGGGGATGAGATTCAAAGACTACACAATTAGGTGTGTGAAAATATCTTTGTAAGTGACATGGGGAAGAGTCTTTTTCAGGGGTGGATACATAAACAAGAGTGGTTAATATGTTTTAATTAAGGCTGGACTGGGAATTAAATTAAATTGCTGCAGTGAAGGATAATGAATGTTCTGTGTCAATCATATGACTGTGTTATCCTTCCTCGAATCTATGGTTATTCTGGGGAAACCTTTGGACTTGTGCTTGTAGTATCAAGTTATTTACAATGCTGCTACCAAGCAACCATTACACCATTATGTTCAGCAGTCATAAGAACATAGGAAATAGGAGCAAGGGTAAGCCATTTGGCCCCTCGAGCCTGCTCCGCCATTTAATAAGATCATGGCTGATCTGATCATGGACTCAGCTCCACTTCCCTGCCCACTCCCCATAACCCTTTACTCCCTTTCTGCTCAAAAATCTGTCTATCTCCGCCTTAGATATATTCAATGACCCAGACTCCACAGCTCTCTGGGGCATCAATGTGCATTCTCTTGTTGCTGAGGATTGTTGCTATCATGTTAATCTTGGTCGATTAAATCACAGAGTTTAAAAGAGGAAGCAGGTAGTGTTCACAAAATTGCTAAACTGTCTATTAGGAGCACTTTTTTTAGACTGTAAAAAGGCCATCCGACAGCTAAAAAACAACTCGACCCCAGGAGCAGATGGAATCCCCGCCGAAGCTCTAAAGCATGGTGGAGAAGTTCTCCTGGTGCAAATATATGACCTTGTCTCTTACCTGGAAGGACGAGAGCATGCCAGGGGATCTCAGAGATGCCGTAATCGTGACCATCTTCAAGAAATGTGACAAGTCCAATTTCTGCGAAGTTGCAAAATGAGCTTTAAGGTTAATTTCAACCCGCATATTCTAATTTTGGTTCCAACAGGGTAATAGAAGGCACCTCAAGTCGCTGGATATATATCACTAACGATGTCTCCGTAAGATCCTGCAAATCCCCTGGGAGGACAGGCACACCAACATCAGTGTCCTCGACCAGGCTAACATCCCCAGTATTGAATCACTGACCACACTTGATCAGCTTCGCTGGGCAGGCCACATAGTTTGCATGCCAGATACGAGACTCCCTAAGCAAATGCTTTATGCAAGCTCCTTCATGGTAAACGAGCCAAAGGAGGACAGCAGAAACGTTATAAGGACACCCTGAAAGCCTCCCTGGTAAAGTGCGACATCACCACTGACACCTGGGAGACCCTGGCTGAAGACCGCCCAAGGTGGAGAAAGTACATCCGGGAGGGCGTCGAGCTCTTCGAGTCCCAACGCAAAGAGCATGAAGAGGCCAGGCGCAGGCAGCGGAAGGAGCGCGCGGCAAAACAGCCCCACCGACCCCTTCCCTCGACGAATGTCTGTCCCACCTGTAACAGGGTCTGTGGCTCTCGTATCGGACTGTTCAGCCATCAAAGAACTCACTTTTGGAGAGGAGGCAAGTGTTCCTCGATTTCGAGGGACTGCCTATGATGATGATGAGCAAAACACCAATTTAGATCATTATCATTAGGTGCAAAGGGCTAACTTTAATTAGTCTGCTATTTCGTTAGTTATCTTATTGAATCAATATTCCAGTGATGCATTGGGAGTGATACTAACACAGCTGGAGGGTGTCAGATATTGGGGCAGAAATTGAGTTAATTCGATCTCCATCCACAATGTACAATTCCACAAATTGCAGCCGAGTAGGATTCAAGCGCAAGAATCTCTCCCCAAAAATGAATGCTCAAGACTTGGAGTGCACTATATATCCAAAACCCACTGATTCAGAGACAAAAGTGCTATCAACTTAGCCAAATTGACCCTTATCAAATGGAAATGAACATATAGCAATTTCCCCATTGATTCATGCTGGAAATGCAGTGTTCATTCATCCTGCCCATATAAAACAGGCATTCTGGGGGCGTTATTTCAATTTTCGGCAATCATGTAAAATAAACGATAGCGAATTGATCGTCCATTATGCACCAAGCAGGATTTTCCTTTCAATTGTATTCCATATTTGACATTGCTACTCATTAAAGACAAGTGGTTTTCTTTCCAAAGCTTGACCCCTGAACTCCTCATTTCTGTCCTATTTAGCAGAGCTGGGAAAGGACTTCACCCTCTGGTGAGCCGTCTCCTGAGCTGTCCCTGCAGTAGTACCTGCTGCTGGCTGTCTTCCCATGCACAGATCCCTCCAGCTTACTATCTAATGCAGCCGCAGGAGTACTATTGTCTGTGCAGGTGCTTAGGAGGGATGGCATGTGTGACGGTGCATCCTCAGCAAGGTTGTCCTCCTCTAAGGTGTCGTCTTCAGGCCATTCTTGTTGCTAAGAATGACGTAGAGGAAAGAAAAAAGAGACAAGAGTTAGGATTGCATTATGTGCTGTCTTCTTCTGTAGAGAGGGTGAGAGTTAGTGAGTGGCTATTGAAAGGATAAGTGGAGATGTGTAGGGTTTGTCCATTTATTGCATGTGCTGAGAGCTGGAGAAGAAACAAGGTGGACTGAGGATGGGGAGGTGATGAATGTATTGCACTTTTTGGACTCTTTCCAATTGTCCGAGGCTGGCGATGTATTAGTAACAGTGGTGGTTAATATTTGATATAAATAATACAGCAGTTTATAGTTGAGAATTATATTACCCTAGTGTTCCTTGGGTACAATCTACAATGTCCAGCTCCACGTCCGTTCTGCAGTGTCAGCTGTGGCTCAGTGAGTAGCACATTTGCCGTTGGGTCAGAAGGTTGTGGGTTCAAGTCACAGTCCAGGGACATGAGCGCATAATTTTAGGCTGACACTCCAGTGCAGTACTGAGGGAATGCTTCACTGTTGAAGGTACCGGCTTTCAGATGAGAAATTAAACTGAGGCCCCATCTGCTCTCTCAGGTGGAAGTAAAAGATCTCATTTTGAAGAAGAGCAGAGAGTTATTCCCAGTGTCCTGGCCAATATTTATCCCTCAATCAGCATCACTGAAACAAATTGTCTGGTCATTATCACATTGCTGTATGTGGGAGCTTGCTGTGTGCAAATTGGCTGCCGCGTTTCCCACATTACAGCAGTGATTACACTTCAAAAAGTACTCCATTGGCTGTAAAGCATTTTGAGATGTCCGGTGGTCATGGCAGGCGCTATATAAATGCCAGTCTTTCTTTTCATCCTTGTTTGTCCTCCAGGTACTTGTTTCGGAATCCTCTACCCTTGAGAGTGGTTCCAAGCCCACTGATTATGCCCTACAAAGTAAAGAAAGACTTGCATTTATATAGCACCTTTTATGACCACTGGCATCTCAAAGCGTTTTACAGCCAATGAAGTACTTTTGGAGTGTAGTCACTGTTGTAATGTGGGAAATGTTGCCGCCAATATGGACGCAGCAAGCTGCCACAAACAGCAATGTAATGTATTAGTGACCAGATAATCTGTTCTTTTGTTATGTTGATATGAGGGATAAATATTGCAGTAATCGTGACAATCTTTAAAAAAGGGGACAAGTCCGACTACGGCTACTATAGAGGAATCTCCCTGTTATCAGCCACTGGGAAGGTCATCACTAGAATCCTTCTCAACCGTCTTCTCCCTGTGGCTGAGGAATTTCTCCCGGAGTCACAATGCGGATTCCGTCCACTACGGGGAACAACGGACATAATCTGTACGGTGCGACAACTGCAAGAGAAATGCAGGGAACAGCACCAACCCTTGTCCATGGCCTTCTTTGACCTTACAAAGGCCTTTGACACTGTTAACTGTGAGGGACTATGGCGCAGCCTCCTCCATTTCGGCTCCCTCAAAAGTTTGCTCCACGATGACATGCAAGCTGTGATCCTGACCAACGGATCCACCACAGACCCAATCCATGTCCGGACCAGGGTTAAGCAGGGCTGTGTCACCACGCCAATCTTCCCTATCTTCCTTGCTGCGATGCTCCACCTCACACTCAACAAGCTCTCCTCTGGAGTAGAACAAAACTATAGAACCAGTGGGAACCTGTTGAGCCTTTGTTGCCTCTGCTTTCCATACTTCGGGAGCCTATTATCAGCAAGGGCAGACATCGGCGACGAGGTTCAACACCACCTCCAGTGCGCCAGCGCAGCCTTTGGCCACCTGAGCAAGAGAGTATTCGAACATCAGGCCCTCAAATCTGGCACAAAGCTCATGGTCTACAGGGCTGTCGTAATATCCACCCTCCTGTATGGCTCAGAGATGTGAACCATATACAGTAGACTCCTCAAATCGTTGGAGAAATACCACCAGCTTTGTCTCCGCAAGATCCTGCAAATCCCCTGGGAGGACAGACTCACCAACGTTAGTGTTCTCGATCAGGCCAACATCTCCAGCATCGAAGCACTGACTAAACTCGACCAGCTCCGTTGGGCGGGCCACATTGTTTGCATGCCTGACACAAGACTCCCTACTCGGAAGTCCTACACGGCAAGCGAGTCCCAGGTAGGCAGAGGAAACATTTCAAGGACACCCTCAAAGCCTCTTTGATAAAATGCAACATCCCCACCGACACCTGGGAGTCCCTGGCCAAAGACCACCCTAAGTGGAGCTTCGGGGAGGGCGCTGAGTCTCGTAGCCAAGAGCATGCCGAAAACAAGCGCAGGCAGCGGAAGGAGCGTGCGGCAAACCAGACTCCCCACCCACCCCTTCCTTCAACGACTGTCTGTCCCACCTGTGACAGAGACTGTAATTCCCATATTGGACTGTTCAGTCACCTAAGAACTTAGGTTTAGAGTGGAAGCAAATCTTCCTCGATTTCGAGGGACTGCCGATTATGATGAAATATTGGCCGGACACTGGGGATAATATCCTGCTCTTCTTCAAAATAGTGCCATGAGATATGCAGCAGAAATCATCCAATCACGTATTCTCACATACCCCCGCAGCCCCCCGCCCCGCCTCCCCCCCCTCAAACCTACCCATTCATATTGATGATATGTACAGGCATAGATGGTCTTATCTCTGTCTCCATCTCATTACAAGCTTCTATTGCTCTGGCTTAATAATCCATCCTGCAGACTTTAAAACTACTGGAGTTATTGACTGTAATCAAGTCTTAAAAAAGTGTCCTCATTACTAATTTAATTGGAGGCGTGAATGTAGCCATTGACTTTCAAAGATAAGAGATTACCAGGCACACTGTTACAAACACATCAAAGTGGTTGTAGATTAGTCAAAGGAATAAACATCATACCTATTAGACTGGAAATGGATATGATCAACTGTAGTAGTTTAAGGTGAATCCTCTGTTACGTGCCAGCTGCAGTTTTTAATTCTTTTGGACCAATTTCCCCAAATATATTTTAAAACCATATTTCCTTACAAATGTAAAGCCAAGTGTGTGGAGTATGAAGTGATGAAGGAGCCGTGGGAGGAGTTGCTGATTCTTCAATTGCTGGGATGTGAAAAAAGTATGATGTGAAGGAGAGGTGTTGTATTGTACCCTTGTGATTGTATGCTGGAGGATATGATGGAAGGGAAGGAATTGTTGCGAATAATGGGGGAGAGGGTGAAAGGAGTGTTGTCAAATGTTGTTGAGATGGCTCCGGTTAGAGATGGCGGCGGCCGGTTTATCACTGGGTCTCTCCAATCCGTCGGCGTCGGGTGGCGAACGATGAGAAAACTGGCAAAAACCGCAGCTTTAGGGGTCGGAAGGCAGCGGGCGGGGACAATCAGAGACGTTCTACTGCAACTGGAGCAAATAATCCCGGGAATCGTGAGCGGGAATGGCGATACAGAGTGTGATATGATACTCAACCACAATCAGCAGGAAATATTCCAGATATCAGATCATCAGTGAGTGGGTTGTTGCAGGAAGGTCAAGTCCAGCAGCGAGGTCGAGAGGTCAAGTCCAGCAGCGCGGTCGAGAGGTCAAGTCCTGCAGCGAGGTCGAGAGGTCAAGACCAGCAGCGAGGTCGAGAGGTCAAGTCCTGCAGCGAGGTCGGGAAGCTGACACCAGCAACAAGGCCGGGAGGACAAGTCCAGCAGCGAGGTCAGGAGATCGAGACCAGCAGCGAGGTCGGGAGGTCGAGACCAGCAGCGAGGTCGGGAGGTCGAGACCAGCAGCGAGGTCGCGAGGTCGAGACCAGCAGCGAGGTCGAGACCAGCAGCGAGGTCGCGAGGTCGAGACCAGCAGCGAAGTCGCGAGATCGAGACCAGCAGCGAGGTCGGGAGGTCGAGACCAGCAGCGAGGTCGCGAGGTCGAGACCAGCAGCGAGGTTGGGAGATCGAGACCAGCAGCGAGGTCGGGAGGTCGAGACCAGCAGCGAGGTCGGGAGGTCGAGACCAGCAGCGAGGTCGGGAGGTCGAGACCAGCAGCGAGGTCGGGAGGTCGAGACCAGCAGCGAGGTCGGGAGGTCGAGACCAGCAGCGAGGTCGGGAGGTCGAGACCAGCAGCGAGGTCGCGAGGTCGAGACCAGCAGCGAGGTCGAGACCAGCAGCGAGGTAGGGAGATCGAGACCAGCAGCGAGGTCGCGAGGTCGAGACCAGCAGCGAGGTCGGGAGGTCGAGACCAGCAGCGAGGTCAGGAGGTCGAGACCAGCAGCGAGGTCGCGAGGTCGAGACCAGCAGCGAGGTCGGGAGGTCGAGACCAGCAGCGAGGTCGGGAGATCGAGACCAGCAGCGAGGTCGCGAAGTCGAGACCAGCAGCGAGGTCGGGAGGTCAAGACCAGCAGCGAGGTCGCGAGGTCGAGACCAGCAGCGAGGTCGGGAGATCGAGACCAGCAGCGAGGTCGCGAGGTCGAGACCAGCAGCAAGGTCGAGACCAGCAGCGAGGTCGGGAGATCGAGACCAGCAGCGAGGTCGCGAGGTCGAGACCAGCAGCGAGGTTGGGAGATCGAGACCAGCAGCGAGGTCGCGAGGTCGAGACCAGCAGCGAGGTCGCGAGGTCGAGACCAGCAGTGAGGTCGGGAGATCGAGACCGGCAGCGAGGTCGGGAGGTCGAGACCAGCAGCAAGGTCGGGAGATCGAGACAAGCAGCGAGGTCGCGACCAGCAGCGAGGTCGGGAGGTCGAGACCAGCAGCAAGGTTGGGAGATCGAGACCAGCAGTGAAGTCGGCGCCATGAATCTTACATTATTATATATAACAGTATCCTAACATGCTATACATGACTGTAATAAGATCTTACTTGTAACCACCAGCATACCTTACCACCAGGGGTGCACTTGCAAGAGACAGGTATATAACGACAGGTCTCAGGCAAGTGCAGCATTCCAGAGCTGTGAAATAAAGGTGCAGGCCCAGAGTGACCTTGACTTCACTACATGCCTCGTGTGAATCTGGACTGAGGGGACAGGACTTTACAGTGGCGACGAGTTAAGGGATTACAGAATCCACAGAATGGCGAACAACGGATCAGATGAAAAGTACAATGCAGGAGACAATTGGGAGGACTTTATAGAAAGGCTCCAGCAAAGCTTTGTAACCAAAGACTGGTTAGGCGACAATAAGGCAGACAAGAGAAGAGCCCATCTCTTGACCAGCTGTGGCTCGAAAACATACGCTTTAATGAAGGATCTGTTGGCACCCAAGAAACCAGCAAGCAAGTCGTTTGAAGAATTGAGCACACTGGTAAGAGACCACTTGAAGCCAGCGAGCAGCCTACACATGGCCAGACACAGGTTCTACAACTACAGACGCTGTGTGGGTCAGAGCATACCCGACTTCGTGGCGGAACTTCTGAGGTTGGCTAGTTTATGTGAGTTCTCCGATGAACTGAGGAGAGAAATGCTAAAAGACTTTTTCATTGAAGCAATAGGCCACGCAGGCATATTCCGAAAGCTCATAGACACCAAGTACCTGACCTTAGAGGCAGCAGCACTGGTTGCACAGACATTCTGGGTGGGGGAAGAAGAAACGAGGTTGATTTACAATGCAGGTACGACAACTAACGAAATATCGGAACAAGAAGTTCACAGCACTAAACCAGCTGCTACCCCCACACAGAGACAAAACCGGGAGAACAGGTTCTCGACAGCAGGCAGAAGCCATCAAGGTCCACAGGAACGGCCGTTCACACCTCATCAACCCACAATGCGAGCAATCAACTACAAACTGAGAGAAGCTCAAGAGAGATCAGCCAGACGCAGCTCATTCTTTGGGGACACTTTGAACAATGGAACAGGTCTGTGCTGGAGGTGTGGGGGTGGGCACTCATCAAGGGGATGTTGATTTCAGCAGGCTGTTTGCAGAAATTGTGAATATACAGGGCATTTGGCCCGCATGTGCAAAAAAACGGCAGCTCGGCTGGTATATGAATCGGATGGGTCGGAAAGCGGACCAGAAGATGGTGGAGACAGTACCCGGGACACCGATGTACAGCGGGTCAACACGATCAATGGCCACTGCTCCTACAACAGGACGCCTCCTATAATGATGAGGGTCCTACTCAATGGGATATCTGTCAACATGGAGCTGGATACAGGAGCGAGTCAATTTCTCATGGGCACTCAACAATTTGAACAACTGTGGCCGCATAAAAGAGACAGACCAAAACTCACAAGGGTCGACACCAAACTAAGGACCTATACCAAAGAAATCGTACCAGTCCTCGGCAGCGCCATGCTCTCTGTCACACACAAAGGGACAGTGAACCGACTTCCCCTGTGGATTGTCCCCGGAGTCCCCCCAGCACTGCTGGGGAGAAGCTGGCTAGCAAAACTAAACTGGAAATGGGATGATGTCCATGCCATGTCATTAGAGGAACGGACCTCCTGCTCAACAGTTATAAAGCGATTTGAACATCTCTTTCAGCCAGGTGTGGGCACTTTCAAAGGGGTCAAAGTCAAAATCTACATCACACAGGATGCTAGACCGGTCCATCACAAGGCCAGAGCTGTGCCTTATATGATGAGGGTAAAGATTGAAAACGAACTGGACCGGCTTCTGCGGGAAGGCATAATTTCTCCCGTGGAATTCAGCGACTGGGCAAGTCCCATCGTCCCAGTCATGAAGCCTGATGGATCCGTACGAATCTGTGGGGACTACAAATCTACCATAAACAGAGTCTCCCTACAGGACCAGTACCCGCCGCCCAGAGCAGAGGATTTATTTGCCACATTGGCTGGAGGTAAACTTTTCTCAAAATTAGACCTCACATCTGCATATATGACGCAAGTATTAACCGAGGAATCCAAGCTACTCACCACCATCAACACACATCGAGGCGTTTTCATGTACAATCGATGCCCATTCGGCATCAGGTCGGCAGCTGCCATATTCCAGCACAACATGGAGAGTCTGCTCAAGTCCATCACGGGGATGGTTGTATTTCAAGACGACATACTTATCACGGGCAGGGAGACCCACTCCCATCTCCGTAATTTGGAGGAAGTACTAAAACGGTTGGATCGGGTAGGCCTACGAGTCAAGAAATCCAAGTGCCTGTTTCTCGCACCCGAGGTTGAATTTTTGGGCAGAAGGATTTCCGCTGATGGAATCCGCCCAACAGAATCCAAAACAGAAGCAATTCGCCTGGCACACAGGCCCCGGAATGTCTCAGAACTGCGCGCCTTCCTCGGACTACTCAATTACTTTGGGAACTTTATGCAGAACTTAAGCCTCTCCATGTGCTACTCAGGAAGGGGTGCGATTGGTTTTGGGGGGACGCCCAGGAACGCGCCTTCAATAAGGCAAGCAACCTTGTGTGTTCCAACAATGTTTTGACTTTCTTTGACCCAGGTAAAAAGCTAGTTCTCACATGCGATGCTTCAGCGTATGGGGTCGGGTGCGTTTTGCAACATGTCAATAGTGCGGGCAAATTACAACCCATAGCTTATGCCTCCAGGTCACTTTCGCGGGCGGAGCGCGGGTACGGAATGGTAGAGAAGGAGGCGCTCGGGTGCGTGTACGGTGTCAAAAAGATGCATCAATACCTTTTCGGGGCCAAGTTTGCATTAGAAACCGACCACAAGCCCCTCACGTCCCTCCTATCCAAGAGCAAGGCAATAAACGCCAACGTCTCGGTGCGAATTCAACGTTGGGCACTCATGCTGGCGTCCTACGACTATACCATGAGGCACAGACCAGGCACAGACAACTGTGCCAACGCGCTCAGCAGGCTACCCCTGGTGACCACGGAAGGGTCTGACGAACAGGACTGTGAGATAGTCATGGCAATCAATGTCTTTGAGTCCACAGGTTCGCCCATGACGGCTTGCCAAATCAGAGCCTGGACGGCCAGCATCCCCACGTTATCCTTAGTAAAAAGATGTGTCCTAACCGGTGACTGGGCAGAGGCTCACGATGCCTGCCCCGAGGAATTAAAACCCTTTCACAGGCGCATGCATGAGCTATCACTACAAGCAGACTGCCTGATGTGGGGCAGCCGAGTAGTCATGCCTCTGCGAGGCAGAGAGGCATTTGTCCGGGAGCTCCACTGCGAGCACCCGGGGATCGTTCTCGTGAAGGCCATAGCCAGATCCCACGTCTGGTGGCCTGGTATTGACGCGGACCTGGAGCTCTGCATCCGAAGGTGCACCATTTGTGCCCAACTCAGCAATGCCCCTAGGGAGGCTCCACTGAGCCCCTGGCCCTGGCCTACCAAACAGTGCTCGCGGGTGCACGTAGACTATGCGGGCCCATTCATGGGCAAAATGTTCCTCATAGTTGTAGATGCATTTTCAAAGTGGATCGAATGCACCATTTTAAACTCGAACACAACTTCCACCACTGTGGAGAGCCTCGCAACAATGTTTGCAATGCACGGAATCCCTGACATAATTGGTCAGTGACAATGGTCCGTGCTTCACCAGCGCAGAATTCCTAGACTTTATAATTGACCACTGCATAAATCACGTCAAGACGGCACCATTCAAACTGGCCTCCAACGGCCAGGCGGAGAGAGCAGTGCAAATCATTAAACAAGGCATGCGTAAAATCCAAGGTCCCACGCTGCAGGGTCGCCTGTCGCGACTGCTGCTGGCATACAGATCTCGTCCGCACTCACTGACTGGGATCCCCCCCGCGCAACTGTTGATGAAAAGGACTTTAAAAACAAGGCTCTCATTAATCCACCCAGACATGCACGAAATCGTTGAGGCAAAGCACCGTAAGCTGACTGAGTACCATAACAGAAATGCGAGGGGGAGATGGAATGAGATAGGGGACAAAGTGTTTGTACTAAACTATGGCAGGGGTCCCAAATGGCTTGCAGGGACAGTAACGGGCAAGGAAGGAAGCAGGCTACTGGTAGTACAAATGGACAAAGGCAAAACCTGCCGGAGGCATGTAGACCAAGTCAAAAGCAGATTTACCAACAACACTGCGGAACCAGAGGCAGACTACAATGTCGAACTCGCACCACACCTGGTGGACAGACAGAGGGAACGACCTGAGGAAAGGGCAATCCTAACAGACAGCCCAGGCGAGTCAACAGCAATCACACAAATCGAAACAGACAGCCCAGGCGAAATACCAGCAACCACACCCAAAGAAAAACAGACACCAAGGCAAACAACTGAACCACAACTCAGACGCTCCATGCGAGAGTGTAGACCACCTGAGAGACTGAACCTATGAAGACAATAAGACCTTGGGGGAGGGTGATGTCATGTATCTTACATTATTATATATAACTGTGTCCTAACATGCCATACATGACTGTAATAAGATCTTACCTGTAACCACCAGCATACTTTACCACCAGGGGTGCATTTGCAAGAGACAGGTATATAAGGACAGGTCTCAGGCAAGTACAGCATTCCAGAGCTGTGAAATAAAGGTGCAGGTCCAGAATGACCTTGACATCACTACATGCCTCGTGTGAATCTGTACTGAGGGGACAGGACTTTACAGTCGGGACCCATGGCCAAAGCATGAGCAGATGGAGAGAGACCGGGAAAAGTGCAGCAGAGCCTGCGAATGGAGAGCAGTGCGATGGAGTTAGAGACGGGAGGCCCACGGTACAACGTCAGGACTAGATGGACAAACTCACAAGCTGCTCCAAGCTCAAGGTGCTCACCCACAGCACGATCTCTGAAAATCAGGGAGTGAGGACCTGAGGGAGAGAGGGGGTCAGTAGGAACATGTGGCTGTGTGTGTGTGTGTGTGTGTGTGTGTGTGTGTGTGTGTGTGTGTGTGTGTGTGTGTGTGCGTGTGTGTGTTAGGCCATGCAGCAGAGCCTGATCTCCAATCACTTTGGGCCCCCTTGCCATTGGACCAAGACCTTGCTCTGTCACGCTCGTGTGGGAACTGGTGTGCAACAGCCGCACCACGTTAAAAGAATTCACGCAGAGGCCTCTTCCATCCTCTGGAATGAAATTCAGGACCTGAAATCATCTGAACAGAACCCTTTAAATCAGAAGCAGGCATTCTCCATTTGCAGCAACACTCCATGTCACCTCACCAAATTTAAATAACGGTTGAAAGCTCCAAACAATTGCACAAACTTACATAAAGCCACTACAAATAAAAAATCAAGTCAGCTGCAAGTTGTTGCCTATCCCTTTAAATCCTTCCTGTTGCTGGATGCATGTTCAGTTGTTTGTGATTTGGAGAGGACATTGAATGGTGCGCCGATGTTGAAAGTGGCGGGTCGTCAAATCAGCCTTGCACACTCATTGACCTCACAATCTGCCACATTACCTTTTCTCTCGTGAACACAGGCACTGGCTGCACTGCCAACCTGCCCAAAATGGTGGCTGCCGCGGGTCCAGCCGGAAGTGGGTGGAAATGAGGCGGCCACCTGTTTTATCAGCCGGTGCTAAGTTACAGAATTTTACAGCTGCAGAGTCTAAACCAGGAAGTGTAAGTTCGAGTCTTTAATTCCATGTAAAATCATATACAGAACGTGAAATAAAGAGGCTAGGATGATGTAATAAGAGAGAAAGCTAAAGCAAAAAAAAACATGATGTTAATTTTTAGGAGCCAAATTTGCTCTGTTCTGCACAAAACTGTTTTCGCCTGGGGGGAGGGGGCGCTACTGGCTCCTGCCAAATTGAGCTGGAGTTGGCAGAGTAATGCCCGCCCTGCTAGGAGAGCCGTGTGCGGTGACCCCTTTCCACCCCGTGGCGGTAATTGCCTGCTGATGCCCGTGGCAGCCTCATGGGTTGTAAACCGGGCCGACCTCTGCTCGTGGGACAGAAGTTAAAGGGGAGGTGTACTGCGCCGCACGTCGCCATTTTTTTTGTTCAGTCGACTCACAGGTCGCCGTTCTGATCTGCCATCGTAAAGCCCGGCACTCCATTTGGGACCACGGCACCTCGCAACCCTGGTAGCCCAGTGGAGGCCTTCAAAGCGCCTGCAGAATTCACAGCGACCCTCCCCTTTAACGGAAGGGGAAGGGCATTGAAACGCGTCAGCGCTACGCGGAGTATCCGCATGGCGCTGCCGATTCCGCCCACGTGACACCCCGGATGCAACTCCAACAGGAAGTGGAGTGCGTGACATTGTGCTCCACATCCTGTGAAGGGTGGTAATCTTAATTTCGCAGCCTGAGCGGGATTATTTGATAGTAATTGGGACCTACCATGGTGTTAAAAATTCACGTACACTTGAATGGACAAGCCCTAACTTTTTCTGGCGTCTTTATTGGGTACCTAGTGGGTAAGTACCCAAACATCACACCGTTGCATATATGTGAATGCTGAGCAGGCACGGCTGGCTTCTCGCACAATGTTTTTAAACTAGCGCAAAAGAAATTCAATTCGCGTGAACTTAATTTGCACTATAAATTTTGCAATTGTTTGCGCTGGTTTGGTTGATTTCAGGCGAATTGCGCTTAACATAAATGCTAAAGTGATCTTGACTGGGAAATTCCTCAGAAATGCTCACGCAGTGCTGGCATTATTTTGTCAGAGCGACTCCAAGGAATTTCCTGTTTGTATTATTTATGGATTATATCTATCCTCAATCTTTTTAGCCGATGCGCAATAACATGGACTGGAATTTTGTTCACCTGGGCAGGTTGGGTGCAGGCTGTCTGCGTGGCAGGTCGTAACTCCGTTCCTCATTTCATACCGTTCCTCAGATCGACTTTCCCTTAATGGTGCCAATGCCTATGGCGCAGGTTTACGTGTTACCTGGCCCTATTACATGGTGCAGGTCTGATGGCGTCATCAATAACTCATTTCCAGCTGGGATATTTAAAGGAGCCCTGGCCACGTTGCATTTGAAGATTCATCTAGGAGTGTGCAGGCAGTACATTTCAGCATTTGGGTCTTGCTTACCCTTGCTTAGCCACACTCAACTTCATCCTGATGTGCCTCTCATCACATCCCCATGGCTGTGCCTTCCCAAGCCGACTTGGTGGGCAAGGGGAAGGGAGGGATACGGCAGAGGCAGATGAATGGATGGTCGAAATCTTATCAACAAGGAAATCCATGAACAGCTTGCTTACCTCTTTGCTGGAGGTGAGGTTGGAGGGGGGAGGGGAAAGGGGTTGCAGGAGCTGGTTGACAGTGGAGAAAGGAAGCCAAGGTTATCTTTGCATTCCAGGTTGTTCCTGTCGTCATGCGTAATATTGGCAGAGGAGAGCAGGGCCCGATGATGCTAGATGTGGTTCACGCAGATATGCTGGTGAAAGGCGTAACCAGTTGTGCAGCATACACATTCAAATCTGCATCCCTTGAATTGAAGGGAACAAAGATTGGGGCCATACGACGGTGAGCGATCAGGGAATGAAAGTTGGAGGTGAAAGTGTGATTGAGCAGCACGATAGCTGCAGTGGAACCCCTGGGAAAACAGAGTAAACAGTTGCAACTGGTTATTTATGCATTTTCTCTGTGGGTTCTGCTGATCTACTGCTAAAGATATAATGAGAGAATGTGAGAACACCCGCAGTTATCATGGGCGACTTTAATCTACATATAGATTGGGCTAACCAATCTGGTAGCAATACGGTGGAGCAGGATTTCCTGGAGTATATTCGGGATGGTTTCCTAGACCAATATGTCGAGGAACCAACTAGAGGGCTGGCCATTCTAGACTGGGTGATGTGTAATGAGAAAGGACTAATTAGCAATCTTGTTGCATGAGGCCCCTTGGGGAAGAGTGACCATAATATGATAGAATTCTTTATTACGATGGAGAGTGACACAGTTAATTCAGAGACTAGGGTCCTGAACTTGGGGAAAGGTAACTTCGATGGTATGAGATGTGAATTGGCTAGAATAGATTGGCGAATGATACTTAAAGGGTCGATGGTGGATAGGCAATGGCAAACATTTAAAGATCACATGGATGAACTTCAACAATTGTACATCCTTGTCTGGAGTAAAAATTAAACGGGGAAAGTGGCTCAACCGTAGCTAACAAGGGAAATTAAGGATCGTGTTAAATCCAAGGAAGAGGCATATAAATTGGCCAGAAAAAGCAGCAAACCTGAGGACTGGGAGAATTTTGTAATACAGCTGAGGAGGACAAAGGGTTTAATTAGGAGGGGGGAAATAGAGTATGAGAGGAAGCTTGCTGGGAACATAAAAACAGACTGCAAAAGCTTCGATAGATATGTGAAGAGGAAACGATTAGTGAAGACAAATGTAGGTCCTTTGCAGTCAGATTCAGGTGAATTTATAATGGGGAACAAAGAAATGCCAGACCAGTTGAACAAATACTTTGGTTCTGTCTTCACGAAGGAAGACACAAATAACCTTCCGGAAATACGAGGGGACCGAGGGTCTAGTGAGAAGGAGGAACTGAAGGAAATCCTCATTAGGCAGGAAATTGTGCTGCCGAAATTGATGGGATTGAAGGCCGATAAATCCCTGAGGCCTGATAGTCTGCATCCCAGAGTACTTAAGGAAGTGGTCCCTGAAATAGTGGATACATTGGTAATCATTTTCCCACACTATATTGACGCTAGATCAGTTCCTATGGACTGGAGGGTAGCTAATGTAACACCACTTTTTAAAAAAGGAGGGAGAGAGAAAATGGGTAATTATAGACCAGTTAGCCTGACATCAGTAGTGGGGAAAATGTTGGAATAAATTATTAAAAATGAAATAGCAGCGCATTTGGAAAGCAGTGACCGGATCGGAACAAGTCAGCATAGATTTATAAAAGGGAAATCATGCTTGACAAATTTTTGAGGATGTAACTAGTAGAGTGGACAAGGGAGAAACATAGAAACATAGAAATATAGAAATATAGAAAATAGGTGCAGGAGTAGGCCATTCGGCCCTTCGAGCCTGCACCGCCATTCAATAAGATCATGGCTGATCATTCACTCAGTACGCCTTTCTTACTTTCTCTCCGTACCCCTTGATCCCCTTAGCCATAAGGACCATATCTAACTCCCTCTTGAATATATCTAATGAACTGGTGTCAACAACTCACTGCGGTAGGGAATTCCACAGGTTAACAACTCTCTGAGTGAAGAAGCTTCTCCTCATCTCAGTCCTAAATGGCCTACCCAGTATCCTTGGACTGTGTCCCGTGGTTCTGGACTTCCCCAACATTGGGAACATTCTTCCCGCATCTAACCTGTCCAGTCCCATCCGAATCTTATACGTTTCTTTGAGATCCCCTCTCATCCTTCTAAACTCCAGTGAATAAAGGCCCAGTTGATCCAGTCTCTCCTCATATGACAGCCCAGCCATTCCTGGAATTAGTCTGGTGAACCTTTGCTGCACTCCCTCAATAGCAAGAACGTTCTTCCTCAGATTAGGAGACCAAAAACCTAACACAATATTCCAGGTGAGGCCTCACCAAGGCCCTGTATATTTGCAGTAAGACCTCCCTGCTCCTATACTCAAATCCCCTAGCTATGAAGGCAAACATACCATTTGCCTTCTTCACCGCCTGCTGTACCTGCATGCCAACCTTCAATGACTGATGAACCATGACACCCAGGTCTTATTGCACCTCCCCTTTTCCTAATTTGCCACCATTCAGATAATATTTTGCCTTCATATTTTTGCCCCCAAAATAGATAACCTCACATTTATCCACATTATACTGCCTTTGCCATCCATTTGCCCACTCAAATAACCTGTCCAAGTCACCTTGCAACCTTTTAGTATCCCCCTCACAGCTCACACCGCCACCCAGTTTAGTGTCATCTGCAAACTTGGAGATATTACACTCAATTCCGTCATCCAAATTGTTAATGTATATTGTAAAGAGCTGGGGTCCCAGCACTGAGCCATGCGACACTCCACTAGTCACTGCCTGCTATTCTGAAAAGGACCTGTTTATCCCAACTCTCTGCTTCCTGTCTGCCAACCAGTTCCCTATCCACGTCAGTTAATTACCCCCAATTCCATGAGCTTTGATTTTGCACACCAATCTCTTGTGCGGGACCTTGTCAAAAGCCTTTTCAAAGTCCAAATACACCACATCCACTGGTTCTCCCTTGTCCACTCTGCTCGTTACATCCTCAAAAAATTCCAGAAGATTTGTCAAGCATGATTTCCCTTTCATAAATCCATGCTGACTTGGACTGATCCTGTCACTGCTTTCCAAATGCACTGCTAGTTCATCCTTAATGATTGATTCAAACATTTTCCCCACGACTGATGTCAGGCTAACCGATCTATAATTACGTTTTTTCTCTCTCCCTCCTTTTTTAAAAAGTGGTGTTACATTAGCTACCCTCCAGTCCATAGGAACTAATCCAGAGTCTATAGACTGTTGGAAAATGATCACCAATGCATCCACTATTTCTAGGGTCACTTCCTTAAGTATTCTGGGATGCAGACTATCAGGCCCCAAGGATTTATCAGCCTTGAATCCCGTCAATTTCCCAAACACAATTTCCCACCTAAGAAGGATATCCTTCAGTTCCTCCTTCTCACTAGACCCACTGTCCCCTAGTACATTCGAAAGGTTATTTGTGTCTTCCTTCCTGAAGACAGAACCGAAGTATTTGTTCAATTGGTCTGCCATTTCTTTGTTCCCCATTATAAATTCACCTGGATCCGACTGCATGGGACCTACATTTGTCTTCACTTATCTTTTTCTCTTCACATATTTATAGAAGCTTTTGCAGTCAGTTTTTATGTTCCCTGCAAGCTTCCTTTTGTACTTTATGTTCCCTCTTAATTAAACCCTTAGCCTCCTCTGTTGAATTCTAAATTTCTCCCAGTCCTCAGGTTTGTTACTTTTTCTAGCCAATTTATATGCCTCTTCCTTGGTTTTTACACTATACTTAATTTCCCATATTAGCCACGGTCGAGCCACCTTTCCCATTTTATTTTTACTCCAGACAGGGATGTACAATTGCTGAAGTTCATCCATGTGATCTTTAAATGTTTGCCATTGCTTATCCACCATCAACCCTTTAAGTATCCTTTGCCAGTCTATTCTAGCCAATTCATGCCTCATATCGTCAAAGTTACCTTTCCTTAAGTTCAGGACCCTAGTTTCCGAATTAACTGTGTCATTCTCCATTTTAATGAAGAATTCTACCATATTATGGTCACTCTTCCCCAAGGAGCCTTGCACAACAATATTGCTAATTAGTCCCTTCTCATTACACATCACCCAGTCGAGGATGGCCAGCTCTCTAGTTGGTTCCTCGACATATTGGTCCAGAAAACCATCCCTAATACACTCCAGGAAATCCTCCTCCACCGCATTGCTACCAGTTTGGTTAGCCCAATCAATATGTAGATTAAAGTCGCCCATGATAACTGCTGTACCTTTATTGCACACATCCCTTATTTCTTGTTTAATGCTGTCCCCAACCTCACTACTACTGTTTGGTGGTCTATACACAACTCCCACTAGCGCAAAAACTTGCGCAAAACATAAAAACAGATAGTAAAAGCTTTCACAGATAATAAAACGGAAAAGAGTGACTAAAGTAAATGTTGGTCCCTTAGAAGATGAAAATGGGGATTTAATAATGGGACATGTGGAAATGGCTGAGACCTTAAACAATTATTTTGCTTCGGTCTTCACAGTGGAAGACACAATAACCATGCCAAAAATTGCTGGTCACAGGAATGTGGGAAGGGAGGACCTTGAGACAATCACTATCACTTGCGGGGTAGTGCTGACAGGCTAATGGAACTCAAGGTAGACAAGTCCCCTGGTCCTGATGAAATGCATCCCAGGGTATTAAAAGAGATGGCGGAAGTTATAGCAGATGCATTCGTTATAATCTACCAAAATTCTCTGGACTCTGGGGAGGTACCAGCGAATTGGAAAGCAGCTAATGTAACGCCTCTGTTTAAAAAAGGGGGCAGACAAAAGGCAGGTAACTATAGGCCGGTTAGTTTAACATCTGTAGTGGGGAAAATGCTTGAAACTATCATTAAGGAAGAACTAGCGGGACATCTAGGTAGAAATAGTGCAATCAAGCAGACCCAGCATGGATTCATGAAGGGGAAATCATGTTTTACTAATTTACTGGAATTCTTTGAGGATATAACGAGCATGGTGGATAGAGGTGTACTGATGGATGTGGTGTATTTAGATTTCCAAAAGGCATTCGATAAGGTGCCTCACAAAAGGTTACTGCAGAAGATAGAGGTACGCGGAGTCAGAGTTAAAGTATTAGCATGGATCGAGAATTGGCTGGCTAACAGAAAGCAGAGAGTTGGGATAAATGGGTCCTTTTCGGGTTGGAAATCGGTGATTAGTGGTGTGCCACAGAGATCGGTGCTGGGACCACAACTGTTTACAATATACATAGATGACCTGGAAGAGGGGACAGAGTGTAGTGTAACAAAATTTGCAGATGACACAAAGATTAGTGGGAAAGCGGGTTGTGTAGAGGACACATAGAGGCTGCAAAGAGATTTAGATAGGTTAAGCGAATGGGCTAAGGTTTGGCAGATGGAATACAATGTCGGAAAGTGTGAGGTCATCCACCTTGGGAAAAAAAACAGTAAAAGGGAATATTATTTGAATGGGAAGAAATTACAACATGCTGCGGTGCAGAGGGACCTGGGGGTCCTTGTGCATGAATCCCAAAAAGTTAGTTTGCAGGTGCAGCAGGTAATCAGGAAGGCAAATGGAATGTTGGCCTTCATTGCGAGAGGGATGGAGTACAAAAGCAGGGAGGTCCTGCTGCAACTGTATAGGGTATTGGTGAGGCCGCACCTGGAGTACTGCGTGCAGTTTTGGTCACCTTACTTGAGGAAGGATATACTAGCTCTGGAGAGGGTACAGAGACGATTCACGAGGCTGATTCCGGAGATGAGGGCGTTGCCTTATGATGATAGATTGAGTAGACTGGGTCTTTACTCGTTGGAGTTCAGAAGGATGAGGGGTGATCTTATAGAAACATTTAAAATAATGAAAGGGATTGACAAGATAGAGGCAGAGAGGTTGTTTCCACTGGTAGGGCAGACTAGAACTAGGGGGCACAGCCTCAAAATACGGGGGAGCCAATTTAAAACCGAGTTGAGAAGGAATTTCTTCTCCCAGAGGGTTGTGAATCTGTGGAATTCTCTGCCCAAGGAAGCAGTTGAGGCTAGCTCATTGAATGTATTCAAGTCACAGATCGATAGATTTTTAACCAATAAGGGAATTAAGGGTTATGGGGAGCGGGCGGGTAAGTGGAGCTGAGTCCACGGCCAGATCAGCCATGATCCTGTTGAATGGCGGAGCAGGCTCGAGGGGCTAGATGGCCTACTCCTGTTCCTAATTCTTATGTTCTTATGTTCTTATTTTCTGCAGCTCCACCCATACCAATTCCACATTATCCAGGCTAATGTCCCTCTTTACTATTGCATTAATTTCTTCTTTAACCAGCAATGCCACCCCATCTCATTTTCCTCTCTGCCTACCCTTCCTAAATGTTGGATACCCCTGGATGTTGAGTTCCCAGCCTTGGTCACCCTGGAGCCATGACTCCGAGATGCCAATTACATCATACCCGTTAACTGCTGTCTGCGCAGTTAATTCATCCACCTTATTCCGAATACTCCTCGCAATGAGGCACGCAGCCTTCAGGCTTGTCTTTTTAACACAGTTTGCTCCTTTAGAATTTTGCTGTAACGTGGCCCTTTTTGTTTTTTGCCTTGGGTTTCTCTGCCCTCCACTTTTACTATTCTCCTTTCTATCTTTTGCTTCTGCCTCCATTTTATTTCCCTCTGTCTCCCAGCATAGGTTCCCATCCCCCTGCCATTTTAGTTTAACTCCTCCCCAACAGCACTCCCCCTCGGACAGGTGCAGACTGTCCAGTTTGTACTGGTCCCACCTCCCCCAGAACCGGTTCCAATGTTCCAGGAATTTGAATCCCTCCCTTTTGCACCACTCCTCAAGCCACGTATTCATCTGGGCTATCCTGCGATTCCTACTCTGACTAGCACGTGGCACTGGTAGCAATCCTGAGATTACTACTTTTGAGGTCCTACTTTTTAATTTAGCTCCTAGCTCACTAAATTCGTCTCGTAGGACCTCATCTCGTTTTTTTACCTATATCGTTGGTACCTATATGCACACGACAACTGGCTGTTCACTCTCCCTTTTCAGAACGTCCTGCACCCGCTCCGAGACATCCTTGACCCTTGCACCAGGGAGGCAACACACCATCCTGGAGTCTCAGTTGCAGCCGCAGAAACGCCTATCTATTCCCCTTACAATTGAATCCCCTATCACTAAAGCTCTCCCACTCTTTTTCCTGCCCTCCTGTGCAGCAGAGCCACCCATGGTGCCATGAACTTGGCTGCTTCTGCCCTCCCCTGATGAGTCATCCCCCTCAACAGTACCCAAAGCGGTGGATCTGTTTTGCAGGGGGATGACCGCAGGGGTCCCCTGCACTACCTTCCTTCCACTGCTCTTCCTGTTGGTCACCCATTTACTATCTGGCTGTGTACCCTTTACCTGCGGTGAGACCAACTTGCTAACCGTGCTATTCACATCATTCTCAGCATCGTGCCTGCTCCAGAGTGAATCCACCCGCAGCTCCAGTGCCGCAATGCGATCCGTCAGGAGCTCGAGGCAGCTACACTTCCCGCACACGTAGTCGTTGGGGACACCGGAAGCGTCCCTGACTTCCGAGCTCCCGCCTCTCCGACTGACTGCTCGATCTCCTGCTGGCCTTTATAGGGGTCCCGAAATCCCCGGACTCGCGCTGCTTCGAGCTCCCGCCTCTCCGACTGACTGCTCGATCCCCTGCTGGACTTTATTGGCCTCCCGAAATCCCCGGACTCGCGCTGCTCCGAGCTCCCGCCTCTCCGACTGACTGCTCGATCTCCTGCTGGCCTTTATAGGCCTCCCGAAATCCCCGGACTCGCACTGCTCCGAGCTCCCGTCTCTCCGACTGACTGCTCGATCTCCTGCTGGCCTTTATAGGCCTCCCAAAATGCCCGGACTCGCGCTGCTCCGAGCTCCCGCCTCTCCGATTGACTGCTCGATCTCCTGCTGGCCTTTAAAGGCCTCCTGAAATCCCCGGATTCGCGCTGCTCCAAGCTCCCGCCTCCTCCAGTGGATGTGATGTATTTAGACTTTCAAAAGGCTTTTCACAAGGTCCCACACAAGAGATTGGTGTGCAAAATTAAAGCACATGGTATTGGGGGTAATATACTGACGTGGATAGAGAACTGGTTGGCAGACAGGAAGCAGAGAGTCGGGATTAACGGATCCTTTTCAGAATGGCAGGCAGTGACTAGTGGAGTGCCGCAGGGCTCAGTGCTGGGACCCCAGCTATTTACAATATACATCAATGATTTGGATGAAGGAATTGAGTGTAATATCTCCAAGTTGGCAGATGACACTAAACTGGGTGGCGGTGTGAGCTGTGAGGAGGACGCTAAGAGGCTGCAGGGTGACTTGGACAGGTTCGGTGAGTGGGCAAATGCATGGCAGATGCAGTATAATGTGGATAAATGTGAGGTTATCCACTTTGGCGGCAAAAACACAAAGCCAGAATATTATCTGAATGGCGGCAGATTAGGAAAAGGGGAGGTGCAACGAGGCCTGGGTGTCATGGTTCATCAGTCATTGAAAGTTGGCATGCAGATACAGCAGGCGGTGAAGAAGGCAAATGGCATGTTGGCTTTCATAGCTAGGGGATTTGAGTATAGGAGCAGGGAGGTCTTATTGCAGTTGCACAGGGCATTGGTGAGGCCTCATCTGGAATATTGTGTTCAGTTTTGGTCTCATAATCTGAGGAAGGACGTTCTTGCTATTAAGGGAGTGCAGCGAAGGTTCACCAGATTGATTCCCGCGATGGCAGGACTGACATATGAGGAGAGACTGGATGGACTGGGCCTGTATTCACTGGAGCTTAGAAGGATGAGAGGGGATCTCATGGAAACATATAAAATTCTGATGGGACTGGACAGGTTAGTTGCTGGAAGAATGTTCCCGATGCTGGGGAAGTTCAGAACCAGGGGACACAGTCTAAGGATAAGGGGTAAGCCATTTAGGACTGAGATGAGGAGGAACTTCTTCACTCAGAGAGTTGTTAACCTGTGGAATTCCCTATCGCAGAGAGTTGTTGATGTCAGTTCATTGGATATATTCAAGAGGGAGTTAGATATGGCCCTTATGGCTAAAGGGATCAAGAGGTATGGAGAGAAAGCAGGAAAGGGGTACTGAGGGAATGATCAGCCATGATCTTATTGGATGGTGGTGCAGGCTCGAAGGGTCTACTCCTGCACCTATTTTCTATGTTTCTATGTATCTATGTTTTTAGAAATACAAGGCCATGCTTTAGGAATCTGGTTATTACTTTCTACCAATGGAACGCAAGAACCTCCATCACAAATCTTTATTTTCTCTTTTGTGATGCTGTTCTCTGTTGTGTGAATAGACTGAGGATATAATGGAAAGGTGCTGATGATAAACACCATGTAAAACTTAGCTATTCGACCAAGGCAATGTCATACCAATGAAGATACCTTGTCAAGGACAAATAGATATTCTGAAGTTTCACCCAGGCCGGCATTTTCCCATTGTCAAGCGTGAGGATTTGGGGGTGGGTTGGCATTAAAAATCCCAGAAAATAGCGAGTGCGTTGGGAACCCGATGTCATCCTGCTGTCTCACAGATTTAACTTGGGCGGCTTTGAAGATGCGACACGGACCCAATTGGCAGAGGTGAGCAACCTCATTGAAATCAATATGTGTTTGTTGAGAGACCCTTCAGAGTGATTTTAATGCCAGCTTTTGAGTTTAATTTCAGGAGCACAGGATTCACAAAGGTCGGGTACCTTGCCTGTCAAGGGGAGACATAAGCTCAGTGACCATCAGCGAGTTCATTCAATGTGTAGGGCTTGAAAATCTGGTGTAAAAACCAGGAAACCCAACTCTGTGATTAAGCTTTTTAAACATTCTGTATAAAATGTTTCAAACACAAAAGCTGTAAATACTGACTTCCTTTAAGATGTAAAACCCCTTGCGGAGACATCGCTGGTGGTATTGCTCCAGCGACTTGAGGTGTCTACTGTACATGGTCCACGTCTCTGAGCCATACAGGAGAGCAGGTATTACTACGGCCTTGTAGACCATGAGCTTGGTGATAGTTTCGAGGGACTGATTTTCAAATACTCTTTTCCTCAGGCGGCTGAAGGTTGCACTGGCACACTGAAGGCAGTGTTCGATCTCATCATCAATGCCTACTCTTGTTGACAGGAGGCTCCCAAGATAGGGAAAGTGGTCCACGTTGTCCAGGGCCACGCCATGGATCTTGATGTTTGGGGGGGCAGTGCTGTGCGGCGAGGACAGGCTGGTGGAGGACTTTTGTCCTACTAATGTTTAGTGTAAGGCCCATGCTTTCATATGGCTCGGTAAATACGTCGACTATGTCCTGGAGTTCAGCCTCTGTGTGTGCACAGACGCAGGCGTCATCAAGTCGCTGGAGAAATACTACCAGCGATGTTTCCGCAAGATCCTGCAAATCCCCTGGGAGGACAGACGCACAAACATTAGCGTCATCGTCCAGGACAACATCCCCAGCATTGAAGCACTGACCACACTTGATCAGCTCCGCTGGGCAGGCCACATAGTCCGCATGCCAGACACGAGACTCCCAAAGCAAATGCTCTACTTGGAACTCGTCCGCGGCAAACAAGCCAAAGGCGGGCAGAGGAAACGTTACAAGGACACCCTCAAAGCCTCCCTGATAAAGTGCGACATCCCCACTGACACCTGGGAGTCCTTGGCCATAGATCGCCCTAAGTGGAGGAAGTGCATTCGGGAGGGTGCTGAGCTCCTCAAGTATCGTCGCCGAGAGCATGCAGAAATCAAGCTTAGGCAGCGGAAGGAGCGTGCGGCAAACCAGGCTCCCTGCCCACCCTTTCGCTCAACGACTATCTGTCCGACCTGTGACAGAGGCTGTGGTTCTTGTATTCGACTGTACAGCCAACTAAGAACTCATGCTAAGAGTGAAAGCAAGTCTTCCTCGATTCCGAAGGACTGCCTATGATGATGATGGAAGAACCCTTGGAGACCTCTGTTTAAAATGCGTAGTCAATCTGTAGAGAAACCCAAACACAATGGAAACAATATTTAACCTTTTGTGAAAATGTAAAACCACACAAACTGTAATCTGTGGAGAAACCCAAACACAATGCAAATGATACTAAACCTTTTGTGGACATGTAAACACTGATACTGACCAAACCTTTGCAAAAATATAATCACCGATACTGAACATGATAGCACTAGGCTAGAAAATAGATCAGTTTCTGAAATGCTAAATCTGTGCTTACAAAGAAGATAGATCGATGGATCAAAGGAATGATTTCAATGACTGTCAGGTAGCCATGATAACAACACCTGAGAAAGGCAGGGATAAAAATTCACAGACGATGGGAGACAGCAAGCTGCAGTTTGTCAGAGAAAGGTAACATGGTCAGTCATCAGAAGTTGAGCTCTACGAACCCGTCAGATGATTGTGAGGGTGCAGGGAAATTGAGGCAGAGACCAAGTAAAGACGACTGAGAACATGGCTGCTGACAAGGATGGGTGACCTAGTCAGTCATCAGAAGACGCGCATCACGACACGTCAGCGGACCACTGGGACGATCGTGAACACACAGGGAACTGAGGAACTGGTAACTATAATGTAACTTAACAGCTCAAGGGACAGACTGCTAGGTGAAATGTTGATAACAGGTTGTTCAGTTCTCAGTAAAAACTGCCACGCACAGTGAGAACTAAACTTATTGGTGTCTTGCCATTATTTTCCAGTGTCGAACTCTGAGAAGTAGGCGTTAGTGTTAACTAATTGTTCTTGCCCACTATAAATTAATCCGACAAACTGGTCACGAAAGTTTTTGCCCATGGGATCCAAGGCAAAGTAGCAAGTTGGATCCAAAATTGGCTCAGAGGCAGAAAGCAAAGGGTAATGGTTGATGGGTATTTTTGTTACTGGAAGACTGCATCCAGTGGGATTCCGCTGGGCTCAGTGCTGGTTCCCTTGCTTTTTGTGGTATTTATCAATGACTTGGACTTAAATGTTGGGCGTATGATTAAGAAGTTTGCAGATGACACTAAAATAGGATGTGTGGTTGATAATGAAGAAGAATGCTACGGACTGCAGGAAGCTATCAATGTACTGGTCAGGTAGGCGGAACAGTGGCAAATGGAATTCAATCTGGACAAGTGTGAGGTAATGCATTTGGGGAGGTCTAACAAGGCAAGGGAATACACATTAAATGGTATGAATCTGAAAAGTGTAAAGAATAAAGGAATCTTGGAGTGCAGGTCCACAAAACCCTGAAGGTAGCAGGCCAGGTAGATAAGACGGTTCAGAATGCATATGGAATACATGCCTTTATAAGTTGAGGCATTGAATACAAGAGCAAGAAGGTTATGCTTGAACTGTATAAAGCACTGGTTAGGCTGCAGTTGGATTACTGTGTGCAGTTCTGGTCACCACATTACAGGAAAGATGTGATTGCACTCGAAAGGGTGCAGAGAAAATTTCCAAGAATGTTGCCTGAACTGGAGAATTTTGGCTATGAAGAAAGATTGGAGATGCTGGGTCTGTTTTCTTTGGAACAAAGGTAGGCTGAGGGGAGACCTGATTGAGGTCTATAAAATTATGAGAGGCCTGGATAGAGTGGATAGGAAGGACCTGTTTCCCTTGGCAGAGGGGTCAACAACCAAGGGGGATAGTTTTAAAGGACTTTGGGGAGGTTTAGAGGAGATATGACGGGATATTTCTTCACCCAGAGGGTGGTAGGGGTCTGGAACTCACTGCCTGAAAGGATGGTAGAGGCAGAAACCCTCACCATATTTAAAAGATACTTGTATGTGCATTTAAAGTGCCGCAACCGACAGTGCTACAAACCAAGAGCTGGAAAGTGGGATTAGGTTGGCTCGCTCTTGGTCAGCCGATGTGAACAGGATAGGCCAAAATAGCCTACTTTCGTGCTGTAAATTTCTATGATTCTATGATTCTATGAAACCATCATCCAACAGATTTCGCCTCAGAAAAGGGATACTGGCAAAATAATGAAAGGCAAAACCATGGTGGAAATGGTGACCAAATATGTAGCAGGGAAGGTACCTCTTAAGGAGGTGGGCTAAGTGCATCCTTGAAGGGGATGACCCAGTTAAAGAGATGGACAGGTGGATGAGGGGCTCCATGTACAAGTCGAGAATAGAAAAGGCTGTTTGGCTGATTGATTTACAGCGACGGAACAGAAGAAATGAGTGCGCGAACATTGAATTACAGAGGGAGTTAGAGGAGTTAAGAAAGAAGGCTAGCGATCGTGAAGCAGTAGTCAGTTGGCTTATGAAGGAGCTGGAGGAGAAAAGAGAAGCAAATAAACAGTTAGATGAGGACTGTGAACAAGAAAAGGAAAGATGGTGCAGTAAAACACAGTTCTTAGAAAGCCAGTGCGTTAATAACCAGAATCAGTGTGATGTGTGGGCCATGAAAGAAGCTGATCAAAGGGGACGTGCTGAAGTTGCAGAAAAAGTAGCTGAGGATTTAAAGGCAGCCTATAGAGTGGCTCAGTAACAGTTAAAGGAAGACAGGGTGATACAGAGTGATCATACTCAGTGTAGATTAGTAATTAAAGAACTGAAAGAACAGTTGAAGGTCCAACGGGCATAGTTTATGCCATGGGACCGATGCCCAAAGAGCAAAAGGTAGTGCACAGTCAGTGAGATGAAGAGGAACTGGGTGAGATAGAAACATAGAAACATAGAAAATAGTTGCAGGAGCAGGCCATTCATCCCTTCGAGCCTGCACCACCATTCAATATGATCATGGCTGATCATGCAACTTCAATACCCCATTCCTGCCTTCTCTCCATACCCCCTGATCCCTTTAGCCATAAGGGCCACATCTAACTCCTTTTTGAATATATCCAACGAACTGGACTCACAACTTTCTGTGGTAGAGAATTTCATAGGTTCACAATTCTCTGGGTGAAAAAGTTTCTCCTCATCTCGGTGCTAAGTGGCTTACCCCTTATCCTTAGACTGTGACCCCTTATGATAAAACCACTCGGGTGACAGAGGGACAGAATATGGGGACCCCGGGGATTAGCGTCCTCTGCCAATGAATGCAATGACGCAGAGATAGTATCATCCACCGGCTGTGGGGTTGGATGGGCTCGGGCAATTGGAACGGGAATTAATCGTTCCCTACAATACCGAGGATCTGAGGAAAATGGCATCTGGCTTGCCAAAGCTGGAAGGGGACAAAGACCCTGTCGGCCATTTCCTGGAGAAACCTGGGTTGAACAACCTGGATGATGAGGAAAAGAAGAGGTTGTTATTATACACCTTCAGAGCCTCTATATATGCGAGTTTCCTGGCAGAGAGCAAGATGGGAAGAGGAACCTGGGATAACCTGAAGCACAGTTATGCAGGACATGGAGAAAGGAAAGGGAGATCCTTTTAAAGAATTGACAGTAACCCAGCAAAACCCTAAGGTAAACTCGACTGCTTTTGCGGATAGGATATGGCCAACATACAATGTGGTTATGGGAGGGGCCCTGGATCGGCCTGGTTTATGAGAAGAGCCACTGAACCATTGGCTATGGATCCTCATCTCCCATTCACTGACATATTTGCAGGCAGCCCTCTCAGATTTTGGCCCCAAGAATAACAACAACACTGAGGCTGGAATGATAAGGAAGTTAAAACTGCGGTTCGAAGCCCGACAAGTAGACAAAGTCTAGGAAACCTGACCAAGACAAAGGGGAAGGTCTGTGAGGTTAAAGGACAGGCTCAAAAGAGGTGGCAACAAGATGGTGATAAGGAACAAAACTTCAGAACTTGTTACAACTAAGGGAAGCCAGGACATTTTACAAGAGAATGTAGGTTGCCTCTTAAGAGAGTGCGAGAGCGTTCAAGGCGGAAGGCAGGAACCCAGCATCCCCAATTATCAAGAGATGAGCGATATGTTGTCCTGGCAGGTCCAAAAATTAGAGTCCTCGAACAAAAAAGTCGCTGCCGTAAAAGGAAAGGGCCTGGGGGAGAAAAATCAGAAATGAAGGTGCCGCACCCAGCCGGGTACCTGTGTCCGCTCGGGTACGATGAATGGGGGAGACCACGGGTTGGATTTTCAAGGAGTTTGCGACCAGTTTAGCGCCTGGGTGGGGCGCAAAAACAATTTTTCTTGGCAGGAAACAAGGTGCACAATATTTTGCACCGGGTGGAACTTTTGGCAATGGTTTTGTGGCAGCGCTAAAACGTAGCGCCTGCCCAAGGTTTTCATCATTTGGATAATGTCAATCAGCGTGCAAATTTGTGTTGCACCCCAGGTGGAACATTCGAGCATATAGCCTGATTTATTTTCTGTCCACGAACTCGCCAGCAAAAAGCAGTCAGACCCAGGTCGGAGCTAGGGCACACCCGGAGCTAATGGCGCCATCTTGAAAACAGAGCAGAAGTTGAATGCATAAAAATATTGGGAAAAGAAGGCTATGTTTTTCATATTGAAGTTTTATGTGAGTTTATAGTTTGTTTTAAAGGACATTTGAAAAGATGGGGGCTATACTATGTCAGCCATTATTCCTGGCTGCTATATATTTACAGTGTCGAGCTGCAAGAAACATAGAAACATAGAAAATAGGTGCAGGAGTAGGCCATTCTGCTCTTCGAGCCTGCACCACCATTCAATAAGATCATGGCTGATCATTCCCTCAGTACCCCTTTCCTGCTTTCTCTCCATACCCCTTGATCCCTTTAGCCGTAAGGGCCATATCGAACTCCCTCTTGAAGAAATTCAATGAACTGGCATCAACAACTCTCTGCGGTAGGGAATTCCACAGGTTCACCACTCTCTGAGTGAAGAAGTTTCTCCTCATCTCAGTCCTAAATGGCTTACCACTTATCCTAAGACTGTGTCCCCTGGTTCTGTACTTCCCCAACATCGGGAACATTCTTCCCGCATCTAACCTGTCCAGACCTGTCAGAATCTTATATATTTCTCTAAGGTTCCCTCTCATCCTTCTAAACTTCAGTGTATAAGGCCCAGTTGATCCAGTCTCTGCTCATATGTCAGACCAGCCATCCCGGTAATCAGTCTCGTGAATCTTCGCTGCACTCCCTCAAATAGCAAGAACGTCCTTCCTCAGATTAGGAGACCAAAATAGAACACAATATTCTAGGCGAGGCCTCACCAAGGCCCTGTACAACTGCAGTAAGACCTCCCTGCTCCTATATTCACATCCCCTAGTTATGAAGGCCAACCTACCATTTGCCTTCTTCACTGCCTGCTGTACCTACATGCCAACTTTCAATGAGTGATGAACCATGACACCCAGGTCTCGTTGCACCTCCACTTTTCCTAATCTGCCACCATTCAGATAATATTCTGCCTTCATGCTTTTGCTCCCAAAGTGGATAACCTCACATTTATCCACATTATACTGCATCTGCCATATACTTGCCCACTCAAGTAACCTGTCCAAGTCACCCTGCAGCCTCTTAGCATCCTCCTCACAGCTCACACCGCCACTCAGTTTAGTGTCATCTGCAAACTTGGAGATATTACATTCAATTCCTTCATCTAAATCATTAATGTATATTGTAAAGCGCTGGGGTCCCAGCACTGAGCCCTGCGGCATTCCACTAGTCCCTGTCTGCCATTCTAAAAATAACCCGTTTATCCCGACTCTCTGCTTCCTGTCTGCCAACCAGTTCTCTAATCACGTCAGTACATTACCCCCAATACCAAGTGCTTTGATTTTGCACACCAATCTCTGTGGGACCTTGTCAAAAGCCTTTTGAAAGTCCAAATACATCACATCCACTGGTTCTCCCTTGTCCACTCTACTAGTTACATCCTCAAAAAATTCCAGAAGATTTGTCAAGCACGATTTTCCTTTCATATATCCATGCTGACTTGGACCAATCCTGTCACTGCTTTCCAAATGCACTGCTATTTCATCTTTAATAATTGATTCCAACATTTTCCCCATGACTGATGTCAGGCTAATCGATCTATAATTACCCGTTTTTTTCTCCCCCTCCTTTTTTAAAAAGTGGTGTTACATTAGCTACCCTCCAGTCCATTGGGACTGATCCAGAGTCGATAGACTGTTGGAAAATGATCACCAATGCATCCACTATTTCTAGGGCCACTTCCTTAATTACTCTGGGATGCAGATTATCAGGCCCTGGGGATTTATCGGCCTTCAATCCCATCAATTTCCCCAACACAATTTCATGCCTAATAAGGATTTCCTTCAGTTCCTCCTTCTCGCTAGACCCTCGGTCCCCTAGTACTTCCAGAAGGTTATTTGTGTATTCCTCGTGAAGACAGAACCAAAGTATTTGTCCAACTGGCCTACCATTTCTTTGTTCCCCATTATAAATTCACCTGAATCTGACTGCAAGGGATCTACATTTGCCTTCACTAATCTTTTTCTTTTCACATATCGAGAGAAGCTTTTGCAGTCAGTTTTTATGTTCCCGGAAAGCTTCATCTCGTACTCTATTTTCTCCCTCCTAATTAAAGCCTTTGTCCTGCTCTGTTGAATTCTAAATTTCTCCCAGTCCTCAGGTTTGCTGCTTTTCTGGCTAATTTATATTCCTCTTCCTTGGATTTAACACTATTCTTAATTTCCCTTGTTAGCCACGGTTGAGCCACCTTTCCCGTTTTATTTTTACTCCAGACAGGAATGTATAATTGTTGAAGTTCATCCATGTGATCTTTAAATGTTTGCCATTGCCTATCCCACCATCAACCCTTTAAGTATCATTTGCCAGTCTATTCTAGCCAATTCACACTTCATACCATCAAAGTTACCTTTCCGTAAGTTCAGGACCCTAGTCTCTGAATTAACTGTGTCACTCTCCATCTTAATAAAACATTCTACCCTATTATGGTCACTCTTCTCCAGGAAATCCTCCTCCACCGTATTGCTACCAGTTTGGTTAGCCCAATCTATATGTAGATTAAAGTTGCCCATGATAACTGCTGTACCTTTATTGCACGCATCCCTAATTTCTTGTTTGATACTGTCCCCAACCTTACTATTACTGTTTTGTGGTCTGTACACAACTCCCACCAGCGTTTAGTGCCCCTTGGTATTCCGCAGCTCCACCCAGGCTTATTGATGATCATTTTGAACGTAATCGAAGAGGTCACAGATGGAGGAAGCCTTACCCCAAGAACTTTACAAGGAACAGTGCTCATACCTGCAGCTCTCTGAGGCACAGTGCGTTAGAACATAAGATCAAAAGAACATAAGAAATAGGAGCAGGAGTAGGCTATTTGGCCCCTTGAGGCTGCTCTGCCATTCAATAAGATCATGGCTGATCTGATCACGGGCTCAGCTCCACTTACCTGCCCGCTCCCCATAACACTTATCGCTCAAAAATCAGTCTATCTCCCGCTTGAATATATTCAACGACCCAGCCTCCACATGGGAGGTTGTTAACACCCTGGTTGTTAACCCCTCTGCAAAGGAAACAGGTCCTTCCTATTCACTCTATCTAGGCCCCTCATAATTTTATATACTTCAATCAGGTCACCCCTCAGCCTCCTCAGTTCCAAAGAAAACAGACCCAGCATCTCCAATCTTTCCTCATAGCCGAAATTCTCCAGTCCAAGCAACATTCTTGTAAATCTCCTCTGCACCCTTTCCAGTGAAATCACATTTTTCCTGTAATGTGGTGACTAGAACTGCACACAGTACTTCAGTCGCGGCCTAACCAGTGTTTTGTACAGTTCAAGCATAACCTCCTTGCTCTTGTATTCTATGCCTTGACGAATAAAGGGAAGTATTCCATACACCTTCTTAACCACCTTATCTACCTGGCCTGCTACCTTCAGGTCCCTTTGTTCCTCTACACTTTTCAATATCGTACGAGTTAATGTGTATAATCTTGCCTTGGTAAACCTCCCCAAATGCATTACCTCAAACTTATCCGGATTGAATTCCATTTGCCACTGTTCTGCCCACCTGACCAGTACATTGATAGCTTGCTCCAGTTCGCAGCTTTCTTTTTCATTATCAGCCACACTGCCTATTTCAGTGTCATCTGCAAAGTACTTAATCATATCTGTCATGTATGTAACCACAATGTAACACCACTGTATTACTGTATACACTCAACCTCGATGCACACCTTGACTACAAGGGGTGAACTTGTGGGAGACACTCCTTACCTGATCACGCATGTATAAAAAGGGAGGTCCCACGCAGGGTCAATGTCTTTGGAGTCCTGTGAATAAAGAGTTAAGGTCACAGAGTGACCTTGTCCCCAGAATGTGCCTCATACATTCTGGGGACAAGGTCACTCTGTGACCTTACATTGTAAGGACTTTACATTGGCGACGAGAAACGGGAATTCACGACTGACGAGAATGGCCACCGGTAGCACAGAGGAACGGTACTATGTTGGGGAAGACTGGGACAATTTTGTCGCGAGGCTTTAGCAAAGCTTCGTTGCGAAAGAATGGCTGGGGGATGCAGCGGCCGACAAGTGAAGGGCTCATCTTTTGACCAGCTGTGGACCAAAGACGTACTCGCACCTGAAAAGCCGGCGGACAAAACCTTTGAAGAACTTTGCAAATTGACTGGGGAGCACCTCAAACCGGCAAGTAGCAGACATATGGCCCGACAGAGATTCTACACCCACCAACGTTGGGAAGGACAGAGCACACCGGACTTTGTAGCGGACCTCCGGCGTTTGGCCAGCCTCTGTAAATTCACAGACGCCTGCAGCGGGGAGATGCTAAGGAACTTCTTTATCAAGGGCATCGGTCATGCGGGAATTTTCCGCAAATTAATTGAGACCAAGCATTTGACCTTGGAAGCGGCGGCGTTGATGGCTCAAACTTTCATGGCGGGGGAGGAAGAGACGAAAATAATATACGCGCGCAATTCTGCCTCTAACGCGGCGATGGATCAGAGAGTCAACATCATCAATGCGACTCAGAACCCTGCAGGCAGGCAGGGGAAGTCGGACACTCCCCAGGCAGCAATAGACCCCAGAATAGAAACATAGAAACATAGAAAATAGGTGCAGGAGCAGGCCATTCAGCCCTTCTAGCCTGCACCGCCATTCAATGAGTTCATGGCTGAACATGAAACTTCAGTACCCCCTTCCTGCTTTCTCGCTATACCCCTTGATCCCCCGAGTAGTAAGGACTTCATCTAACTCCCTTTTGAATATATTTAGTGAATTGGCCTCAACTACTTTCTGTGGTAGAGAATTCCACAGATTCACCACTCTCTGGGTGAAGAAGTTTCTCCTCATCTCGGTCCTAAACGGCTTACCCCTTATCTTTAGACTGTGACCCCTGGTTCTGGACTTCCCCAACATTGGGAACATTCTTCCTGCATCTAACCTGTCTAAACCCGTCAGAATTTTAAACGTTTCTATGAGGTCCCCTCTCATTCTTCTGAACTCCAGTGAATACAAGCCCAGTTGATCCAGTCTTTCTTGATAGGTCAGTCCCACCATCCCGGGAATCAGTCTGGTGAATCTTCGCTGCACTCCCTCAATAGCAAGAATGTCCTTCCTCAAGTTAGGAGATCAAAACTGTACACAATACTCCAGGTGTGGCCTCACCAAGGCCCTGTACAACTGTAGCAACAACTCCCTGCCCCTGTACTCAAATCCCCTCGCTATGAAGGCCAACATGCCATTTGCTTTCTTAACAGCCTGCTGCACCTGCATGCCAACCTTCAATGACTGATGTACCATGACACCCAGGTCTCGTTGCACCTTCCCTTTTCCTAATCTGTCACCATTAAGATAATAGTCTTTCTCTCTGTTTTTACCACCAAAGTGGATAACCTCACATTTATCCACATTATACTTCATCTGCCATTCATTTTCCCACTCACCTAACCTATCCAAGTCACTCTGCAGCCTCATCGCATCCTCCTCGCAGCTCACACTGCCACTCAACTTAGTGTCATCCGCAAATTTGGAGATACTACATTTAATCCCCTCGTCTAAATCATTAATGTACAATGTAAACAGCTGGGGCCCCAGCACAGCACCTTGCGGTACCCCACTAGTCACTGCCTGCCATTCTGAAAAGTACCCATTTACTCGTACTCTTTGCTTCCTGTCTGGCAACCAGTTCTCAATCCACATCAGCACACTACCCCCAATCCCATGTGCTTTAACTTTGCACATTAATCTCTTGTGTGGGACCTTGTCGAAAGCCTTCTGAAAGTCCAAATATACCACATCAACTGGTTCTCATTTGTCCACTTTACAGGAAATGTCCTCAAAAATTTCCAGAAGAAATGTCAAGCATGATTTCCCTTTCAAAAATCCATGCTGACTTGGACCCATCATGTCACCATTTTCCAAATGCGCTGCTATGACATCCTTAATAATTGATTCCATCATTTTACCCACCACTGAGGTCAGGCTGAGCGGTCTATAATTCGCTGTTTTCTCTCTCCCTCCTTTTTTAAAAAGTGGGGTTACATTGGCTACCCTCCACTCGATAGGAACTGATCCAGAGTCAATGGAATGTTGGAAAATGACTGTCAATGCATCCGCTATTTCCAAGGCCACCTCCTTAAGTACTCTTGGATGCAGTCCTTCAGGCCCTGGGGATTTATCGGCCTTCAATCCCATCAATTTCCCCAACACAATTTCCTGACTAATAAAGATTTCCCTCAGTTCCTCCTCCTTACTAGACCCTCTGACCCCTTTTATATCCGGAAGGTTGTTTGTGTCCTCCTTAGTGAATACCGAACCAAAGTACTTGTTCAATTGGTCTGCCATTTCTTTGTTCCCTGTTATGACTTCCCCTGATTCTGACTGCAGGGGACCTACGTTTGTCTTTACTAACCTTTTTCTCTTTACATACCTATAGAAACTTTTGCAATCCGCCTTAATGTTCCCTGCAAGCTTCTTCTCGTACTCCATTTTCCCTGCCCTAATCAAACCCTTTGTCCTCCTCTGCTGAGTTCTAAATTTCTCCCAGTCCCCGGGTTCGCTGCTATTTCTGGCCAATTTGTATGCCACTTCCTTGGCTTTAATACTATCCCTGATTCCCCTGGATAGCCACGGTTGAGCCACCTTCCCTTTTTTATTTTTACGCCAGACAGGAATGTACAATTGTTGTAGTTCATCCATGCGGTCTCTAAATGTCTGCCATTGCCCATCCACAGTCAACCCCTTAAGTATCATTCGCCAATCTATCCTAGCCAATTCACGCCTCATACCTTCAAAAGTACCCTTCTTTAAGTTCTGGACCATGGTCTCTGAATTAACTGTTTCATTCTCCATCCTAATGCAGAATTCCACCATATTATGGTCACTCTTCCCCAAGGGGCCTCGCACAATGAGATTGCTAATGAATCCTCTCTCATTACACAACACCCAGTCTAAGATGGCCTCCCCCCTAGTTGGTTCCTCGACATATTGGTCTAGAAAACCATCCTTTATGCACTCCAGGAAATCCTCCTCCACCGTATTGCTTCCAGTTTGGCTAGCCCAATCTATGTGCATATTAAAGTCACCCATTATAACTGCTGCACCTTTATTGCATGCACCCCTAATTTCCTGTTTGATGCCCTCCCCAACATCACTACTACTGTTTGGAGGTCTGTACACAACTCCCACTAACGTTTTTTGCCCTTTGGTGTTCTGCAGCTCCACCCATATAGATTCCACATCATCCAAGCTAATGTCTTTCCTAACTATTGCATTAATCTCCTCTTTAACCACCTCCTTTTCCTTTCATTCTATCCTTCCTGAATGTTGAATACCCCTGGATGTTGAGTTCCCAGCCCTGATCATGCTGGAGCCACGTCTCCGTAATCCCAATCACATCATATTTGTTAACATCTATTTGCACAGTTAATTCATCCACCTTATTGCGGATACTCCTTGCATTAAGACACAAAGCCTTCAGGCTTGTTTTTTTAACACCCTTTGTCCTTTTAGAATTTTGCTGCACAGTGGCCCTTTTTGTTCTTTGCCTTGGGTTTCTCTGCCCTCCACTTTTCCTCATCTCCTTTCTGTCTTTTGCTTTTGTCTCCTTTTTGCCTCCCTCTGTCTCCCTGCATTGGTTCCCATCCCCCTGCCATATTAGTTTAACTCCTCCCCAACAGCACTTACAAACACTCCCCCTAGGACATTGGTTCCGGTCCTGCCCAGGTGCACACCGTCCGGTTTGTACTGGTCCTACCTCCCCCAGTACCGGTTCCAATGCCCCAGGAATTTGAATCCCTCCCTGCTGCACCACTGCTCAAGCCACGTATTCATCTGCGCTATCCTGCGATTTCTACTCTGACTAGCATGTGGCACTGGTAGCAATTCCGAGATTACTACTTTTGAGGTCCTACTTTTTAATTTATCTCCTAGCTCCTTAAATTCGTTTCGTAGGACCTCATCCCTTTTTTTACCTATGTCGTTGGTACTAATGTGCACCACGACAACTGGCTGTTCTCCCTCCCATTTCAGAATGTCCTGCACCCGCTCCGAGACATCCTTGACCCTTGCACCAGGGAGGCAACATACCATCCTGGAGTCTCGGTTGCGGCCGCAGAAACGCCTATCTATTCCCCTCACCATTGAATCCCCTATCACTATCGCACTCCCACTCTTTTTCCTGCCCTCCTGTGCAGTAGAGCCAGCCACGGTGCCATGAACTTGGCTGCTGCTGCCCTCCCCTGATGAGTCATCCCCCCCAACAGTACTCAAAGCGGTGTATCTGTTTTGCAGGGGGATGACTTCAACAGAGACAATGGCAGGCTGAACGGACATTCACGCCATCACAGTGGACAATGCGGCCCGGGATGGAACCATTAACACCCACCAACAGGGTACTTAAGAGCAGTCAAAGGGACAGTCAGCGCGGAATGCCTGGCCATAGTCCCTTTGTTCCCAACAATGGAAACTTTAACTCGTGCTGGAGGTGTGGAGGAAAACACGCAGCTAGATCTTGCAGATTTCAACAGTTTGTCTGCAGGAACTGCAATCTCAGTGGACACTTAGCTCGAATGTGTAGGAAATCTGCAACCAGACTAATATATGAGGCGGATGGGCCAGCAGAGGGTTCTTTGAGGCAGGATGACTTTTGGGGCAAATCAATGGACGCCGAGATTCAGCGCGTCCATGTGGCAAATATTCACAGTTCATACACCAGAATGCCACCAATGATGATGAGGGTTTTATTACATGGTATCCCAGTACTCATGGAGCTGGACACTGGGGCCAGCCAATCACTCATGGGCGTTCAGCAATTTGAGAAGCTATGGCCACTTAAAGCTAGTAGACCCAAATTAGCACGTATTGAGACACAATTACGGACTTACACTAAAGAATTCATTCCGGTGCTAGGCAGTGCATTGTTGGCTGTCACACACAATGGAGTAGTGAATCGGCTGCCACTCTGGATTGTCCCGGGCAATGGTCCCGCACTGTTGGGGAGGAGCTGGTTAGCCGAGATGAACTGGAAATGGGGGGATGTTCACGCAATGTCATCTGTGGAGCGAAGTTGGAGCTCACAAGTCCTACAACAATTCGATTCACTATTCCAACCTGGCTTCGGGACTTTCAAAGGCACTAATGTAGTGATACACATCACCCCGGATGCCAGGCCAGTGCACCACAAAGCCAGAGCGGTGCCATATCTGATGCGGGAAAAGATTGAGAGCGAATTGGACCGGCTGTTGAGAGAGGGCATCATCTCGCCTGTTGAATTCAGCGACTGGGCGAGCCCCATCGTTCCCGTCCTAAAAGCGGATGGCTCTGCCAGGATCTTTGGGCGACTACAAGGCCACCATCAATCGGGTGTCCCTACAAGATCAATACCCGCTCCCAAGAGCGGAGGACCTCTTCGCCATGCTGGCAGGCGGCAAGCTGTTCACCAAGTTGTACCTCACTTCAGCCTATTAGCCCCAGGAACTGGTCAATGAATCTAATCTACTGACCACCATCACCACGCACAAGGGACTGTCATTTATAACAGGTGCCCGTTTGGCATTCGATCAGCGGCCGCGATTTTTCAACGAAACATGGAAAGCCTGCTTAAATCCATTCTAGGACGATATCCTCATCACGGGTCGAGACACCGAGGAACACCTCCACAACCTGGAGGTGGTGCTACGCTGACTGGACCGGGTAGGCCTGCGACTCAAGAAGTCTAAATGTGTGTTCTTAGCTCCTGAGGTTGACTTTCTGGGCAGGAGGGTTGCTGCAGATGGGATTCGGCCCACCGAATCCAAAACAGAGGCGATTCGACGAGCATCCAGGCCCTGCAACACATCGGAGTTGCGTTCATTCCTGGGACTGTTGAACTATTTCGGGAACTTTCTGCCGAACTTGAGCACATTGTTGGAGCCGCTACACGTGCTTCTGCGTAAGGGTTGCGATTGGTTTTGGGGGGACAGTCAGGAACGGGCTTTTGATCGGGCGCGAAACCTACTTTGTTCAAACAAGTTGTTGGCCTCTACGACCCCTGTAAAAAATTGGTTCTGACATGTGATGCATCGTCCTATGGGGTTGGTTGCATGTTGCAGCAGGGCAATGCTGAGGATCAACTGCAACCTGTGGCTTATGCCTCGAGGTCGCTCTCTCAAGCAGAACGGGGATATGGGATGGTCGAGAAGGAAGCGCTTGCATGTGTCTATGGTGTAAAAAAAATGCATCAGTACCTCTTTGGTAGAAAGTTTGAATTAGTGACAGACCACAAGCCATTAACATCCCTGTTGTCAAACAGCAAGGCTATTAATGCCAACGTATCAGCTCGCATACAGCGATGAGCTCTCACGCTGGCTGCTTATGACTACTCCATCCGGCACCGGCCCGGCACTGACAATTGCGCTGGCGCGCTCAGCAGGCTTCCACTGGCCACCAGCGAGGGGGCATCAGAGCAAAGCTCCGAGATGGTCATGGCTGTCGATGCCTTTGACAGTGCAGGCTCCCCCATCACAGCCCGCCAGATCAAAGTCTGGACAAACAGAGATGCTCTCCTATCCCTGATTAAGAAATGTGTCCTGACTGGAGATTGGGCGGCCGCACATGGAGCATGCCCTGAGATCATCAGACCGTTCCACAGACGGATGGATGAGCTCTCCATCCAAGCCGAATGCCTACTATGGGGCAGTCGGGTAGTTATGCCCCAGAAGGGCAGGGAGGCATTCATCAGGGAACTCCACAGTGAGCACCCAGGCATTGTGCTGATGAAGGCCATTGCCCGGTCACACGTTTGGTGGCCTTAAATTGATTGAGACCTCGAACATTGTGTTTGCAGGTGCACGACGTGTGCCCAGCTGGGTAATGCCCCCAGGGAGGCCCCGCTCAGCCCATGGCCCTGGCCCACCAGGCCATGGTTACGCATTCATGTCGACTACGCGGGCCCGTTCATGGGTAAGATGTTCCTTATCGTGGTAGATGCGTACTCGAAATGGATCGAGTGCATCATTCTGAATTCATGCACGTCATCCACCACCGTGGAAAGCCTACGTGCGATCTTTGCAACCCATGGCTTGCCGGACATCCTGGTTACCGATAATGGCCCATGTTTCACAAGCTACGAATTCTGAGAGTTTATGTCAGGCAATGGCATCAACCACTTCAGGACTGCGCCGTTGAAGCCGGCTTCCAATGGCCAGGCGGAACGTGCGGTCCAAATCATTAAGCAAGGTATGCTCAGGATTCAAGGACCCTCCCTACAATGCCGCCTATCGGGTCTCCTGCTGGCCTATTGATCCCGACTGCACTCGCTCACGGGGGTCCCGCCCGCAGAGCTACTAATGAAACAGACACTCAAAACTCAGTTGTCCCTCATTCACCCAGTCCTGATCGACATAGTTGAGGGCAAGTGCAAGTCACAAAACGAGTACCATGACCGTAATTCGAGGGGGAGATGTATAGAAATAAGTGATTCTGTATTCGTCCTCAATCACGCCATGGGGCCCAAATGGCTTGAGGGCACTGTAATTGACAAAGAGGGGAATAGGGTCATCGTGGTAAAACTCAACAATGGTCAAATATGCCGTAAGCATCTGGACCAAGTAAAAAAAAGTTTCAGCATCGACACAGAGGAACCTGAAGAAGACCATGAGATGGAGCTCACACCACCACCAGTGAACGAGCAACAAGAGCAATCAGAAGAACGCACAGTCCCTGCGATCAGCCCGGACAGGCCGGAATCACCACAGGTGACAGACACTCACGTCAGTGTCCAACAACCAGAGCCCCAACTGCGGCGCTCCACGAGGGAACGTAGACCACCTGAAAGACTAAACCTATGATCCCAATAAGACTTTGGGGGGGGGGGAGGGGGGTGGTGGGGGAGGTGATGTCATGTATGTAACCACAATGTAACACCACTGTTTTACTGTATACACTCAACCTAGATGCACACCTTGACCACAAGGAGTGAGCATGTGGGAGACACTCCTTACCTGATCACACAGGTATAAAAATGGAGATCCCACGCAGGGTCATCATCTTTGGAGTCCTGTGAATAAAGAGTTAAGGTCACAGAGTGACCTTGTCCCCAGAATGTGCCTCGTGTGGTTTCATACTGTAGAGTAAGGACTTTACAATATCCAAGTCATTGATATATAACCACTGTAGACCATGAGCTTGGTGCCAGATTTGAGGGTCTGGTTTTCAAACACTCTTTTCCCCGAAGGCTGCGCTGGCGCACTGGAGGTGGTGTTGAATCTCGTCGTCAATGTCTGCTCTTGTTGATAAGAGGCTCCCGAGGTATGGGAAATGGTCCACGTTGTCCAGGGCCGCACCGTGGATCTTGTTGGCTTTTGCGGGGGGGAGGGCGGGAGGGGGTCGGGAGTGCTGTTCAGCGAGGACAGGCTGTTAGAGGACCTTTGTCTTACAGATATTTAGCAAAAGGCCCATGCTTTCGTACACCTGAATAAATACGTTGACTATGACTTGGAATTCAGCCTCTGTATGTGCGCAGACACAGGCATCGTCCATGTACTGTACCTCGACGACAGACGTTGGGGTGGTCTTGAACCTGGCTTGGAGTCGACGAATGTTGAACAGATTCCCACTGGTTCTGTAGTTTAATTCCACTCCAGCGGGGAGCTTGTTGACTGTGAGGTGAAGCATGGCAGCGAGGAAGATTCAGAAGAGGGTTGGTGCAATGACACAGCCCTGTTTGACATCGGTCCGGACATGGATTGGGTCTGTAATGGATCCAGTGGTAAGGATCACGGCCTGCATGTCTTCGTGGAGCAGGCAGAGGATGGTGATGAACTTTTGAGGGCATCTGAAATGGAGGAGGATGCTCCATACTCCATAGACCCTGGCGGTTGACATAGTCAAATGTCTTTGTAAGATCAAAGAAGGCCATGTCTAAGGGCTGGTGCTATTCCCTGCATTTTTCCTGCAGCTGTCACGTTGTAAAAATCGTGTCCGTTGTGCCCCACAAGGAGAAGACGATTCAGGAGGACTCTAGCGAAGACTTTCCCAGTGGCTGATAGCAGGGAGGTTCCTCTGTAGTTGCCGCAGTCGGACTTGTCCCCTTTTTTAAAGATGGTCATGATCAATGGATCTCTGAGATCTCCCGTCATGCTCCCATCCCTCCAGATGAGAGAGCTGAGGTCATGTATTTGCGCCAACAGTGCCTCTCCGCCATACTTCACTGCCTCAGCGGGAATTCCATCCGCTCCCGTAGCCTTGTTGTTCTTAAGCAGTCTTATGGGTTTTTCTATCTCGTGCAGTGCTGGGGTTTGATGGAGGTGGTGGCGGATAGCATGCTGCGGGATGGAGTCAAGAACACTAACTGGCCTGTAATTACTCGGCCTATCCCTTTCTCCCTTTTTAAACAAAGGTACGACATTAGCAGTCCTCCAGTCCTCTGGCACCACACCTGTAGCCAGAGAGGACTGCAAAATGATGGTCAGAATTTCTGCTATTTTCTCTTTTGCTTCTCTTAACATCCTGGGATACATTTCATCCGGGCCTTGGGATTTATCCACTTTCAAAGCTGTTTAGCCCCTTAATGCTTCCTCTCTCAGTATGTTTTTCTCGTCTAATATTTCACACTCCTATTCCCTCACTGCAATGTCTGCATCGCCCCTCTCTTTTTGTGAAAACAGATGCATAATCATAAGAGTCTGTTAGACCATGACGTGACTGCTCCTTCCATAGCCATAGCCAACTTTATACCACTAAATAGGATAGTTAGTCCTGTTTTCATGGGCTCCCACAACCCATAGCAACAGGGGCGCCATCCCCACGTAAACCTATGGAGGGAGTCATGGGAGACCCTGGGCATAGCCCTGTACCTCTGTGCATTAATTGTCAGTGTTTGCAGCACCTCAAATATTGTAGAACACTGACAGCACAAATGTCAAAATCAATTTGGACATGGTCCCTTTAACATCAAATGACATCATCAGACCTGTTTCCTCTAATTGGCCGGGAAACGTGCTGGGTGGGCTTAACAAGCTCAATCAGGAAAAATTCATTTCAGCCAGCGGACTGGAGCCAGCAGCGGGATCGGGACCCATCACCGACCTGCTGGGGTTAGCAAAATCGCAGGTAATATTTGAACAATCAAGCAAGTGTCATCATCACATCATCATAGGCAGTCCCTCGGAATCGAGGAAGACTTGCTTCCACTCCTGAAGTGAGTTCTTTGGTGGCTGAACAGTCCAATACGAGAGCCACAGACTCTGTCACAGGTGGGACAGATAGTCGTTGAGGGAAGGGGTGGGTGGGACTGGTTTGCCACATGCTCTTTTCGCTGCCTGCGCTTGATTTCTGCATGGTCTCGGCATTGAGACTCGAGGTGCTCAGCGCCCTCTCGGATGCACTTCCTCCACTTAGGGCAGTCTTGGACCAGGGACTCCCAGGTGTCAGTGGGGAGGTCGCACTATATCAAGGAGGCTTTGAGGGTGTCCTTGTAGCATTTCCGCTGCCCACCTTTGGCTCGTTTGCCGTGAAGGAACTCCGAGTAGAGCACTTGCTTTGGGAGTCTCATGTCTGGCATGCGAACTATGTGGCCTGCCCAGCGGAGCTGCTCAAGTGTGGTCAGTGCTTCAATGCTGGGGATGTTAGCCTGGACGAGGACACTGATGTTGGTGCGCCTGTTCTCCCAAGGGATTTGTAGGATCTTGCGGAGACATCGTTGATGATATTTCTCCAGCAGCTTGAGGTGTCTGCTGTACATGGTCCATGTCTCTGAGCCCTACAGAAGGGCAGGTATTACTACATCCCTGTAGACCATGTGGCAGTTTTGAGGGCCTGGTCTTCAAACACTCTTTTCCACAGGCGGCCGAAGGTTGCACTGGCGCACTGGAGGCGGTGTTGGATCTCGTCGTCGATGCCTGCTCTTGTTGATAGGTGGCTCCCGAGGTATGGGAAGTGGTCCATGGTGTCCAGGGCCGCGCCGTGGATCTTGATGACTGAGGGGGAGTGTGTGCGGTGAGGACATGCTGGTGAAGGACCTTTGTCTTACGTATGTTTAGCGTAAGGCCCATGCTTTCGTATGCCTCAGTAAATACATCGACTATGTCCAGGCGTCTTGCACGTACTGTAGCTCGACGACAGAGGTTGGAATAGTCTTGGACCTGGCCTGGAGATGATGCAGGTTGAATAGGTTGCCACTCGTTCTGTAGTTTAGTTCCACTCCAGCGGGGTGCTTGTTGACTGTGAGTTGGAGCATGGTGGCGAGAAAGATTGAGAAGAGGGTTGGGGCGATGACTTAGCCCTGTTTGACAGGGTGACAGGCAATTGGATATACACTTTACACATATGACATTTTGAAGTGTCTATACTGGTGCAAGACTTTGATATTAATTTATAAAAGATATGCTAATAAATGATTGAGTGAAATGTAATTAGTTTATTAGCACATTATTTAATCCAGAAAACTTCCTCTTTCCCAGCTCCAGTTTGTTCATTAAACCCCGGTGGATGTTATGCAAAATGCGTGCCTGTGTTTGAAGGCTATCTTTGCGAATGCAACTTTGGTTTTTACTATGATAATACGACGAGCACCTGCAGCAACGGTAAGTGTAAAAAAACCATTATTCTTGGAATGCTGCAAACTACTGTTATTTGTGAAGAATTGTAAAATAAGGTGTATTCTAAGTAAAATAATATTTAGAATTTTCCTTTTTTATTTTGAGTATTTCTCTGAAAACCTAAAGCATAAATATTACGGACCCAAATTTGGCCCACCAGTTTTTTCGCCGCCCTTACCTGAGGTGTGGCGTCTTTCTGCTCCCAAAACGGCACCGAAAATGTAGCTCCGTATTCTCCCCACTCTGTGGCCTCTCCCATGGCTTGGAGCGGCGTGGTCTGTCCATTAGGGGGTGGAGCTAGGGCCCTGCACAAAAAACAGTGCCAGCAGCTCAACGCATGCGCACTAGAGGTTTCGCGCACGTGCAGTAGCTCCTGCCCCGAGCCGGAGAGTCCTCGGAGAGAAGTTGGAGAGAGAGTCGGTGTATTCTCCTGCCCCTAGCCCTGGCTGAAGGGCTTGCCGGTGCGTGCTGGAGTCGGTGCATTCTCCCGCCCCTATCCCCAACCGAGTGGCCTCCCACAGGCCCTGGCCCGCTGACTTCTCAGGCTGAGGTAGGACTTGAGTTTAATTTTTTAGTTATTGATGGTTGTGCTTTGTTTTGATGGGTGGGGGGAAGAGGAAAGTTTTAATATGAAGTTTAAGTTTTATTTTTTACTTTTTATTTATTTTTTATTTATTATTGATGGTTTTTATGCTTCTTGAATGTTGTTGTGAAGACGTTTAGTGCTTTGCAAGGTCCTCTGTGCTTCCCTTCCCCCTATCTCTGGCTACCTGCGCTGATTTCTTAACTCTCCGCAAGGGTATTCTGTGCAGCCACATACGCTGGCCTAAGTTAGTTTGGAGCAACTATTAGATGTTCAAACTGGCTTAAATGGTCAAAACAGGTGTAGGTGGCTGGTAACGCCCCCTTTTAAAAAAAAACGAAACTAAAAAAAAATCCTAACTAACTCATTTACACTGGCGCAAATTAAATGTGCAGAATGGGGATTTTTAAGATACCCCATGAAAAATCAAGTTGCTCCAAAAAAAAAACGGAGCAACTCCTGGGTAAATTTGGGCCCAATAAGAATTTATTTAATTTATATGACTTAATAGAAGTGTGTTGTTCTGTCTGACTGAAAGTACAGAATACTTTGAGAGAAGTGACTTCATGTGCTGATGTTGACTTCATATTTTCTTCTAAAATATGTAATAAATGAATAGTAACAATGGTACGGGGTTTGAATAAAGGGAGCAAATAAGTAAAAATGAAAAATATAAAAACAGGTAAAGAATTAAACAAGATTAAAGTGCATAACCAATTGAAGGATATTGATAACCCCAATATTGTGCAATACCATTGAACTTGTATGGGTGTAAAAATTCATAGCTCATTAGCACCTCAAATGTAAAAGAGGTGCAATGCTAGCAGTGTAGGGGGAAGTTGCAGTAATTAAACATTGTTATTTCTCTTCTTTCACATATCAGCTGGGAAAATTTAATTTATTTCCTGAGGTATGTAAGGGATATTTTTGGTATGTGAGATAAATTGAATTGAACAGCAATTGCAACAACAACTTGCATTTAAATAATGGGGTGAAATTCGATACCGCTGAAAAACGGGCAGATCGCGCAGGCAACACATCAACTTAGTTATCTACTAATTATAGTGATTACAGCGCACAGCCTAACGCTGAACGTGCTGCTGACTGACTGTGCACTCAGCAGGGCACCAATGTTCCCACTGTTCGAGCGAGGCTGGCTATAAGTAAGGCTAGCCAGGACCTCTTAAAAGCCTTTTTTATTCATTCATGGAATGTAGGCATGGCTGGTAAGGCCAGCATTTATTGCCTATCCCTAATTGCCCTTGAGAAGATGTTGGTGAGCCGTCTTCTTGAACCTCAGCCATACTTGTGATGAAGGTACTCCCACAGTGCTGTTAGGGAGGGAGTTCCAGGATTTTGGCCCAGCGACAATGAAGAAATGGTGATATATTTCCAAGTCAGGATGGTGTATTACTTGGAGGTGATGATTTTCCCATGCGTCTGCTGCCCTTGTCCTTCTAGGTTATAGGGGTCGTGGGTTTGTGAGGTGCTGTTGAGGAAGCCTTGGCGAGTTGTTACAATGCATCTTTCAGATGTACACAGTGCACCCACGGTGTGTTGGTGGTGGAGGGAGTGAATGTTTAAGGTAGTGGATGGGGTGCCATTCAAGCGGGCTGCTTTGTCCTGGATGGTGTCAACCTTCCTGAGTGTTGTTGGAACTACATTCATTCAGGCCAGTGGAGAGCATTCTATCGCACTCCTGACTTGTGCTTGTAGATGGTGGAAAGGCTTTGGGGAGGCAGGAGGCCAGTCACTCGCCACAGAATACCCAGTCTCTGACCTGCTTTTGTAGCCAAAGCATTTCTATGACAGGTCCAGTTAAGTCTCTGACCCCCAGGATATTGATGGTAGAGAATTCGGGAATGGTAATGCTATTGATTGCCAAGGGGAGGTGGTTAGAGTCTCTCTTGTTGAGGATAGTCAGTGCGTTGCAGTTCTATGGTGCGAATGTTACTTGTCACGTATTAGCACAAGCCTAAATGTTGTCCAGGTCTTTCTGCATGCTTCATTATCTGAAGTGTTGCAAATGGAACTGAACGCGGTGCAATCATCAGTGAACATCTTCACTTCTGACCTTATGATGCAGGGAAGGTCATTGATGAAACAGATGAAGATGTTTGGGCCTACGACACTGGCCTCACAATCTCCTCCACCTATGTCCTGGAGCTGAGATGATTGGCCTCCAACAACCACAACCATCTTCCTTTGTGCTAGTAATGACTCCAGCCAGTGGAGAGTTTTCCCCCTGGTTCCCATTGACTTCAGTTTTACTAGGGCTCCTCGATGCCACACTTGGTCAAATGCTGCCTCGATGTCAAAGGCCATCACTCTCACCTCACCTCTGGAATTGAGCTGTTTTATCCATCTTAGAACCAATGCTATAATGAGGTCTGGAGCCGAGTGGTCCTGACAGAACCCAAAGTGAGTATCGATGAGCAGGTTATTGGCGAGTAAGTGCTGCTTGATAGCACTGTCGATGACATCTTTCATCATTTTGCTGATGATTGCAAAAGAACTGGACGGAAAATGAGCAGAAAGTTTTTCACAGAGGGTTATTATGATCTGGAACACACTACCTGAAAGAGTGGTGGAAGTTGATTCCATAGGAACTTCCAAAAACCAATTGGACATGTACTTGAAGAGAACTAATTTTCAGGATGATGGGAAAATGCTGAGGTGTGGGACTAAATTGGACAGCTCTTTCAAAGAGCCAGTGGAGACACAACAGGCTAAAGGGCCTCCTTCTGTGCTGTAAGATTCAATGGGCCCGAACTTGGTGAAAGCTAAGGCCCATCCAAGTGCCGCCCAAAGGACTGCCGAGGACCACCGAGGGACCTGCCCGTACTATACCAGGGAGATGCCTCTAAAAGATATGCCAGTACCGCCCGGCGGCAAAACAACCGACTTACATGTGAATCTGGGCGGCAGCGAGCGAAGGTCTTGATCTCGGTGGAAAATGGGATCTACAGGGAGGGGGGAGCAGCTAAAAATAAAATTTAAAAAAACATTGGAACACCTTCAGAGGACCCCATCCACACAAATCATTGGAAAAAAATAAATAAAAGAAGTTCACTAATCTTTGTTTGCAGGTCTTCTTACTTACCATTGGGGTTAGACCTGCCTTCACGCAATGGTCCTTCCCTCTGTTGCCACCGACTCCGGCCCGGAGGAATTTGCCAGCTCGTCAGGCCGGAGGTCACGCTAGCGGCCGTCTGTTCCCAGTGGTCCTTCCCTCCCGCCGGCAGTAGGCCTAGAATAAACTGTCACCGAGGGGAGACCGCCCAAAAAATTCAGTGGCAGCCGGCGGCAGTGGGCGGTAATGCCTCCAAGTTCGGGCCCAATAATTCTACGATGCTGTTTGACTCCGGAGCAGCCTACATGATAAAATCATGTAAAAAGATTGTCATAGGCAATGATTAGTTTGAATATAATGCAGCACTGCAAAGCTCCATTATTAACCTTTTCCACACTGGAAAGGCCTCAAGGATTGACATTATTAATAAGCATTTCATTTATCTGCACCTAAAGCACTTTGCTTATCACCATCATTATATTGATTACAGTGAAGCTCACTGAAACTTAGTACAAATCATACAATAGTCCAGCAATAGCTGGGTTCAACCGAATGATAATACTGCCTGTTTTCAAGATTACAGCATGTCCCTGTATGAATTCAAAGTAGCACTGGCATGTTTTCAGATGAGTCTGAAGGTAATTTACTTAATATGGTGGTGGGGGTGTAAAACGGATGGTATAGAATTGGCCGTCATTTATGCATGCTGCTCTATTAAAGTCAATGAAAAGATATATCGGGTGGGATATGTAATGGGTCTCCAAGAAACGTAATCTCACTGGTTAAGCAGAGCTTCTTGGTCCACAGTATTTCCAAATTGCTGATATGGCCAAGCCCATGGAGGATAAAATGCTTCTGTGATCATTTCCTATTCCTTGAGAAGATGCTCCCATATAATACATTCCATACAAGTAATTTTCACAACTTTAAACTGACAAATAGTCATAAATTATGAAGAAATATTTTCTTTAGTTTCTTGCTCAGTATTTTTCCCTCATACATGTGCCTATAATAACTTATTACTTTTGTCAGTCAATTTCCAGGACCTCAAGGAGAGTAATAGATGTTTTACCACATTTTCAAAGAAAAATACAGCTTTTGATTTTATCGACATTGTCTGACTCTAATTCTTTACTTATTTCCTTTAGATTGACTACTTTGGACAAAGCAATTCAAAAGGAAGTTGCAAGGGATGGAATGAGATGAGTAACTACAAAAATGGGTTTCAAAACCAAACCATGGAATATGACTATGACAGGAGAAGGCATCACTGAGCTGAAACAGTCCGAGAAAATGATGGAAATATACAACCGGTCAGTTAGCACCTACAAAATGAAAAGACAAATTCATGTTTTGTGCTTCAGTTCTGACAAAAGGGATGCATCCGTAATATTAACTTGCCTTTTCTATTAACAAATTCTAACTGATCAGCGCCCTATTTCCAATATATTCCACAAATCTGTGGAATTTTTTGTCCCAGAGAGCTGTGCAAGCTGGGTCAGTGAATATATTTAAAGTAGAAATAGACAGATTTTTGAGCGATAAAGGAATGCGGGGTTATGGGGACCGGGCAGGGAAGTGGAGTTGAGCCCATGATTAGATCAGCCATGATCTTATTAAATGTTGGAGCAGGCTAGAGTGGCCAAATGGCCTACTCCAGCTCCTATTTCTTATGTATGCTCTTATCAGGTCTCGAGAAAGTTTCAAGTGCCTGAGCCATCCGTTTGTGGAGTATATTCGGGGCGTTGTGAAAACCTTGAGGTAAACATGTCCACGGATAGCTTTGATCTTCAAAGGTGAAGGCAAACTTATACTGATCCTCTGCCCGAACAGGAAAACTCCAGAATCCATTTGAAATGTCAAAGGTGGAGTATTGCAGCTACCTGGTGGAGTCTGGGATATGAGAGTGGGGGGCCCAAACAACAGGGGCGCAAGCTGGGGTTACTAAATTAAGCTTGCGATAATCACGCCAACTATCTTCTGGTTTCTTAACTGGCCAGGTTGGAGAATTAATGGTAAGCTTGTCAGTGTGGATAAAACTACAAGACTTAGATTCAGAGAGATTTGGACTTAGCAAAATCCTCTGAAAATTTATGAATTTGTTTATTGACCACGGGGTCTTCAGTCCTGGGAAGGGCGAATCCCTTGGGTTTTTTAATCACATATACCGAATGGGCATCAAAATAGGTGTTGGTGGTCACTCATTACAGTACCACTAAAGACAATTGCGAGCATTGACAAGGACAGCATGGTGTTTATACAACATGTCACTTCCGAGGATACCTTGCTGGTCATAGGTGGCCATATATACAGGAGAGGGGGCTTCAATGGAATTCCCATCGACAGACAATACTTTAGAGCTCAATCCCTGATTAGCTAACTGAATACAAGCATTAATGCTGGAAAGGTTTAGGGCGGTGCCAGAATGGGAAAAGGGAGCAGGGTCATGTAAAATATTCATAGCGGAACCGGAATCCACAAGCGGCGGCCTCCATGATCAGTGGCCCAGACAAAGGGTCGTCCGTCCTCCCCATACCCGACAGGAGAAGACTTGATCACTGCGGAGGCCTGGGGCTGTGAGTCTGGGAGTGTATCTCCGCTATGAGTAACAGACAAAACGTTTTGCCCCCTTGTCTGATCGCGTTTCATGGCCACAACTGCTGCCAAAATGCTTTCTAGCTATTGCTGCACAGAGTTCAAATCAGGTCCGTTGCCTTCACGATTGAGGGTTGGCAACGTGGGCCATTATTCGAACATTGACTACAGCGGCATTTGCGAGAATATTGTCCAGGCTTACAACAGTTAGAACAAATTAAGTTGCGACTTTCTCCCGGCTGGGGAGGGATCTGTGGAATCAGAGGACCCTCCATCCCTAAAACTTTGGACTCAGTACGGGCGAGGGACGATTTACTTCGGTCCTAAGCCCGAGTGCAAGAGTCCAGCAGATCAGCCCACAGAGTTCTCTGATGAACGGTAATACCAAGAATGTCACTTACGGCATCTTAAGAGAGTATTGATGAATGTCAGTTTAAATCCCTCAATTTCCCAAAACTCTTCACCATCACGGTTTTCCTGGGATTGGTCGCACAAATCACAATCGATTTGCAAAGGTCATGGGGTGGTCGTTAGCCTCTTGCTGGGCTTCCCCAGCCGCGTGGGTGAAATTTACTGATTTCATGACCAAATGGGTGCAAATTTCATCCATGATATTCCACCAACCCTTACTTTTATCATAGATTTCTCATGAGAGTAACGCCTTGAGTTGCCGTGAGGCACGAGCCACCAGAATTTGTTTTAAGTCTTTCAATTCTAACTCGGGGTGATAGTGACGGAAATCACCCCAGTCACATGTTAGGGTCTCTTATCGAAACATATCTTATCGAAATGTATAAGATTATGAGGGGTTATGGGGAGCGGGTGGGGAAGTGGAGTTAAATCCATGATCAGATTAGCCATGATCAGATCAGCCATGATCAGCCATGATTTTCTTATTGAATGGCAGAGCAGGCTCGAGGGGCCATATGACCTGCTCCTGATCCTATTTCTTATGTTCTTGTGTTCATATGTCTCCTAATTTCTTTGCCCCAAGTCTTCGGCCAGTCAAACTTCTACTGGTAGTAGATATTTCCTCATTTGGAGATAGATTGTACGCTACAGAGAAGGAATCATTATCGATTTCATCGTCCGAGGTTGTAGGGTCACCAAATCAAGTGGTAGTAGTGATTATATTAACCTGCTTTGTTTTTACCGGGGCAGTAGGTATAGTGACTATATCCTGCTTCGTTTTTACCAGGACAGTTTGTCCTGGATAGGGAGGAGGATGCACAGAGAGTGAGGGACTATTTTGGCAGATGGGGTTATTATTGCATTGGACTTTTCCTGTTGGATCGTCCAAGTTAATAATGGGATTCCCAGGTTTAAGGCGACTGACGGTTAAAACAGCCGTTGTTTGTCTCCCCAGTTTCTCTTCAATTCCATGATTTGTAATTCGCATTGAGTATGGTCGGCATCGCCAGAGGGGATTTCTCGAGTAAATCGCTCAAGGCCCCCCTGGCGACCTCAAGTTGTGAGATCAGGGATTCATTTTTAACTTCTAAAGCCTTGTTATCTTCATAGACCTGATGGTGACGTCTTGAAGCAAGTCATGCTTCATCTGCCAAGGCTTGCTCTTGATGTAGAAGGGCACAGGTTGTGAGGTGTTGGTCCTGTCAGTCCTGTAACTCCCTTTCAAGTTGTGGATTTCTCTCTTTCAGGAGTACAACTTTGCCTCCCAAGCAAACGGCACATAAGTGGGCTGCATAAGCCAGCCTATTTCTGGCTTCTTTAACTTTACATTTCTTTGCATCTACCTGGGATGCTATCTCGCCCCAAATCTCAGAGTAACTCTTCTCGATCTTCTCGTTACCCTGCACAATCTCAATTGTCGCTTGGGCCCCCGGGGTCCCTAACTTATCTGAGAGAATGTTCACAACTTTGTCTCTAAAATACGCAGCTGCCATTCCAATAACAATGCCTAGTATCTTTATAAAGCAAAACCGTCAACACTTTTCGACCGCAATAATCCTCTTGCCTTCCTGCCAATTTGTTAGAAATATCCTCTTTTACAGCAATTTTTGGTCACTTTAAATTAAATAATCAAGTTCGAGTGCAAACTAATGTGGGTATATTGTGTTTAACCAGAGTTTAAGACGCAATATAACACATTAGTTATACAGCAAAACATATGACCGTGACAAGTATCTGATACTGATCTGATTGGACAGATGCTTGACACACATGAGCAATTCTCTTCCTTTCATCGAGAACTTCTCCTTCTCTTACTCTTTTCCTTTTCCATCTGTGAGCACCTTTTCACTCTCTCTCTTCCATCTGTGAGCCCAAGCTTTCTCTCTCTCTCTCTTTCTCTCTCTCTCTCTCTCTCTCTCTCTCTCTCTCTCTTTCTCCCTCTCTCTCTTCCGTCTGTGAGTATAACCGCGAGGAGGCTACCTTTTCATTCTCTTTTTAGAGGTAGGCCTGAACCGGGATATTAACAAGACTTTTTCGCTTATAGAAGTTCCCCATAAAACTTCCTATCCAATACCATATCAAGTTCTTTGTTTCTTTTCTGAATCAAGAACCCGCCCTAAAGATGTGTCTCAATTTTGGCCACATGTCTTTGTTTATACCTTCCTAGGGTTCATTCTTTGAAATTCGTATTTGATTTCTTACATCCCTATCCTGCCTCTAATGCCATGAGGCCAAACCAGAAACCTGCTTGCTTCAGAGTGTTACCTCCTTTATGACATAGCAAACTGCCGTGTGTTTAAACTAACTCCGACCAACTTCCTTCCATTACCTTTTAAAATCAGTTCTGTTAAGCTAACTTCAAATTGTACTTTAGCATTATACATAAAATACATAAACAAGGTTCAAGTCTTAACTTAAAAAAAACAGATAATCGCTTAGCCAGAGGGAGATTGTATATAGAACAAAGAAGCTCTACCATCCCATAACAAGACAATAGCATTACTAAACATCTATCTGATCAGAAGAGACTTGTCGAACAATGATTTAATCACAGTATTCTTCGCGTCACAGTTTTAATCACATAACCATATACATTTGTCAGCATCTTTAGTTTCTAACAGTTATCTGAGAACGCGGGTGCAGCCGCCTGTCCCTGTGCAGCCATGTGTGCAGATCTAAGCAAGACACAAATGCTGAAATTTACTGCCTGCACATTCCTAGATGAATCTTCAAATGCAATGTGGCCAGGGCTCCTTTAAATATCCCAGCTGGAAATGAGTTACTGATGACATCATCAGACCTGCACCATTTAACAGGGCCAGGTAACACGCAGACCTGCCTTAATAGGCGCCATTAAGGGAAAGTCGATCTAAGGAGCGGCATGAAATGAAGAATGGGCTCATGATATGCCATGCTGCCTGCCCGCACCCAACCTGCCCAGGTAAACAAAATTCCAGTCAATGTTATTATGGATGGGCTAAAAAGATAGATAATACGAACGCGAAATTCCTTGGAACCATTCCGACAAAATCATTCACTGCTGGAGCATTTCTGAGGAAATTCCCGATCAAGATTACATTAGGTAATATAGATGGCAATACTTTCTGTTGGGTTGCACTAGTTTCTCAGCACAATTTGCCTGAAATCAGACAGACCAGTGCAAATGATCACAGAATTTACAACAACAATTTATATAGTGCCTTTAATATAGTGAAATGTCCCAAGGTGTTTCACAGGACTTTTATGACATTGGCATCGCTGCCCGAAGCGAGACCTGGCGGGCAGGGGAATGCCAGCTCAAAGAACAAAATAGTGGCTACACCTTCTTCAGGCAAGGCAAATCAGAAGCAGAATGCCGCCTCCATGGGGTTGGCTTCGGCGTAAAAAACAAACTAGTGGGCCATCTCAGAGATTCCCCTATGGGATAAGCAAACACCTCGTGAATCTTCGGCTCACCCTAGCCTGGAACCAGTGCGCTTTGGTCTTCAGCGCATATGCCCCAACACTGGAAGCTGCAGACGAGACCAAAAAGGAATTCTACTCTAGCCTCGAACAATCCTTATCCTGAGTCCCACTAGCTGATCCTTCTTGGCGACTTCAATGCCAAAGTCGGAAGGGACACTGACCTCTGGGGAGGTGTGATCAGCAGAGAGGGGGTAGGGAAAGCCAACTCCAATGGCATCCTCCTCCTGACGAAATGCTTCGAACATGGCCTCGTCATAACTAATACCCGGTTCCGTCAGAAGGACAAATATAAAGTTTCATGGCAACACCCTTGCTCCAAGCACTGGCATCTGCTAGACTACGTCATCGTCCAAGCGATGGATCGCAAGACGTGCGCATCACCCGCGCCATGACAGGAGCTGACTGCCTAATTCGCCATGTCATCACCATCAACATTGCCCCAAAACAGCGACGACAACAGAAATAATGCCGCAGGAAAATCAACACCGGTGCACTCAAAGATCCTGCTAAGAAAGCCCTATTCAGCCAGCACCTCGCTACCAACTTGATGACTCCCAATGACCAGAGACGCAGATTTCCCACAGCGCCTGGTCAACCCTCAAGGCTTCCATAATCAGCACCTGTGAAGAGACGCTCAGTCACTCGACCAGGAAACATCAAGATCTGTTCAACGAGAACAACCAAGAAATCCAGGAGCTAATATGCCGCAAGCACAAGGCATTCTTGGATTGAAAGCAGCAACACAACTTGAGGGCAATAAAGCGTCTGAAGGCCAAGGTCCAACAGAAAACCCGTGACCTAAAGAACAGATGGTGGGTGGAGAAATCTCAAGAAATCCAGCAGCTAGCCGACAACCACGACGTGCGAGGATTCTTCAGCGCAATGAAGACGACCTATGGCCCAAGCACCCAAGGCCCTACCTGACTGCTGGCCAAGAATGGAGAGGTACTCATCAAGGATAGAGAGTCATTCAGTGCCTCCTGGAAGGAGCACTTCCAGGATCTCTTCAACCGAGAATCTGTCTTCAATGTGAGTGTCCTCGACTCCATCCAACAGCATGCCACCCGCCACCATCTCAGCACAACCCCAGCCCGGCACGAGGTAGAAAAGGCCATCCAACACCTGAAGAACAACAAGGCAACAGGGGCAGATGGAATCCCCGCCGAAGCACTAAAACATGGTGGAGAACACTACTGGCATGGATCCATGACCTCATCTCTCTTATCTGGAAAGAGGAGAGCATGCCAGGAGATCTCAGATGCTGTAATAGTGACCATCTTCAAGAAAGGTGACAAGTTCGATTGCAGTAACTACAGAGGAATCTCCCTGCTGTCAACCATCGGGAAAGTCATTGCAAGAATCCTCTTGAATCGCCTTCTTCCTGTGGCGGAAGAATTCCTCCCAGAGTCGCAATGCGGATTCCGCCTGTTATATATGCAGACCATAGATATACTCTCTGTGTAGTCACTGTATAGTTGCATAAGATAGATTATTTACCTGATGTACTATCAATAAGGCTTACATTGTGTATATAATATGCTGGCACCACTAGAGGGTGCAACTGGTGGAGACTGGGGTTTCCTACCCTGGTAGCAGGGTCTGTATAAAAGGGTAGCCACCATGCTTGTGCCTCACTCTGGAGTTACGAATAAAGGACCAAGGTCACTACAGTTTGAGTACAACACATTGCCTCGTGGAGTCATTCATAGGTACATTACAGACATAACACCGCCCATTAAGGGGTGCAATGGACATGATCTTCACTGCGCGGCAGATACAAGAGAGATGCAGGGAACAGCACCAACCCCGATACATGGCCACCTTCAACCTCACAAAAGCCTTCGACACTGTCAACCATGAGGGACTATGGAGCGCTCCTCCTCAGATTCGGCTGCCCTCAAAATTTGTCACCATTCTCCGCCTGCTCCATGATGACATGCAAGCCGTGATCCTGACCAACGGATCCACGCAGACCCATTCCATATTTGGACTGGGGTCAAGCAAGGCTGTGTCATCTCATTAACGCTCTTCTCGATTTTTCTTGCTGCAATGCTCCATCTCACCCCTGTCAAGCTCCCTGCTGGAGTGGAGCTAAATTACAGAACAAATGGGAATCTGTTCAACCACCACCTCGTCCAGATCCAACATCATCCCATCCTCCATCATCGAACTACAGTACACAGACGACGCCTGCGTCTGTGCACACTCGGAGGCCGAACGCCAAGCCTTCGTCAATACCCTCACCAAGGTGTACGAGAGCATGGGCCTTACACTAAACATCCGTAAGACAAAGGTCCTCTACCAACCTGCCCCGCCACACAGCACTGCCTCCCTGTGAGACCTTGGACAATGTGGACCATTTTCCATACCTCGAGAGGCTACTGTCAACAAGGGCAGACATCGACAACGAGATCCAACATTGCCTTCATTATGTTAGTGCAGCCTTCGGTCGCCTGAGGAAGAGAGTATTTGAAGACCAGGACCTCAAACCCGGCATCAAGCTCATGGTCTACAGAGCAGTGATGATACTCGCCCTCCTATATGGCTCAGAGACATGGAATATGTACAGCAGGCACCTCAGAACATTGGAGAAGTACCACCAATGCTGCTTCCACAAGATCCTGCAAAATTGGCAGGCTAGGCATACCAATTTCATTGTACTCACTCAGGCCAATATCCCCAGCTCGATCAGCTCTGCTGGATGGGCCACATCGCCTGCATGCCTGACATGAGACTCCCAAAACAAGCGCTCTACTTGGAGCTCCAACACAGCAAGCAAGCCCCAGGTGGACAGAGGAAATGCTCCACGGACACCCTCAAAGCCTCCTTGAAAAAATGTAACATCCCTACCAACACCTGGGAATTCCTGGTCCAAGATCGCATAAAGTGGAGGAAAAGCATCTGGGATGGTACAGAACACTTGAGTCCCTTCGCCGAGAGCAAGCTGAAGCCAAGCATCGACAGCAGAAGGAACGCATGGCAACCCAAGCACCCCACCCACTTGTTCCTTCAACCACCGTTTGCCACACCTGTTCCAGAGACTTTAGGTCCCACATTGGACTCTTCAGTCACCTGAGAACTCATTTCGAGTGTGGAAGCAAGTTATCCTCGAATCTGAGGGACTGCCTATGATGATGATGATGATCTTCCTGTTGTTGCTGCTGAAGGGCACTATTCCCTTCCAACATTGCTAGTGCGGATCCCATCTTGTGGCCCTGCACTGTGTCTTCACTGGGATCAGGGAAGGTGTTACGCACCGTAGTCAAAAAAAAAAAGGGGGGGGGGTTGTGGTACTGATTAAAGAAAATATTACAGCGGCGAGGAGGGATGATATGTTAGAGGGATCATCAAATGAAGCCATATGGGTTGAATTGAAAAATAAAAAAGAGGCGATCACACTGCTGTGCATGTATTATAGACCCCCAAACAGTGGGAGGGAGATAGAGGGGCAAATATGTCGGTAAATTGCTGTGAAGTCCAAAAACCATAGGGTAATAATAGGGGATTTTAACTATCCAAATATTGATTGGGATAAATTTAGTGTGAAGGGTATAGAGGGTGCGGAATTCTTGAAATACTTTCAAGAAAACTTTTTTAGTCAGTATGTAGCAAGCCCAACATGGGAGGGGGTGGTCTTGGATTTAGTTTTGGGAATGAAGCTGGGCAGGTTGAAGGGATACTAGTGGGAGAGCACGTGGGTGCCAGTGATCATAATTCAGTCAGATTCAAGTTGGTTATGGATAAGGACAAGAATAGGCCTGGAATAAAATTTCCGAATTGGGGAACAGCTAATTTTGCTATGTTAAGGAGTGATTTGGCCATGGTGGACTGGAAACAGCTACTTGTGGGTAAATCAGTCGGAACAGTGGGAGGCGTTTAAGGAGGAGATCCGGAAGGCTCAGTCCAAACATGTTCCCTTAAAAGAAAAAGGCTGGGAAAAATAATTCTAGAGCCCCCTGGATGTCTAGGGACTTACAGGGGAGGATTGAGAAAAAAAGGGACGCTTTTATGTCATATATCAACGGCTAAATCCTGTAGAATCTTTAGAGGAATATAGAAAGTTAAGAGGCAAAATTAAAAAGGATATTAGGAATGCTTAAGAGAGAGCACGAGAAATTCTTGGCCAGTAAAATTAAGGAAAACCGTAAGATGTTCTATAAATATATTAAGAGTAAGAGGGTAACTAAAGAAAGGGTAGGGCTTATTTGAGACCATGAGGGTAATCTTTGTATGGAGGCAGAAGATGTTCGGAGGGTTCTTAACGAATACTTTGCATTTGTCTTCACAAAGGAAAGGGGCAATGCAGATACTGCTATCAAAGAGAAGTGTGATATTCCAATGAGCGAGGAAATATTAAGGGGTTCAGCAGCTTTGAAAGTACATAAGTCCCCAGGCCCAGATGAAATGCATCCCAGACTATTGAGCGAAGTAAAAGAGGAAATAGCAGAGGCCTTGACCATCATTTTCCAGTCTTCTTTGGACCTGGGCATGATGCCAGAGGATTGGAGGACTGCTAATGTAGTACCCTTATTTAAGAAGGGAGAAAGGGAAAGGCCGAGTAATTAGAGGCCTATCAGCTAACCTCAGTGATGGGAAAATTATTGGAAAAAATCCTGAAAGACAGGATAAACCTGCATTTAGAAAGGCAAGGATTAATTAGGGACAGTCACCACAGATTTGTTAAGGGAAGATCATGTCTGATTAACCTGATTGAATTTTTTGAGGAGGTAACCAAGAGGGTCAATGAGGGCAGTGCATACGATGTAGTATATCTGGATTTTAGCAAAGCTTTTGATAAGGTCCCACATGATAGACTGGCCATGAAGATTAAAGCCCATGGGATACCGGGCAAAGTGTCAAATTGAATCCAAAATTGGCTCAGAGGTAGGAATCAAAGGGTAATGATTGATGGATGTTTTTGTGACTGGAAGAATGTTTCCAATGGGGTTCCGCAGGACCCTTGATTTTTGTGGTATATATCAATGATTTAGATTTGAATATAGGGAGTATGATTAAGAAGTTTGCAGATGACATTAAAATGGGCTGTGTGGTTGATAATGAAGAGGAAAGTCATGGGCTGCAGGAGGATATCAATCTTCTGGTCAGGTGGGCAAAGCAGTGGCAAATGGAATTTCATTCAGCGAAGTGTGAGGTGATGCACTTTCGGAGAGCTAATAAGGAAAGGGTATGCACATTAAGCGGTAGGCCACTTAATTGTGTAGATGAACAAAGGGACCTGGAGTGCTTGTCCACAGATCCCTGAAAGTAGCAGGCCAGGTGGATAAGGTGGTTAAGAAGGCATACGGAATGCTTGCCTTTATTGGCCGAGGCATAGAATATAAGAACAGGGAGGTTATGCTTAAATTGTATAATATATTGGTTAGGCCACAGCTGGAGTATTGCATGCAGTTCTAGTTGCCGTATTATAGGAAGGACATAATTGCACTAGAGTGGATGCAGAGGAGATTTACTAGGATGGAGAATCTTAGTTATGAGGGCAGATTGGATAGGCTCGTTTTGTTCTCATTGGAACAGAGGAGGTTCAGAGGCGTCCTCATTGGGGTGTACAAAATATTGAGGGGCCTGGACATAATGGATAGTAAGGGTCGATTTCCATTTGTGGAGAGATCTATTACGAGGGGGCATAGATTTAAGGTGGTTGGTGGAAGGTTGAGTGGGGATTTGAGGGGGGGCTTCTTTACGCAGAGGGTTGTGGGTATCTGGAACTCGCTGCCTGGACGAGTGGTAGATGCAGAAACCCTCACCACTTTTAAGAGATGGTTGGATGGGCACTTAAAGTGCAGTAACCTGCAGGGTTACGGACCTTGAGCTGGTAATTGGGATTAGACTGGATAACTTTTTGTTGGACGGAGCAGATATAATGGGAAATACTGCAGGGATTAGAATAGGGCCAGGGTGATCTCCTGGACTAGTTTTGATCGCCTGGATGGGTTGGACGCGAATTTGCCCAGATTTTTTCTCCCTAAATTGGCCTGGGTTTTTAATCTGGTTTTTGCCCCTCCCAGGAGATCACATGGCTCCGGTTGGGGTGGAGTGTAGAATGTTTCAGTATAAGGGGTGTCGCAGTTGTGTGAGGCGCATTGGTTGGGCTGGGTGCTCTTTGCCTTTCTGTCATTAGTCATAGGTTTATATGTAACCTTTAGGGCTGCTGACCAAGTGCCGTGTGGCTCTTTGTTGGCCGGCGTGGACACGATGGCCTGGAATGGCCTCCTTCTGCGCTGTAAATTTCTATGTTTATATGTTTCTAATGGGATCAGAGTTTGCGGTCTTCAAATGCAATAGTTGAATTAGAATGCTGCTAATCTGATTAAGCACAGCAATATTTGACTGCGACAGTTGAGTGTGTGTGCCGTGAATCTGATTAAGCGCAGCAGGAATAAACTGCAATAGGCAATAGTTGAATGTGAGTGTCGCTAATCTGAATAAGAGTAGGAATCAACTGGACAACTGCAACAGTGGAACGAGAGCCTCATTAATCTGACACATCGCAAGTGAACAGCTTTGTGAAGTCAAGTCCACCTTGCTCCCAGCACCATCAATCACCCAAATGATAAAGGTAAGAAAGTCTATTAAATTTGTATGATGACCAAGCATCTCTTACCTCAAATGTCCAATTTGTTGCACCTCAGCTTCTATCTCATTTTGTAGATTTCCTACTTCTCCCACCTGCTGTGCAGTATCAGGTTGGTGTGTGGCTCTGGAACCACAGTCATGTGTGCGTCTCACAGAGACAGAGGGGCCAGGAGATGGAGGGGTGGTGTGCAGAGACCCAGGGTCAATACACTCCCCTTCCACTGGCTCCAACTTCACCCATTGTTCCTGTGCCGCCTCACTTACTGCTGGCACCGGATCTGAATCCACTTGAACAATGTCCTTTGCAGTCACTGTCTCTCCAAACTATTCGTCCCCTGTGCACGAGGACAGCTGTCCACCAATGGGAAGTAAACAGTAAACATTTAAAAAGGTGACGCATGATCTGGTCAGAGCCTCTCACCTTTCGTTATTCCAATGCCTGCTTGGGTAACAGATGCAGAACCGCCACGTAGGGGTCCAAACAACTGTGTAACCCTTTCCTCTAGGTCCAATAACTGCCTAAGCGTGGCAAAGGCCCTGCCTGTCATTGCATGCTCCCTCACACTGGGCCCAAATTTCCCCAGGAGTTGCTTCGCTTTTTTTGGAGCAAGTAGCTTTTTTTGGAGTCACTTAAAAATCGCAAATTTTTCCATTTAACTTGCTCCAGTGTAAGTCAGTTAGTTAGGTTTTTTTTTAGTTTCGTTTTTTTTTCTCCAAAAGGGGGCATGACCAGCCACTTATGCCTGTTTTGGCCATAGAAGCAAATTTGGCCAGCTGAAAGTTACTCCAAACTAACTTAGGCCAGTGTATGTGGCCACTTTTGTAGGGACAGAAAAACCTTACCTACATTTAAGAAATCAGCGCAGGTAGCCAGAGATGGCGGGGGGGTGGGTTGGGGGCGGGGGGGGAGAAGGTGAGTTAGAGGATTTGAAAGCACGAAAGACCTTCACAACATCAGCATATTACAACATCTTCAGCACAACAGCTGCACAACATCATCACAAATAAATGAAAGATAAATCAGCTACAGAAAATAGAGCAGTCCTATCGTGCCGACTGCAGAACGCACTAGCTAGCCCGTCCACTGGGGCTAGGGGCGGCAGGCACGCATGACTGTAGGGTTGAGGGATATTTACTTTTTACAGTTGACCCTAAATGTTGCGTGGTCCTAATGGAAGATGATTCAGTTTTGATGTGAAATATCGTTTATTGTGAATTTTACAGTGCACTTCAACGATACAAACAACGATAACAACAGCCACAGCAGGAAAGAAAGTCTGCACCCATCCCTCACCCACAACTCGAGGAAAGTGCATTTCCTTATAGGATCGGTGATGGTGGTGGGGGGTTGGGGGGGGTTGACGGCCCGGCTTAGGTCTGACCGGTGGCTGGTGCGTGGAGTGAAGTAGGAGTGAAATTTGAGTCACTGGCCTTTTTGCTCTTATTGCAGAAGCCAGCTCCCTCATGGCATCTGCCATCATCTGCACACCCTCTGAAATGCCCGCCCTGACTTCCTGTCTTAGTGCAGAAATTTCACCTGATAGTTGGCAACCTCATCACGCACCACACTGACGGCTGCCACAAGTGATCTTGTGAGGGCATTGGTCTCCTCACCCAATGAAAAATCTGATTTACTTCTGCTGAGGGCTGCCTCTCAGGAGAGACTGGTCGGCATCTCCTTCCCCTCGCCGTAGGTCTACCTAGTGACACCCCTCCAGTACGAGGCGCAGGCTGGGACGGTGTAGCACTGGGTGTCCCAAGATGTATTTTCCAACCGGCACTCGGACACGAGACCTCGGAAGGTATGAACCCATGGAAGGTTGCCGAGGAGCTAATGGAGGATTCTGGCAGTGTGATGCCCTGTGATATGTCCTGATCGATATCGCGGTCAGCATAGAAACATAGAAACATAGAAAATAGGTGCAGGAGTAGGCCATTCGGCCCTTCGAGCCTGCACCACTATTCAATAAGATCATGGCTGATCATTCACCTCAGTACCCCTTTCCTGCTTTCTCTCCATACCCCTTGATCCCCTTAGCCGTAAGGGCCATATCTAACTCCCTCTTAAATAAAGCCAATGAACTGGCATCAACAACTCTCTGCGGTAGGGAATTCCACAGGTTAACAACTCTGAGTGAAGAAGTTTCTCCTCATCTCAGTCCAAAATGGCTTACCCCTTATCCTTAGACTGTGCCCGCAGTTCTGGACTTCCCCAACATCGGGAACATTCTTCCCGCATCTAACCTGTCCAGTCACATCAGAATTTTTACAAGTTTCTATGAGATCCCCTCTCATCCTTCTAAATTCCAGTGAAAACAGGCCCAGTCGATCCAATCTCTCCTCATATGTCAGTCCTGCCATCCCGGGAATCAGTCTGGTGAACTTTCGCTGCACTCCCTCAATAGCAAGAACGTCCTTCCTCAGATTAGGAGACCAACACTGGAATACAATATTCCAGGTGAGGCCTCACCAAGGCCCTGTAAAACTGCAGTTACTCAAATCCCAACATACTATTTGCCTTCTTCACTGCCTGCTATACCTGCATACCAACTTTCAATGACTGATATACCATGATACCCAGATCTCATTGCACCTCCCCTTTTTCTAATCTGCCGCCATTCAGATAATATTCTGCCTTCGTGTTTTTGCCCCTAAAGTGGATAACCTCACATTTATCCACATTATGCTGCAACTGCCATGCATTTCCCACTCGCCTAACCTGTCCAAGTCACCCTGCTGCCTCTTAGCGTCCTCCTCACAGCTCACACCGCCATTCAGCTTAGTGTCAGCTGTAAACTTGGAGATATTACACTTAATTCCTTGATCTAAATCATTAATGTATATTGTAAATAGCTGGGGTCCTAGCTCTGAGCCCTGTGGCACCCCACTAGTCACTGCCTGCCATTCTGAAAAGGACCCATTTATCCCGACTCTCTGCTTCCTGTCTGCCAACCAGTTCTTTATCCACGCCCGTACATTACCCCCAATACCATGTGCTTTAATTTTGCACACTAATCTCTTGTGTGGGACCATGTCAAAAGCCTTTTGAAAGTACAAATACACCACATCAATTGGTTCTCCCTTGTCCACTCTACTCGTTACATCCTCAAAAGAATTCCAGAAGATTTGTCAAGCATGATTTCCCTTTCATAAATCCATGCTGACTTGGACCGATCCTGTCACTGCTTTCCAAATGCGCTGCTATTACATCTTTAATAATTGATTCCAACATTTTCCCCACTACTGACATCAGGCTAACTGGCCTATAATTACCCGTTTTCTCTCTCCCTCCTTTTTTAAAAAGTGGTGTTACATTAGCTACCCTCCAGTCCATAGGAACTGATCCAGAATCGATAAACTGTTGGAAAATGATCACCAATGCATCCACTATTTCTAGGGCCACTTCCTTAAGTACTCTGGGATGCAGACTATCAGGCCCCAAGGATTTATCGGCCTTCAATCCCATCAATTTCCCAAACACAATTTCCCGCCTAATAAGGATTTCCTTCAGTTCCTCCTTCTCACTAGACCCTAATATTTCCGGAAGGTTATTTGTGTCTTCCTTCGTGAAGACAGAACCAAAGTATTTGTTCAACTGGTCTGCCATTTCTTTGTTCCCCATTATAAATTCACCTGAATCTGACTGCAAGGGACCTACGTTTGTCTTCACTAATTTTTTTCTCTTCATGTATCTATAGAAGCTTTTGCAGTCAGTTTTTATGTTCCCGGCACGCTTCCTCTCATGCTCTATTTTCCCCCTCCTAATTAAACCCTTTGTCCTCCTCTGCTGAATTCTAAATTTCTCCCAGTCCTCAGGTTTGCTACTTTTTCTGGTCCATTTATATGCCTCTTCCTTGGATTTAACACTATCCTTAATTTCCCTTGTTAGCCACAGTTGAGCCACCTTCCTCGTTTTATTTTTATTCCAGACAGGGATGTACAATTGCTGAAGTTCATCCATGTTTGTCATTGCCTATCCACCGTCAACCCTTTAAGTATCATTTTCCAGTCTATTCTAGCCAATTCGCGTCTCATACCATCGAAGTTATCTTTCCTTAAGTTCAGGACCCTAGTCTCTGAATTAACTGTGTCACTCTCCACCTTAATAAAGAATTCTACCATATTATGGTCTTCCCCAAGGGACCTTGCACAACAAGATTGCTAATTAGTCCTTTCTCATTACACATCACCCAGTCTAGGATGGCCAGCTCTCTCGTTGGTTCCTCGACATATTGGTCTAGAAAACCATCCCTACTACACTCTGGGAAATCCTCCTCCACCGTATTGTTATCAGTTTGATTAGCCCAATCTATATGTAGAGTTAAGTCGCCCATGATAACTGCTGTATCTATATTGCACGCTTCCCTAATTTCTTGTTTGATGCTGTCCCCAACCTCACTACTACTGTTTGGTGGTCTGTACACAACTCCCACTAGCGTTTTCTGCCCTTTGGTATTCCGCAGCTCCTCTCATACAGATTCCACTTCATCCAAGCTAATGTCCTTCCTTACTTTTGCGTTAATTTCCTCTTTAACCAGCATCGCTACCCACCTCCTTTTCCTTTCTGTCTATCCTTCCCGAATGTTGAATATGCCTGGATGTTGAGTTCCCAGCCATGTCTCCCTGATGCAAAATATATCATATTCATTAATTGCTGCCTGTGCAGTTAATTAATCCATTCTCCTGAGCACACATTTCCATGGACCCCTCCTCCCCCCACCTGCCTTGATCTGGAGCGCATGCATCTGGATCCTCAGGATCTTGAGGAGTGTCGTCGTCTTCTGCAAAAGACAACACAACAATCAAATGGTTAGCAGCACAGGAGGGGGCAGGATGGGTGGCATGCGTAACAGGCCAGTCAGCGGGTTGATTTGAAGGGCCACTATGCATTTTAATCACTCACTCTCACCCTCGCATGTGGGTCCAGCTTGTGTAGAGCTTATTCTTTTTCCACCAGTGCGAATTAGCAAGGCAGCAAACCTCTGTTCCAGGGGTGTCAGTTGGTGCAGATTTGGCGGATCTCCTCCTATTCTATTTCTCTCCCTCTTGTTGTGAGCCAATTTCTTCTGCAAAGATGAAAATGTAAATTGTCAGACATAGTGCGCTTCTGATGGGTGGGACACATACAGATGCTCACATTTTCCACTGCAATTCAATTTAAAGATGAAGCTATTACTTACTTACACTCACTACTTGACCAATGTCCTGCCATTTGCATTGGCTTTCAGATCTTGTGGTGTTGACCCCAGCGGAGAATTCTTTGGCAACGAGGTTCCATCTTTTCCTCACTTCCTTGGGGGAGACCTTTGACGGACTACTCTTGCTGCTATCCAGCTCCAGCCATTTCTGCTCAATCACCATTACTAATTTCTCCACTTCCTCAAGCAGGAAATTCTTGGTTCTACTTGCACGCTCTTGCGCCATTCGTCTATTGGACTCAAACACAGGTAATGTTCAAAGATCACACTTACACCTATCCAGCACTCCTTTCCACTCCCTCAGCCACACAAAAATCAATATTGAGACCTCACCTTTACATATGCTCCATAGCCAATTATTCTGAGGACGCTTTCCCTTTAATTGACCGATTGGCAAGTTTCCTGTTACACTGCGTATGCGCGCAAACTGAATGGCCCATTGCCCACACACTGAAACAGTCATGCGTGCCCCTGCCAGCACTGCACGACACGCTGGGCCCAAACCCCGTCCCCCTGCCGGTCGCACTGAGCAAGCGCGGCCGAAGCTCCGCCCCTCCCCCCCACCCCACACTCTGCTGCACGACACCGATGGATCCGGATGACGAGGCAGCGGCCAAATTACAAGGTAGATTTTTGGCACTTTTCTTCCTCCAGGAAGTCGGCGCACCACATCGAGATATGCCATTCTAAGCGGCTGGGGAAATATGGGGCTATTATGTGCCAGCTTACTCTAAATTGAAAACAGAAAAGAACAATAAAATGTGTTTTTTTTTAAGCCCAGACAAGCACCTGTCTGTGTTGGAAACACACAAAGGTTGGCTAATTGGGTTTTTACAACTTACAAGCACTTCATCAAAGAAAAATATAAATAAGCTTTTTCATTGAACCACAGCTATAAAACTTTACCATCAGCTCATGGAACAGGATGACTAAGGCAGTTAACAATTAACTTTTAAATAGGTTAAAAACATTTGCGATTTCTTATAACTATACAAACCCTGGCAGATCTCATCAAATCATTACATTTTTTGCGGAATTGTTCCGCTGTCCATGGAACGGTGGAGTTGGCGCTAACAACCATCGTATCTTCATTCCATGTTGCCATTTGTCCTTTCCGCGGTGCTTTCGACCTCATGGTCCCAATTAGCCATAGGTGTTTCTCCTCAATCTCATTGAGGAGTGTGACCAGATCACCGTCAGTGAAATTCTGAGCTCTTTTCATGAGGACAATGCTTGATACTTCTATTTGACTCATCTGTTTAATTATAATTATTGCAAATTATTTCTAGGTTTTTAAAAGTCTTTAAATTGCTTTAAATCTCTTTGAAAGTCTTTAAAACTATTTAAAATTTTCCAAATCAATTTGACAGTCTTTTAAATTTTCTTAACGATTAATAAAGCCTTTAAAACCTTTCCAGTGACTTTCAAAGCTGAAGACTGTGAAGTGTTTAAAAAAAAAAATGGGAGCATGGCCTATTTAAATTCACTTTTTTGACAGGTTTTGTAGGTGGGACTATTTTACGAAGGAAGCCACGGGCTTCGCGCACGCAGCTTTCCTGGTGATGTGATGTCATCCACTAACCAGGAATCTCCTGAAGAAAACCGCAATCGTACGAAAGGACAGCACCTAAAGGTAGATGTGGATAGCATCTGGTGGTTCAAGGCGAACGCCCGCGGGAAGCCTCCCACCAAAATATTTGGCCCAGTATTTCATTAACGTTTTTATGGCCTTATCCAATAGTGGTACTGCTTTTAATGTGTTGTGAATCGAACCCCCAAATCCCACTGCTTTATCATCTTTCCCAGCTCTCCCTCATTCAAAGCATATTTTATTAAACCTTTTTTTAATTAAAGTTTACCACTTCACATTGACTAACATTGAATTTCATCTGCCATTTTTTTCCCCATTCCATCATCTTATCAATATCGTCGAGCAGCATCTTTTTTTCTCAGAATGATTAACTATATCTCCTATTTAGGTGTCATCTGCAAATTTGGACACCACTCTCTCTAGCCCTACATTTAAATTATTGAAGCAGTTCGAGAACAGAACCCTGTGGTTCCAGAAACACTGAGAAACTGTAATGCCTGAAAGGGTGGTGGAAGCAGATTCAAAAGGGAATTAGATATGTACTTAAAAAGGAGAAATTTGCAGGGCTATGGGGAAATAGCAGGGGAGTGGGACTAATTGGTAGCTCTTCCAGAGAGCTGGCACAGGCACGATGGGTCAAATAGCCTTCTGCTCTGCTGTATGATTCTACTATTCCAACTTCTATTTTCTGTTTCCTCGCTTCTAACCGGTTTATAATCCAATATGCTGTCCTACCCTTAATTCCATAAGCTTTAAATTTTTCCAATAGTCTCCTGTGTAATACACTATCAAAGGGCTGGATTTTTTGCTTTTTGTGATTTAGCTCATTTCTGGGCAAAAATCGCGGTAAATTCTAAATTTTAGCGCCGGGATAGTGTTAGCGCCAGAGCGCGCAACTTTCGCCAAATGAAAATTCACGGTGCGCGTCAGCGCTAACTCTGGCGTTGCAGCGCAGAATTTGTAGGTCGGAGCCGAAAGTTCCGCCGCTAAAAAAAATCGCCTGTTCTGCGCATGAGCAGATTTTTTTTTTCTCGTGCTTCTGGTCTGCTGTCCGATCGCAATTGCTAATGCAGGGCGTGGCCACGTGCATGCGCAGTATGCCCAGGGCTGAATCAGCCATTTTAAGATTCAATTTTGATCATGGAGGAGCAGGATAGCAGTGCAACAGGAGATTTAGCCAAGAGGCCAACAAAGCTCTCCTGGGGCTGTGGAGAAAAGATGGCAGGAATTATATCAGAGGGGTGGATCTAGACACCTGCTAGCCATTTTTAATTGAATATGAAGGGAAATCGCTGAGGACGTCTCTGCCTCAGACATAGTGGCCAGGAATGGGAAACAGTGCTGAAAAAAGTTCAATGAGTAGGTACAATTTTTATTGATGCAGTCCTTCATTACTTCAATTATAAATCTATCTAACTATTTGTTCTCATGCTTTTGGTGCCTGTCAGCAGTCTGTGGGTATTTTCATACTGTTGCTGTCTCTCAGCGCTCTGTGGGTTGCCTCCTAAAATGCATGACACATAGATAGGCTTAGTTCGGCACCCTATTTGCTATGAATGATCTTTACACATTATTAAGATTGCTTTCTGAGATCTCATAAGATGTCTCCACACTTCGATGTCCTCCTGATGAGCCACGTTCACCTTCCAAGGCCAGAGGACTCTATTACATTCACACAGTATGGTATAACATAGTTGGTTATCTATGTGTGCCACAAAGGCAGATGGGCATTCCAATTTTCATCATTGCAGGCAAACAAGTCCCATAACCACCGCGAGCAGTTGAGGACAGGCGGCGGTCCACCTCAGACCCTGCCACTCACCGATCTTGAGGAGCGAGTGGCAGGCCTCATTGGCATCTCAGGTCGGACAACTGCTACTGGGGGCGCTGACCCCCACTTGGATAATGAGGTAAGTCCTGCACACTCTTTGGGCTGGGTTGGGGCAATGTGATGCAGTGTCTCTGGACCAGGGTTGGGGCAATGTGATGCAGTGTCTCTGGACTAGATATAATGGAGTAGCGGCGGTCCTTCAAATGAGCCTGTGCTATGCAACTTTCCTCATGTCACCCTGCCCCCTCCCTTGCTGCTAACCACTCATCTGTTGCTTTCTACTTCCAGATGACCAGCCATAGTTGCCGTATCCCTCAGATCAACCATCTATATCAGGCCATCATGTGGAGGAGGAAGAGGAGTTCAGAGATCAGCCGACTCTGGGGCAGATACATTCTACCCCTCTTTTTCCACCAGCAAACACCTCGTCTGAGGACAATGATGTAACTTTCTCGAGGTTTGAGACCTCCAAGGCTCCTGGGACAAATGGCGTGCAGCAACTCAGTTCTGGGGTCGAATCCCCTATGTCATCTCTCCGGAGGGCGTGTCGGCAAAGTTGGTCTGCTGACAGGTAGGCAGACGCAGAACTGGACATGGTGGGACTATCCAGGTAGAGCATTCTCCTCACCCATCAGCTCCTTGATGTCTTGGGTAGGATTCCCGCGACAATCGAGAATCTCACTGCCACCATTATGGGGGTAGGGTCGCAAATTTTCGGTGCGAGCCATGAAACCTGCGAGGCCATCAGTGTCCATATGAGGCTGATGGCCTCCACCAGTGACACTCGAGTCCTGGAGAGTGTGGCGTGAATTCTTGTCTAATATGGTACATTGCTGGCACAAGCTCTGCTTCAGCTTGGGCAGATGATGCAGTCAATAAACCCTTCTGCCATACTTTCTGCGTTCCCCAGTGTCACACCCAAACCCAAACCACCTGTGACTGGTGACAAGGATGAACAGGCTCACCAGTCAGAAGCCAGGCGGCGTCTCGAATATCTCTTCACCCATCACAGCAGCGCTCTGGCAACTTTGCTGCATGCCATCGTGGTGCCACTTTGGGTAGGAGCAGCAGGCAAGGGAGTGGATAAGGGTAAGGGGTGGGGAACCCAGTGGGAAAAGACAGTGGGGCAGGGGTTGTTGCATTATGTTCTGCATTCTGTTGGTTATAATGGTGGTGTTGTTGTTGAATAATCACACTGCTGGATGCAGATAATTTATGTTATTTTATTAAAGTTTCAATGTTTCAAAATTAAGTTAACAAAGTTATAAAAGTTTACAATGTTTGATAAATTATTTTGTTTACCTTAACCATTCCTGTGTAGTGTCTCATTTGCAGAATACGATTGGGAATAGGCAACTTGGTGAGATAGAGTGGCCAGGCAATGGTCAAACGTGACGTTCATTCTTCAAGCAAAGCATTTTGCTGACGTAAGCCTTTTGCCGCGACAAAATTTCCACGATGCCTCCCTTGAGGTAGTGGTGGGGGTGGTGGTAGCATGGGTACCTCGCCAGGCTCCTCCTCCTCATCTTCCTCTTCCTCCTCCTCCTCCCCCCACCCTCTCTCCTGAGGTGGTCCTGCAATCCCCATTGGCAATTGTGTAATATGCAGCACACCACAATGAACTCAGAGGCCTGCTGAGGGAAGTATTTCAGGCAGCCTCCAGAATGGTCCCGGCATCGGAAACGCTGCTTGAGCACTTCAATTGTCTGTTCAACGATGTTGCATGTGGCTGCAGAGCTCTCATTATAATGATGGTCGGCTTCTGTCTGAGGGTTCCGGAGGGGGTTCATGAGCCAGGTGACGAGACCGTAACCTTGGTCCCGCAGCATCCAGCTCTGGCCTTGTGGTTGATGCTGGTACATGTGTGAGACACTGATCACGCAAGATGAAAGCATCATGGATGCTCCCTGGATATTGGTCATTGACTGCCATAATACGCTGAATATGGTCGCAGAAGATCTGTACATTCATGGAGTGGAATCCCTTTCGGTTTCAGTAAATCTCTGGATTCTCTAAAGGTGCTCACTGGGCGATATACATACAATCCAGGGAACCCTGAACCTTGGGGAAGCCAGAAAACCATCCAAAACCTACAGCCCTCTCATTTTGAGCCTCCTTGGTCACTGGGAAGTTTATGAAGTCCATCCTGCGTGCGTATAGTGCAGTAGTCACCTGGTGAATGCAGCAATGTGTAGCGTGCTACGAGATGGAGCATATGTCCTCCGCTGATGCCTGAAAGGAGCTGGAAGCATAGAAGGCAAGTGCCACAGTCACCTTCACCTCGACGGGCAGTGCAGATCTGTTACCGCTGGTAGGCTGTAGGTCTGCCTATACGGGCTGGCATATCTCCGTGGCCACCTCTTTTCGGAAGCACAGCCTTCTAACGCACTGTGCCTGAGAGAGCTGCAGGTATGAACGATGTTCCCTGTAATCTCATGGGGGGTAAGGCCTCCTCCCCATACATCTGCGACCTCTTCGATTACGTTGAAAATGATCATAAATAATCCTTCTTCCAGCTCGACACCGTATAAATATAGCAGCCAGGATTAATGGCTTGACATAGTCTGGCCCCAATCTTTAAACTCTCCTTAAATGTCCTTTAAAACAAACTATAAACTCACATAAACTTCACAATCAAAAGTATGCAGTAACGCAACGTTCTTCTCCCAATGCTTTTAATCACTCAGAACTCTGACTTTCTCCTCCATTTCCAAGATGGCGCTGTTAGTGCCTGGTGCCACCCGGGGTGCGACTGCTTTTTGCTGGTGGGTTCCCGGGTAGACGATAAATCGGGCAATATGCTTGAGAGATCCGTCCTGGGTGCTAGCGCAGCGATGCACGACGATTTATGATACCAATCGGTGTAAACGGTGGGCGGGCGTTAAGTTTTAGCACCGCCACAAAACCATTGCCGAAAATTCTGCCCGGGCGCAAATTCTTGTGCGCCTCGTTTCACGTCCCCCCAAAAATAGTTTGTGCACACCGCCCAGGTTCTAACTGGGGTGCAAATGAGCCAAAAATCCAGCCCAAACACTTCTTGAAAGTCCATGTAAACCACATATCCCTCAATCCTCAGTTTGGTTCCTTGAACTTGTCTTTCTTATCAGTATCACTGGAGACTCAAGTTCCCTAGTTTACCTTCAGCGGAAACTATGGCTGATTCATTAACAAATGTCGTGTCCATTTCAACCTCCTAACATGACAGATGTTCATCATTTTATCTAACAACGGTTGACTCCAGTGCAAAAATGCAGACAATGCTGTACTTATAGCACAATGGTAAGTATTCACTATTACTATGTAGGTACTGGTGGTCCTGATACTAAGGGCTATTGGACTTAATTTTCCTCTTTGCTGATTTTTGGCACCCAGGAGGATGAACGGACGTTTTTTTGTGCCCGATTGCGCCAAAAAATAGATCCATCTTTCGCCAAAGTAAAATTGAATTTTGTCACTGCAGTACCCGAAGTTGAGTCTGGGGATGGAGCTTCATGTGTGTGCCAAAAAGTCTCTGAGCATGCGCCGCAAAAAAAAATCACTTTTTCCACGTGACGGGTGTGCCCGCGCATCTACAGTAAACTTCCTGGTCTGGATCAAGAGCTTGTGAGAACACATTCAGATCGGGGTGTGTGTGTGAGTATGTGTGAGAGTGTGTGTGTGTGTGTGTGTGTGTGTGGCCACCACAGCAGAAGGACCTTCTCTTAAAAAGTTCTATATTCATCTTTGCAGAGGAAAGTGTTATGTATTGAACCCCTTGCAACTGGTATTACACTGTCACCAGAGGGCCTACCTGTTGGAGTCCCAAGGGATCGCAGCAGCTCTTTGGAGCACGATATATATGCAGGCCACCCACGAGGTATTTGCACTCTGGAGTCTTATCAAAGGAGTTAAGGTCACACTTGCTCATTGTACACAGTACTCAGTTTCATCCTTTATGAATTGGCGATGAGGTAACGAACAACCGCGCGAAATTGCAAAGAACAGTTGGTATCCTGGAGAAGTTCTCAGAAGGGGACGATTGGGAGGCCTTCATGGAGAGACTCGACCAATACTTTGTGGCCAATGAGCTGGAAGGAGCCGAGAATGCTGCCAAACAAAGGATGATCCTCCTAACTGTCTGTGGGACAACAACCTATGCCTATGAAGAATCTCCGAGCTCCGGTAAAACCAACAGCTAAATCCTATGAAGAATTGTGTACGCTGGTCCGAGAGCACCTAAATCCTAAGGAAAGCGTTTTGATGGTGAGATATCGGTTCTACATGTGCCAACATAGAAACATAGAAAATAGGTGCAAGAGTAGGCCATTCGGCCCTTCGAGCCTGCACCACCATTCAATAAGATCATGGCTGATCATTCCCTCAGTACCCCTTTCCTGCTTTCTCTCCATACCCCTTGATCCCTTTAGCCGTAAGGGCCATATCTAACTCCCTCTTGAATCATCCAATGAACTGGCTTCAACAACTCTCTGCGGTAGGGAATTCCACAGGTTAACAACTCTCTCAATGAAGTTTCTCCTCAATGGTCGGAGGGCCAGGAAGTGGCGAGCAATGTTGCCGAATTAAGGCGCCTCGCAGGACATTGTAAATTTGAAGGATTCCTAGAACAAATGCTTAGAGACTTTTTTGTACTGGGCATTGGCCATGAGTTAATCCTTCACAAACTATTGACTGTTGAAACTTCGAATCTAAGTAAAGACACAACGATAGCCCAGGAATTTATGTTCACCAGCGACAACACCAATCAGACTTCGCAGAGTAAAGAAGTTTCGACCAGTACTGTGCAAAAGAAACGTCGTTTGCGAGCAGGAATATACATGGCAGAACTTACATGCCGGCTGTTGCTGCACGACCTCAGATGACCCAGAGTCCACCATCAATCGTTAATACGAGGCAGTTAACACCTTGTTGTCGTTGTGGAGGTGATCATCAGCCCCATCAATGCTGCTTCAAGCACTATGCGTGCAACGGTTGCAGAACAATGGGACACCTCCAGCGAATGTGCAGGCGAGCTGCAAATCCTGCAAACCACCACGTTGCAGAGGAAGATCGATCCACTGTGGATCAGGCTGAATTGGAGACTCGTATTGAGGAGGCAGAAGTGTATGCGGTACACACATTCACCACGAAATGTCCATCAATAATGTTGAAAGTTGAACTGAACGGAATTCCAGTATCTCTGGAACTGGACACTGGTGCAAGTCAGTCCATAATGAGTAAAAAGGCCTTCGACAGGCTGTGGGACAACAAGGCACACAGGCCCAAGCTCAGCCCCATTCTTACCAAACTAAGGACTTACACCAAGGAACTAATCCCTGTAATTGGCAGTGCAGAGGTCAAAGTCTCCTACTATGGAGCAGTACACGAACTCCTGCTGTGAATTGTGCCGAGGGAATGGAAGACCAGCAGGAAGAGTAGTGCAAGGAAGGTAGTGCAGGGGTCCCCTGTGGTCATCCCACTGCAAAACAGATACACTGCTTTGAGTGCTGTTGAGGGGGATGACTCATCAAGAGCGGGCAGCAGCAGCCAAGTTCATGGCACCATGGCTGGCTCTGTTGCACAGGAGGGCAGGAAAAAGAGTGGGCGAGCGATAGTGATAGGGGATTCAATTGTAAGGGGAATAGATAGGCGTTTCTGCGGCCGCAACCGAGACTCCAGGATGGTATGTTGCCTCCCTGGTGCAAGGGTCAAGGTTGTCTCGGAGCAGGTGCAGGACATTCTAAAAAGGGAGGGAGAACAGCCAGTTGTCGTGGTGCACGATGGTACCAATGACATAGGTAAAAAAAGGGATGAGTTCCTACGAAATGAATTTAAGGAGCTAGGAGCTAAATTAAAAAGTAGGACTCAAAAGTAGTAATCTCGGGATTGCTACCAGTGCCACGTGCTAGTCAGAGTAGGAATCGCAGGATAGCTCAGATGAATATGTGGCTTGAGCAATGGTGCAGCAGGGAGGGATTCAAATTCCTGGGGCATTGGAACCGGTTCTGGGGGAGGTAGGACCAGTACAATCCGGACGGTCTGCACCTGGGCAGAATCAGAACCAATGTCCTCGGGGAGTGTTTGCTAGTGCTGTTGGGGAGGAGTTAAACTAATATGGCAGGGGGATGGGAACCAATGCAGGGAGATAGAGGGAAACAAAAAAGAGGCAAAAACAAAAGACAGAAAGGAGATGAGGAAAAGTGGAGGGCAGAGAAACCCAAGGCAAAGAACAAAAAGGGCCATTGTACAGCAAAATTCTAAAAGGACAGAGGGTGTTAAAAAAACAAGCCTAAAGGCTTTGTGTCTTAATGCAAGGAGTATCCGCAATAAGGTGGATGAATTAACTATGCAAATAGATGTTAACAAATATGATGTGATTGGGATTACGGAGACGTGGCTCCAGGATGAGCAGGGCTGGGAACTCAACATCCAGGGGTATTCAACATTCAGGAAGAATAGAATAAAAGGAAAAGGAGGTAGGGTTGCATTGCTGGTTAAGGAGGAGATTAAGGCAATAGTTAGGAAGGACATTAGCTTGGATGATGTGGAATCTATATGGGTAGAGCTGCAGAACACCAAAGGGCAAAAAAAGTTAGTGGGAGTTGTGTACAGACCTCCAAACAGTAGTAGTGATGTTGGGGAGGGCATCAAACAGGAAATTAGGGGTGCGTGCAATAAAGGTGCAGCAGTTATAATGGGTGACTTTAATATGCACATAGATTGGGCTAACCAAACTGGAAGCAATACGGTGGAGGAGGATTTTCTGGAGTGCATAAGGGATGGTTTTTTTAGACCAATATGTCGAGGAACCAACTAGGGGGGAGGCCATCTTAGACTGGGTGTTGTGTAATGAGAGAGGATTAATTAGCAATCTCGTTGTGCGAGGCCCCTTGGGGAAGAGTGACCATAATATGGTGGAATTCTGCATTAGGATGGAGAATGAAACAGTTAATTCAGAGACCATGGTCCAGAACTTAAAGAAGGCTAACTTTGAAGGTATGAGGCGTGAATTGGCTAGGATGGATTGGCGAATGATACTTAAGGGGTTGACTGTGGATGGGCAATGGCAGACATTTAGAGACCGCATGGATGAACTACAACAATTGTACATTCCTGTCTGGCATAGAAATAAAAAAGGGATGGTGGCTCAACCGTGGCTATCAAGGGAAATCAGGGATAGTATTAAAGCCAGGGAAGTGGCATACAAATTGGCCAGAAATAGCAGCGAACCTGGGGACTGGGAGAAATTTAGAACTCAGCAGAGGAGGACAAAGGGTTTGATTAGGGCAGGGAAAATGGAGTATGAGAAGAAGCTTGCAGGGAACATTAAGACGGATTGCAAAAGTTTCTATAGATATGTAAAGAGAAAAAGGTTAGTAAAGACAAACGTAGGTCCCCTGCAGTCAGAATCAGGGGAAGTCATAACGGGGAACAAAGAAATGGCGGACCAATTGAACAAGTACTTTGGTTCGGTATTCACGAAGGAGGACACGAACAACCTTCCGGTTATAAAAGGGGTCGGGGGGGTCTAGTAAGGAGGAGGAACTGAGGGAAATCCTTATTAGCCGGGAAATTGTGTTGGGGAAATTGATGGGATTGAAGGCCGATAAATCCCCAGGGCCTGATGGACTGCATCCCAGAGTACTTAAGGAGGTGGCCTTGGAAATAGTGGATGCGTTGACAGTCATTTTCCAACATTCCATTGACTCTGGATCAGTTCCTATGGAGTGGAGGGTAGCCAATGTAACCCCACTTTTTAAAAAAGGAGGGAGAGAGAAAACAGGGAATTATAGACCGGTCAGCCTGACATCGGTAGTGGGTAAAATGATGGAATCAATTATTAAGGATGTCATAGCAGTGCATTTGGAAAATGGTGACATGATAGGTCCAAGTCAGCATGGATTTGTGAAAGGGAAATCATGCTTGACAAATCTTCTGGAATTTTTTGAGGATGTTTCCAGTAGAGTGGATAAGGGAGAACCAGTTGATGTGGTATATTTGGACTTTCAGAAGGCGTTCGACAAGGTCCCACACAAGAGATTGATGTGCAAAGTTAGAGCACATGGGATTGGGGGTAGTGTGCTGACATGGATTGAGAACTGGTTGTCAGACAGGAAGCAAAGAGTTGGAGTAAATGGGTACTTTTCAGAATGGCAGGCAGTGACTAGTGGGGTACCGCAAGGTTCTGTGCTGGGGCCCCAGCTGTTTACACTGTACATTAATGATTTAGATGAGGGGATTAAATGTAGTATCTCCAAATTTGCGGATGACACTAAGTTGGGTGGCAGTGTGAGCTGCGAGGAGGATGCTGTGAGGCTGCAGAGCGACTTGGATAGGTTAGGTGAGTGGGCAAATGCATGGCAGATGAAGTATAATGTGGATAAATGTGAGGTTATCCACTTTGGTGGTAAAAACAGAGAGACAGACTATTATCTGAATGGTGACAGATTAGGAAAAGGGGAGGTGCAAAGAGACCTGGGTGTCATGGTACATCAGTCATTGAAGGTTGGCATGCAGGTGCAGCAGGCGGTTAAGAAAGCAAATGGCATGTTGGCCTTCATAGCAAGGGGATTTGAGTACAGGGGCAGGGAGGTGTTGCTACAGTTGTACAGGGCCTTGGTGAGGCCACACCTGGAGTATTGTGTACAGTTTTGGTCTCCTAACCTGAGGAAGGACATTCTTGCTATTGAGGGAGTGCAGCGAAGGTTCACCAGACTGATTCCCGGGATGGCGGGACTGACCTATCAAGAAAGACTGGATCAACTGGGCTTGTATTCACTGGAGTTCAGAAGAATGAGAGGGGACCTCATAGAAACATTTAAAATTCTGACGGGGTTAGACATGTTAGATGCAGGAAGAATGTTCCCAATGTTGGGGAAGTCAAGAACCAGAGGTCACAGTCTAAGGATAAGGGGTAAGCCATTTAGGACCGAGATGCGGAGGAACTTCTTCACCCAGAGAGTGGTGAACCTGTGGAATTCTCTACCACAGAAAGTTGTTGAGGCCAATTCACTAAATATATTCAAAAAGGAGTTAGATGAGGTCCTTACTACTAGGGGGATCAAGGGGTATGGCGAGAAAGCAGGAATGGGGTACTGAAGTTGAATGTTCAGCCATGAACTCATTGAATGGCGGTGCAGGCTAGAAGGGCCGAATGGCCTACTTCTGCACCTATTTTCTATGTTTCTATCTATGTTTCTATGACCCCACATTGTTTGGCAGAAGATGGCTGGGAAAATTCCGCTGGAACTGGGACGACATCCGAGCACTTTCGTCCATTGACGACGCCTCATATACCCAGTTTCTGAGCAGGTTTCCATCATTGTTTGAGCCAGGCATTGGAAGCTTCTCCGGGGCGACAGTGCAGATCCATTTTGTTCCCGGTACGCGACCCATCCACCACAAGGCACGCGCGGTACCATATATGATGCATGAGAAAGTGAAAATTGAGCTGGACAGGCTGCAGCGAGAAGGCATCATTGGCTGGTGGAATTCAACGAGTGGGCCAGTCTGATTATCCCGGTACTTAAAGAGGATGGCACGGTCAGAATTTATGGGGACTATTATGTAACGATTCACCGTTTTTCGCTACAGGACCAGTACCCGCTTCCCAAGGCAGATGACCTATTTGCGACCCTGGCTGGAGGGAACACGTTCACCAAGCTGGAACTGACCTTGGCCTACATGATGCAGGAGCTGGAGGTGACTTCAAAAGGCCTCACCTGCATCAACACGCACAAAGGTCTGTTCATCTATAACAGATGCCGGTTCGAGATTCGGTCGGCCGTGGCAATCTTCCAACGGAGAGCCTGCTAAAGTTAGTTCCTCGCACCGTGGTTTTCCTGGATGACATACTGGTTGCAGATCGGGACACCATTGAGCGCTTCAAGAATCTGCATGAGGTTCTTAGTCAATTGGATCGTGTGGGACTCAGGTTGAAACACTCGAAGTGTGTTTTCCTGGCGTAGGAGGTCGAGTTCTTGGGAGAAGAATCGCAGCTGACGGCATCAGACCCACTGACGCCAAGACGGAGACCATCAAGAACGCGCCGAGACCACAGAATGTGACAGAGCTATGGTCATTCCTGGGACTCCTTAACTATTTTGGTAATTTCCTACCTGAGTTAACCACCCTGCTAGAACCCCTACAGGCCCTACTGCGCAAGGGCGACAACTGGGTATGGGGGAATTCACAAGAGGCTGCCTTTAAGAAAGCCAGGAATCTGTTGTGTTCGAACAAACTGCTTGTCCTGTATAACCCTTGTAAATGATTAGTGCTAGCTTGCGATGCGTCGTCATACGGGATCGGGTGTGTGTTACAACAGGCTAACGAATCGGGGATTTTGCAACCGGTCGCTTATGCGCCTAGGAGTTTGTCCAAGGCCGAAAGGGTCTACAGCATGATTGAAAAAGAGGCTCTTGCGTGCGTTTATGGGGTAAAGAAAATGCACCAGTACTTATTTGGCCTCAAGTTTGAGCTTGAAACTGACGACAAGCTGCTCATATTGCAATTCTCTGAGAGAAAAGAGATTAACACCAATGCCTCTGCCTGCATCCAAAGATGGGCGCTCATGCTGTCAGCATACAACTATGTAATCCACCACAGACCGGGCACAGAGAACTGTGCTGATGCTCAGTCGGCTGCCATTGCCCACCACGGGGGTGGAAATGACACAGCCAGCAGACTTGCTCATGGTAATGGATGCATTCGAAAACGAAAAGTCCCCCGTTACGATCCGTCAGATCAGGATCTGGACCAGCTAGGATCCTTTACTGTCCTTGGTAAAAAAACTGTGTCCTTCATGGGAGCTGGTGCAGCATTCCAGCGGAGGTGCAGGAGGCAATTAAGCCATTCCACAGGCGCAAAGAGGAAATGTCCCCGCAGGCAGACTGTCTGTTGTGGTGCAATCGCGTGGTCTTGCCCAAGAAAGGCAGAGATACGTTCATTTGTGAACTGCACAGTACCCACCCAGGCATTATAATGATGAAAGCCATAGCCAGATCCCACGTGTGGTGGCCCAGCATCGACTCAGCTTTAGAGTCATGCGTGCGCCAGTGCAACACTTACTCTCAGCTGAGCAATGCATCCAGAGAGGCACCGCTAAGTTTGTGGTCGTGGCCCTCCAAACCGTGGTCGAGGATCCACGTGGACTATGCAGACCCATTTCTCGGCAAAATTTCTTGGTTGTCATGGATGCTTACTCAAAATGGATTGAATGTGCAATAACGTCTGTAAGCACGTCCACGGCCACTATTGAAAGCCTACGAGACATGTTTGCCACACACGGCCTGCCTGATGTCCTAGTCAGCGACAATGGGCCGTGTTTCACCAGTGCTGAATTCAAGGAATTCATGACCCGCAATGGGATCAAGCACGTACATCTGCCCCGTTCAAGCCCGCATCCAACGGTCAGGCAGAACGGGCAGTTCAGACCATCAAGCAAAACTTGAAACGTGTGTCGGAAGGCTCCCTGCAGACCCAGCTGTCCCAAGTGCTGCTCAGCTACTGCACCAGACCCCACTCTCTCACCAGGGTTCCCCCAGCCGAGATGCTCATGAAAAGGGTGCTCAAAACAAGGCTGTCTCTTGTCCACCTTGATCTTCGTGATCACGTGGAGGGCAAACGTCATCAACAAATGGTGTACCATGACCGTGCAAATTTGTCAAGGACCCTGTGTTTATACTCAATTATGGACATGGTCCCAAATGGTTTGCTGGCACGGTCATGGCCAAAGAGGGGAGTAGGGTGATTCAGGTCAAATTGGCAAATGGACTAACATGCAGAAAACATTTGGACCAAATCAACTTGCGGTTCACTAACAGCTATGAACAACCTGAAGAAGATACCACAACTTTAACCCTCCACCACACACACAAGTGGCAACTGACATCATGGTTGACCACAAAGCCGAACTCACCATCCCCAGCAGCCCAGTGAAGAACTAACCAACTCACCCACACCTGCATTTGTACTGAGATGATCGACAAGGGAGCGAAAAGCCCCAGATCGTCTCACCCTGTAAATAAGTGTATTATTGACTTTACAAAGGGGTAGTGTTTTGTATTTAACCTCTTGCAACCTGTATTACATTACCACCAGAGGGCCTACCTGTTGGTGTCCCAAGGGATCCCAGCATCCCTTGGGAGCACGGTATATAAGCAGGTCACCCACGAGGTAGCTGCACTCTGGAGTCTTATTAAAGGAGCTAAGGTCATACTTGCTCAGTGTACACAGTACTCAGTTTCATCCTTTATTATGAATGCATCAGAAGGTGTCACAGATCAACCGAGAAAGGTCAAAAATTGGAGGAGCTGTGCCAAGTCGGCTGCAACTAACAGCCGTGGAACAGAGGATCGCTGATATGATTAAATCTCGCAAGTAAAGATCAACCACCAATGTGGACACTGGGCCCAGGTTACCGAGAGGCTAAGCCCTGCAAATTGCACAATCTGCGTTGGCATTGTGGTCTTTGAAAAGAGCCTGTGCTTTGTGACCCGTGTCCTCATGTCACCCTGCCCCCTCTGCCCCCTCCCCTGCTGCTAACCAAACATCTGTTCTGTTATCTTTTGCAGATGTTGTGCAGCAGGAAGAGACAGAAGCTGAAGCAGAAGTAGAAGCAGAGTATGATCAGGAAGGCGTCAGTCCAGATATTCTTCATCAACCTCAGGACGAGGATGAGTTGGAGAATGAAGAGCAGCAGGAAGATCCCACTACTGAGATGTTTACATTGGAATTGGAGCCGGTGAACCCCCTGAGGGTGCCAAGCCCTTTGCTGCGCGATACAACCAACACAACATTTCAGAGTATACAGTCTGAGGCTGCTGGTCCCAGTGGGTTGCAGCAAACCACACCTGGGAGACAGCCGAGGAAGGTGGGAAGGAGAGCTCAACCCGAAATGCAGGATGCAGGGGATATAGGACAGCACATGGGAATAAGTGGGGACAGCATTGAGCTAATGAGATCGCTCCTGGACACCATGGGTGTGGTGAGGGTAGAATTAGTGGGACTGTCAGTAGAAGTAGCAACACTGGAGGAATGGGAGCACTGATGGGACAGATGAGGTAGCGGATGTCGGAGATTAGGGAGGACATGTCGGAGGTAGCTGCTGCAATAATTGGACACACCCAGGCTGTCATTACCCAGTAGTGATTGGCAACATCAACTGCTGACACTCACTTTCCAATCCCCAGACCAATCTCAGGTAGTGTGCTGCAGGTTAATCCACACGCTGAAGAAGAGTCCGAAGAGGAACCAGGTCCTTCCACAATGCTGCCTGCTAAGACTCCCTGTGCAACCCCACCAACAACAAATGTGACTTTGTGCAGAAAACAGAAAAAACCTTGGGGTCGGGGGGAGGAAGCAGAAGTCTGCGACAATGGGCACTGGTAGGGGTAGAGGCAACAACAGCGGCAAGAGGGGTGCACAGCACTAAGGTCATTGAATAAGGGGGAGGAGAGGTGGCTGCAGCTAGAGTTTGTTTATTTGTTTGTTTATTGCTGCTACTTGTTGTTTTCTTCATTGAAAAGTTTAAAGTCTGATACAACATTTTTTATTGAAGTACAACTGTACAAATGTTTAATAACCCAATTATTTTTTAAATATAGCCAGAATGCTGCACATTATTTTTGGAATTAAAGCAAGATAAGCCAACACAACATTGCATACATTATTATGTACATTATTTTTGCAGACTAATAGGTGCAAAGAGTTAACACTGTCGGGCCGTTTAGCCTTCAGGCAGCAAAGTGATTATGGATTAGAGGCTGACGCAAGTCTCTAGCTATGGCTATAGGTGCACGAGACTGCCTCCTCTGCCGTCGTCCTGCAGGTTGAGGTGGTGGCATGGGTGCGTCCTCCTCCTCCTGCTGCTGGTCCTCCTCCTCCTCCTCCTCATCATCCTCATCCTTGTTGTCAGCCTCCTCCTCCTCCTCCTCCACACCCTTCTCCCCTCAGGAGGATCTTCAATGTCCAGTATCTGTTCCCTTATGATGGCCACATTGTGCAGCATGCAGCACACGACAGTGAACTGACCGACGTGGTGAGGGATGCATTGCAGGTAGCTTCCAGAGTGGTCCAGGCATCAGAACTGCTGCTTCAGTATGCCAATTGTCTGCTCTATGATGCTCTATGACGTTATGTGCGATATGTTGTACCGACGCTCTGGCTCAGTGCGGGGATTGCGTAGGGGGGGTCATAAGCAGGGAGGCGAGCACGTACCCTTTGTCCCCGAGCAACCAGCTGTACCCTTCTGGCAGCTCCTGAAATAGCGCAAATATCACGCTCTCACGTAGGGTGAAAGCATCATTGATGCTACCTGGATATTTGGCATCCACTGCCATGATCCGATGCATATCATCACAGATGAGATAGACATTTAGGGAGTGGAACCCTTTCCTATTCTGATAAACCACGGAGTCGTCCAAAATTGCTCTCAAGGCAATGTGGATACAGTCAATCACACCCTGTACCTTTGGGAAGCCAGCAATTCTGGAGAACCCCACAGCCCTGTCTGGCATTTCCTGCAGCCCCTAGCCCTGGCCGAATGGCCTCACTGGGGCTACGTGCATAAGGCTCCTCCCATGCCCAGCTCCTGCTTCTTCCGGACCCGACCCGAATTGACTCTCACTCCCAACCCCCCCCACCGGACCCCCCCCCCCTCACCTCGACGCGACCTCCGCTTCCCCCGCTCCCGACCTTCCCTCCCCTCCCCGACCGACCTCCGCTCCCGACCGATCTCCTCCCCCCCCGACCGATCTCCCCCCCCACCCCGACCGATCTATCCCCCCCGACCGAACTCCGCCCCCCCACCGACCGACCCCCCCCCTTCGCCCTGACCCGCGCTCCCCCCGATCCGCGCTCCTGACCCCCCCGGACCCCGGTTCCGATGCCACCTACCTGTCAATCCGGTAAGTCTAAGCTCGAAGTCTTGGGCCCGGCCGGGTCCGACCCGTTCAGCCTTCCTCTTCTTTCTTTCTCTCTCTCCCTTCTCTCTCCCTCTCTCTCTTCCCCCCTTCTCTCCCCCCTTCCCCTCCCTCCCTTCTCTCACCCCCCTCCTCCCTCCCTCCCTTCTCTTCCCCCCCTCTCCTCCCTCCTTTCTCACCCCCCCTCTCCTCCCTGCCTTCTCACCTCCCCCCTCCCTTCTCACCCCCCCTCCCCTCCCTCACTTGTCGCCCCCCACCCCCCTCACCCCTTCACCCCTCGCTGTCAGAAACACAGACACTGACAGACAGAGAGTGAGAGACACACACAGACACTGACAGAGACACACTGGGGGGGCGGGGGGGGGGGGCTCCCGGCGCTGCAGTCGGTAAGTAGAAAATGTTTTATTTATTGATTTAAAAAAAAAAAAATATTTCTTATTAATTTTTTTTGATTGGTTTATTGGTTGATTTATTGATGTTTTTATCATTTATTATTGATGATGGCTCTTTATTTGTAAAACTGAAGTGTTTAATGTTTGTAAAGTTCCCTTTAAACCCCCTCCCCCCATTCCCTACGCCTGATTTGTAACCTACGCCTGATTTTCTAAAGTGTAGACAAGGTTTTTTCGAGCGTACAAAAATCTTCACTTACTCCATTCTAAGTTAGTTTGGAGTAAGTTTTCACTGACGAAACTTTGAAAACAGGCGTAAGTGACCGGACACGCCCCCTTTTGAAAAAAAAATTCTGTTCCAAAGTGAAACTGTTCTAACTGACTAGAACTGGAGCAAATTAAATGCCGAGAATTTGAATTTCTAAGATACTCCGTTCTACACCAGTTGCTCCAAAAAATCAGGAGCAACTGAGGCCAAAACTTTGGCCCATTAAGGGGTCCTGGCTTGTTCAGGTTTTGATCTGCCGGGCAGTGACAGGTGATTTCTCACTCTCAAATAACATAATCATGGCTAGCTCTGCGGGCTGTGCCATTTCCAACCCCGTGGTGGGCAATGGCAGCCTACTGAGAGCATCGGCGCAGTTTTCTGTGCCTGGCCTATGACAGATGGCGTAGTTGTATGCGGACAACATGAGTGCCCATCTCTGGATGCGGGCCGATGCGTTGGTACTTATCCCTTTACTCTCAGAAAAAAGGGATTTAAGTGGCTTATGGGCAGTTTCCAATTCGAATTTTAGCCCAAACAGGTATTAATGCATTTTCTTTACCCCATAGACTCATGCTAACGCTTCTTTTTTAATCATGCTGTAGACTCTCTCAGCCTTAGACAGACTCCTGGATGCATAAGCAGCCAGCTGCAGTTTCCTGAAATCATTAGCTTGTTGCAATACGTACCCGACGCCATATGACGACGCATCACATGCTAGTACCAAATGCTTACATGGATCATAAAAACATAGAAACATAGAAAATAGGTGCAGGAGTAAGCCATTCAGCCCTTTGAGTCTGCACCACGATTCAATAAGATCAGGGCTGATCATTCACCTCAGTACCCGTTTCCTACTTTCTCTCCATACGCCTTGATCCCTTTAGCCATAGGGCCCATATCTAACTCACTCTTGAATATATCCAATGAACTGGCATCAACTACCCTCTGCGGTAGGGAATTCAACAGGTTAACAACTCTCTGAGTGAAGAAGTTTCTCCTCATCTCAATCCTAAATGGCTTAACCCTTATCCTTAGACTGTGTCCCCTGGTTCTGGACTTCCCCAACATCGGAAACATTCTTTCTGCATCTAACCTGTCCAGTCCAGTCAGAATTTTATATGTTTCTATGAGATCCCCTCTCATCCTTCTAAACTCCAGTGAATACAGGCCCAGTCGATCCAGTCTCCCCTCATATGACAGTCCAGCCATCCTGGGAATTAGTCTGGTGAACCTTTGCTGCGCTCCCTCAATAGCAAGAATGTCCTCCCTCAGATTAGGAGACCAAAACTGAACACAATATTCCAGGTGAGGCCTCACCGAGGCCCTGTACAACTGCAGTAAGACCTCCCTGCTCCTATAATCAAATCCCCGAGCTGTGAAGGCCAACATGCCATTTGCCTTCTTCAAGGCCTGCTGCAACTGCATGCCAACTTTCAGTGACTGATGCACCATGACACCCAGATCTCATTGCACCTCCCCTTTTCCTAATCTGTCGCCATTCTGATAATACTCTGCCTTCATGTTCTTGCCCCCAAAGTGAATAACCTCACATTTATCCACATATACTGCATCTGCCATGCATTTGCCCACTCACCTAACCTGTTCGTCACCCTGCAGTCTCTTAGCGTCCTCCTCACAGCTCACACTGCCACCCAGTTTAGTGTCATTTGCAAACTTGGAAATATTACACTCAATTCCTTCATCTAATCATTAATGTATACTGTAAATAGCTGGGGTCCCAGCACTGAACCCTGCGGCACCTCCTAGTCACTGCCTGCCATTCTGAAAAGGACCCATTTATCCCGACTCTCTGCTTCCTGTCTGCCAACCAGTTCTCTATCCACGTCAGTACATTACCCCCAATACCATATACTTTAATTTTGCACACCAATCTCTTGTGTGGGACCTTGTCAAAAGCCTTTTGAAAGTCCAAATACACCACATCCACTGGTTCTCCCTTGTCCACTCTACTAGTTACATCCTCAAGAAATTCCAGAAGATTTGTCAAGCATGATTTCCCTTTCATAAAGCCATGCTGATTTGGACCGATCCTGTCACTGCTTTCCAAATGCGATGCTATTTCATCTTTAATAATTGATTCCAACATTTTCCCCACTACTGATGTCAGGCTAAACGGTCTATAATTACCTGTTTTCTCTCCCTCCTTTTTTAAAAAGTGATGTTACATTAGCTACCCTCCAGTCCATAGGGACTGATCCAGAGTCGATAGACTGTTGGAAAATGATCACCAATGCATCGATTATTTCTAGGGCCAATTCCTTAATTACTCTGGGATGCAGACTATCAGGACCCGAGGATTTATCGTCCTTCAATACCATCAATTTCCCTAACACAATTTGCCTCCTAATAAGGATATCTTTCAGTTCCTCCTTCTCACGAGACACTCGGTCCCCTAGTACTTCCGGAAGGCCATTTGTGTTTTCCTTCGTGAAGACAGAACCAAAGTATTTGTTCAGCTGGTCTACCATTTCTTTGTTTCCCATTATAAATTCACCTCAATCTTGTTGTGTATCTGTAAAGCATGCACTCCCATGTTCCGCCACCAGGGAGCACATCCTCTGAAGTCCCAAGGGATCCCAGCATCCCTTGGGATTACTGTATATAAGCCGGCCCCTAAAGCCTGTTCCTCACTCTCGAGTGTCTTAATAAAGACTGTTACTTTAACCTCCCTGTGTGCAGTCTCATCTGTGTTAGGAACACAATAAATCTGACTGCAAGAGACCTCCGTTTATCTTCACTAATCTTTTTCTCTTCACATAGAAGCTTTTCCCGACAAGCTTTCTCTCATACTCTTTTCTCCCCCTCCTAATTAAACCCTTTGTCCTCCTCTGCTGAATTCTAAATTTTTCCCAGTCCTCAGGTTTGCTGCTTTTTCTGGCCAATTTATATGCCTCTTCCTTGGGTTTAACACTATCCTTAATTTCCCTTGTTAGTTACGGTTGAGCATCTTCCCCGTTTTATTTTTACTCCAAACAGGGATGTACAATTGTTAAAGCTCATCCATGTGATCCTCAAATATTTGCCATTGCCTATCCGCCGTCAACCCTTTAAGTATAATTTGCCAGTCTATTCTAGCCAATTCATGTCTCATACCATCGAAGTTACCTTTCCTTAAGTTCAGGACCCTAGTCTCTGAATTAACTGTGTCACTCTCCATCTTAATAAAGAATTCTACCATATTATGGTCCCTCTTCCACAAGGGACCTCGCACAACAAGATTGCTAATTAGTTCTTTCTCATTACACATCACCCAGTCTAGAATGGCCAGCCCTCTAGTTGGTTCCTCGACATATTGGTCTGGAAAACTATCCCTAATACACTCCAGGAAATCCTCCTCCTACATATAGCCCAATCTATATGTAGATTAAAGTCACCCATGATAACTGCTGTACCTTTATTGCACGCATCCCTAATTTCTTGTTTGATGCTGTCCCAAAACTCACTACTACTGTTTGATGGTCTGTACACAACTCCCACCAGCGTTTTCTGCCCCTTGGTATTCCATAGCTCCACCCATACAGATCCCACATCATCCAAGCTAATGTCCTTCCTTACTATTGCGTTAATTTCCTCTTTAACCAGCAACGCTACCCCATCTCATTTTTGTTCCTGTCTATCCTTCCTGAATGCTGAATAACCCTGAATTTTGAGTTCCCAGCCTTGGTCACCCTGGAGCCATGTCTCCGTGATGCCAATTATATAATTTTCATTAATTGCTGCCTGTGCAGTGAATTTGCCCACCTTATTACGACACATACATCATACAACACAAGCAATTTGTTTGAGCATAACAATTTTCTCGCTTTTACAGAGGCATTTTCTTGGCTTTTGCCCCAAACCCATTCACCCCCTTTTCATAGTAAGACATGTAATGGTTCTAGCAGTGTGCTGAGACCCGATAAGAAGTTACCAAAGTAGTTCAAGAATCCCAGAAACGACTGCAGTTCCATCACCTTCTGTGGCCTCAGTGCATTCTCGATTGCCTCCGTCTTCACGTTGGTGGGCCTGATGCCAGCCGCCACAATCCTCCTTCCCAAGGACTCCACTTCAGACGCCAGGAAAATGCACTTCGCGCGTTCTAACCTGAGCCCAACACGGTTGAGTCGACTAAGAACCTCCTCCAGGTTCTGCAGGTGCTCGACTGTGTTCCAAGCTGTGACCAAGATGTTGTCCTGGAAGACCACGGTGTGCGGGATTAACTTCAGTAATCTTTCCATGTTTCTCTAGAATATCGCCGCCGCTGATCAGATTCCAAATGGGCATCTGTTATAAACAAAAAGACCTTTGTGCGTGTTGATGCAGGTGAGGGCCTTTGATGATTCCTCCAGTTCTTGCATCGCGTAGGCTGAAGTCAGATCCAGCTTTGTGAACGTCTTTCCTCCTACCAGCGTTGCAAAGAGGTCGTTGGCCTTTGATAGTGGGTATTGGTCCTGCAGGCAGAAACAATTGATAATTACTTTGTAATTGCCACAGATTCTGATGGTGCCGTCTCCCTTGAGGACTGGGACAATAGGATTGGCCCACTCACTGAACTCGATCGGTGAAATGATGCCCTCTCTTTGCAGCTGGTCTAGCTCGATCTTTACCCTTTCTCTCATCGTGTACGGTACTACTCTCGCCTTGTGATGGATGGGTCGCGCCCCCGGAATTAGGTGGATCTGCACTTTTGCTCCTTGGAATTTCCCAATACCTGGTTCGAACAGCGAAGGAAATTTGTTTAAGACCTGGGCACACGAAGTGTCGTCAGCGGGCGATAGCACTCGGTCGTCGTCCAAGTTCCAGCGTATCTTTCCCAGTCAGCTCCTGCCAAGCAGCGTGGGACCATCGCCTGGTACCACCCAGAGTGGTAGCTTGTGCACTGCTCCATTATAGGAGGCCTTTACGGTAGCACTGCCAATTACAGGAATCAGTTCTTTTGTGTAAGTTCTTAGTTTCGTGCGAACTGGACTTAAGACTAACCTTGAGGCCTTGTTGCACCACAACCTTTCGAAGGTCTTTTTGCCCATGATGGACTGGCTTGCGCCCGTGTCCAGCTCCATTGACACCGGGAGTCCATTTAGTTCAACATTCAGCATTATCTGGGGACAATTCATGGTGAATGTGTGCGCCCTATGTACCTCTGCCTCCTCGATCTGAGGCTCTGGTTCATTGTGATCGTCCATAGATCTGTTCTCCTTTACAACATGGTGGTTTGCAGGTTTAACAGGCTTTGCAGCTCGCCTGCGCACTCGTTGGAGGTGTCCCATTGTTCCACAGCCCTTGCAAATGTACTCTTTGAATTGGCATGAATGGAAACAATGATCACCCCCGCAGCGCCAACAAGGTGTTAATGGCCTTGCATTCATCACCCTTGATGGTGGAGTCTGAGACATCTGAGGATGTGCAGCTGCAGGTATGTGTGACCTGCCCTGTAAGTTACATTTTGAAAACAACATCACTTTGTTCACATTACTTGTCGCAGCACTTGTGTGCTGAGAGAGTTGCTTTGTATTATCACTGGTGGCAATGAACGCCTGGGCTATCGCTATGGTCTTACTCAAGGTTTGGATCTCTACAGTCAATGTTTGCGAAGTATGGTTTCGTGGCCAATTCCAAGTACGTAAAAGTCTCTGAGCATGTGCTCCAAATGTCCTTCAAATGCGCAATGTCCTGCAAGACGTCTTAGCTCGGCGACATAACTCACCACTTACTAGCCTGCAGACCTTTTGTAGATGTAGAACCAATACCTCGCCATCAGAACGCTTTCCTTCGGGTTCAAATGCTCTTGCACCAGTGTGCACAAATCGTCGTCCGATTTCTCCGTGGGTTTCGCTGGAGTGAGCAGATTCTTCATGAGGCCATACGTTGCTGCTCCACAGAAGGTGAGGAGGATTGCCCTTCTTTTGGCAGCACTCTCTTCCCCATCCAGCTCGTTGGCCACGAAGTATTGGTCGAGTCGCTCCACAAAAGTTTCCCAATCATCACCCTCCAAAAATTTCTCCAGGATGCCCACTGTCCTCTGTATCTTTGGGTTCGCTATCTGTATCTCGTCGCCAGTTGTTGTGTATGCAGAAAGAGTCAGAATGGACACTGTGAGCTCAAAGTAAAGTGTGACCTTAGTCTTTTATTGCAGGTCTCCAGAGTGCCACTCCAACCAATGTAGCCTCCTTAAATACCTGTGCTCCCAAAGGATTATGGGATCCCTTGGGACTCCAGGGGATGAACCCTCTGGTGGCTGTACAGAGTAAATACAAGTCCACATATATAACACTGCGAGATGCAGCATATGTCCCCAGTTACTGCTTGAAATGAGGCAGAAGCATAGAAGGCAAGTGCTGCAGTGACTTTCACTTCCATAGGTAATGCAGTCTTCCTGCCACTTTTTTGCTGTGTGAACTTTGATCGCTGTCCACTTCTACAGGCACTCTCCACCTACAAAACACATGATTTAATAGTGTTTTGGCTGCCATGATTGTGGTGTTGGAGTGGCAGGGGAATGTTTCGATCCAATTAATGAATTGATCCACCACCACTCGGACATGCTGAAAATTGCCTTGCGTCTGTGGAAGTGGCCCAATGAAGTCTATCTGGAGGTGAATTCATGGCCCTTGAGGTGGGGGTGCATTTTGAAACAAGGCTCGGATAGTACATGCGGGAGGATTGTGCTGCAGGCATGGTGGGAATCGTGCCATGTATTGGTTGATTGTTTCCCTCATGGAAGGCCACCAAGCTGTGGATGCTATCTTATAGAAGGTTACCAGGGCCAAATAGTGCCCTGCTGTGGAGTGGGAGTGAAAGAGAGAGAGCAGTTCCTGACCCACCTCTGGTGGAACACACACCACCGGGCAGGCGTTTGGCTTTCTTTTGAATTTCAGCAACTGCTCATCTGAGTCATGTGCAGTGGCTAGTATGGTATTGGGAGCCCAGGCTGTTGGTTGAGGAAGGGGTCTGCTTTCCTCATGCCAGGCGCTTACAACAACATTTGACCAGTATTGCTGCTGCAGGGATTTGAAATCCAGATGATCCGTTGGGGATGCCTTGCCAAAAGCATTGCAGGGCTCAACAACTATATCCACTATCTCCCCATCAATTGCAGTGTCCTTGGCTGCTCTGTCTGCTCTGGAATTTCCCTCACTATGTGGACCCCCTTTTCTATGGGCTGCTTCCTTTCCTATGAATCAGGGCTGGGATCACTGTTTAAGGTATGACCAGAGCAGGCGTAACCAGGGCCCATGGACCAGACCTTACCATCTATCTTACGATAGTTATTTTTATGGTATAGGGGCAAGGAGAGCATGGTGTTTATAGCACAAGCACTATCTGACCAAATATTCACGGGTCTATCTAGGTTTCCTTCACAGCGGTTAGAAGTGCGGCGATTTCTGCATATTGTGAAGGCTGTCTGTTGCATCTTCACTGGATGGTTCTTTCTGGCAATACCACAGCATACCCGGTGTGGGGGGATCCCTCAATGTGATATGAGGACCCATCGATGTAGATATCTGGGGCACCCTGTATGGGCTCTTTCTTCACATTGGGTCTCAATGTTAATCAGGGGTAATGGACATAGATGCAGGTCCCGCTCATAGATCAGGAATTGTGGTAGCAATGTGGTGGGTTTGGAAATGGTATCAATGTCACTTTCCATAAATTCCAATATCCATTTGCTGAGGCACTTCGAGGAAGCTAGCGAATCTGCAGGTTTCATCAGTAGTTTCAGAGGTGTGTGTCCGCTGTGCAGGTTTGTAGCCCGTAACCCAGTAATAAAAGTAAATTAATGTACCGCCCAGAAGATGGCTAGTAGGTGGTGTTCGCATACGGTATGTTTTTTTTGCCTCCTGCAGGATTCGAGACGCATATGCAATTTGCTGTAGTCAATCAGCTCGCGTTTGGCACAGAACTGCAGTGAGGCTTTGTTCTGTGGCCCCGACCTCTAAATGAAAGGGTTGCGTGGGGTCAGGAGGGATCAGACATGCGGCCTGTATCACTGCAGTTTTAATTTAGCCACGGACTGGGTGTGAACATCAGTCCATGCTGGGCATATGTCATCACCCTGTAGTTTTATCAAATCATACATCAAATCATCAAAATAGACAACAGGGGAGTTTGGCAATACTAAATGGTATGTACTTCAATGCAAGGAGTGTAGGGAATAAGGCAGATGAGCTGAGTGCATAGATTGACACTTGGGAGTACGATATTATAGCTATTACTGAGACATGGCTGAAAGAAGGGCAGGTATGGCAGCTCAACATTCCTGGTTACAGGGTTTTTAGATGGGTTAGAGACGGAGGTAAAAAAGGAGGGGGGTCGCAGTATTACTTAAAGTAACAATTATAGCTGTGAGAAGGGATGATATGTTAGAGGGGTCATCAAACGAGGTCATATAGGTTGAATTGAAGAACAAAAAAGGGGCGATCACACTACTGGGAGTGGACTATAGATCCCCAAGCAGTCAGAGGGAAATAGAAGAACAAATATGTGGGTAAATTGCTGAAAAGTGGAAAAACTATAGTGGGGGATTTCAACTACCCTAATATGAACTGGGAAAAAAGTAGTGCAAATGGTACAGAGGGTGTGGAATTCGTAGAATGCATTCAGGTGAATTTCTTTAGCCAGTCTGTAACAAGCCCAATAAGGGAGGGGTGGTTCTGGACTTGGTTTTGGGGAATGAAGAGGGGCAGGTGGAAGGGGTATCAATGGGAGAACACTTTGGTGCTCGTGATCATAATTCAGTAAGATTTAGGGTAGTTATGGAAAAGGACAAAGGTGGGCAAGGAATAAATGTTCTCAATTGGGGTCAAGCCAATTTTACTGAGCTCAGATGAGATTTAGTCAAAGTGGACTGGAAACGGCTACTTGATGGTAAATCAGTGTCAGAGCAGTGGGAGACATTCAAGGAGGAGATCCTGTGGGTACAGAGCAAGGATGTTCCCTTTAAAAAAAAAGGTGGGACTAACAAGTCTAGAGCGCCCTAGATGTCGGGGGGCATAAGGAAAAAAAGGAAAGCTTATGACAGATACCGAAAACTCCATATTACAGAAACGCTAGAGGAGTATATAAAGTGCAGGGCTGCAATTAAAAAAGATATCAGGAAAGCAAAGAGAGAGCATGGCAAGTAAAATCAGGGAAAACCCAAAGATGTTTTATAAATACATTAAGAGCAAGAGTTTAACCAGAGAAAGAGTGGGGCCTATTAGAGACCATAAAGGATATCTATGTGTGGAGGCAGAAGTCATGGGGAAGACTCTTAATGAATATTTTGCATCTGTTTTCACAAAAGAGACGGGTGATGCAGACTTTGCAAAGAGGGAGGAGGAGTGTGAAATATTAGACAAGATAAACATAGTGAGGGAGGAAGTATTAAGGAGCTTAGCAGCTTTGAAAGTGGATAAAGCTCCAGGCCCAGATGAAATGTATCCCAGGCTGTTAAGAGAAGCAAAAGAGAAAATAGCAGAGGCTCTGAAAATCATTTTCCAATCCTCTCTGGCTACAGGTGTGATGCCAGAGGACTAGAGGTCTGCTAATGTTGTACCTTTGCTTAAAAAGGGAGAAAGGGATAGACTGAGTAATTATAGGCCTGTTAGCCTAACCTCGGTAGTGGGATAATTATTGGAAAAAATCCTGAGGGACAGGATAAATCTTTATTTGGAAAGACGTGGATTAATCAAGGACAGTTAGCATGGATTTGTTAAGTGAAGGTCGTGTCTGACTAACTTGATTGAATTTTTCGAGGTAACTAGAAGGGTCAATGAGGGCAGTGCGTAAGATGTAATGTATATGGATTTTACAACTTTTCATAAGGTCCCACATGGCAGACTGGTCATGAAAGTAAAAGCCCATGGGATCCAGGGCAAAATGCCAAGTTGGATCCAAAATTGACTCAGAGGCAGGAAGCGAAGTATCATGGTTGATGGGTGTTTTTGTGACTTGAAGACTATATCCAGTGGGGTTCCATAGGGCTCAGTGTTGGGTCCCCTGCTTTTTGTGGTATATATCAATGACTTGGACTTAAAGTGCCGTAACCTACAGGGCTATGGACCAAGAGCTGGAAAGTGGGACTATGAAGGATAGCTCTTGGTCGGCCGGCGCAGACATGATAGGCCAAAATGGCCTCCTTCCTTGCTGTTAATTTCTATGATTCTATGATTCTATTCTGAATGGCATCTCAGGGTGTGGCAAAGATTATATGTAGATTTTGCTGAGCTAGAGGGACAACAATTGTTCATTGTGATTGATAGCCATTCGAAGTGGGTAGAGGTGTTTCCGATGCGGAAAATAACAAGTAAAATATGGACAATTTGCGAAGATTGTTTTCTTCATTTGGCCTCCCAAAAGAAATTGTGTCTGGTAACGTGTCTATAAAATTCTGACGGGGTTGGATAGACTGGATGTGGGAAGGATTTTCCCCTAGCTGGGAAGTCTAAAACAAGGGGTCACAGTCTCAGGATAGTGGGTAGGAAATTTAAGACTGAGATGACAGGATATTTTTTCACTCAGAGGGTGGTGAACCTGTGGAATTCTCTGCCACAGAAGGCTGTGGAGGGCAAGTCATTGAATATATTTAAGAAGGAAATAGATAGATTTCTAGACATAAAAGGCATCAAGGGGTATGGAGGAAAAGCGGGAATGTGGTGTTGAGATAGAGGATCAGCCATGATCATATTGAATGGCGGTGCAGGCTAGGCTTGAAGTCCGAATGGCCTACTACTGTTCCTATTTTCTATGTAATGGGCTGCAGTTTTGTTCAGAGGAATTTTCACAGTTCAGGAGCAGAAATGGTATGAAACATACCAAAGTTTCACCATACCACCCTGTTTTAAATGGTGTGGGAGAGCCTAAATTGTAAAATGTGCCCTCATCAAGCAAATATTGGAACCAAATCCAAAGAAATGACAATTGTCATTGGACCACAAATTGCCAAATTTTCTAATTACTTATCGTAATACTCCTCATACAACTACTGGTAGATCACCAGCTCAGTTGTTTCTCAAACAATAATCATGAACCAGGTTCTCATTGTTAAAGTCAAACTTGGCACAGTCAGTAGAAGAGAAACAATTAAGACAGAAAGAGAATTATGATAAAGGTAGAGTAAGAGAGAGAAGTGTGAAATTGCATCAGAAGGTTGGAGTGAAGAACTATCACCTTAAATGGTTAAAGTGGTTACCAGGAAGAATAGTGAAAATATGTGGCCCTCGCATATATTTGGTCAATATGTTTGATCATGGATATGTTAGGTTTATTCACATAGATCATATTTTACCGATAGGAGTTGGAAGTTGGAAGATGGAATGATTCGATTTTTTCTGATGAGTCAGATAGTCTTGTTACAAGTGGAGTACCAATATCAAATCCTACATCCAATGTACTAGAAACAAGTCCAAGAACAAGTTAGAATTTAAATCTGAGTCCGAGTCAGGCAGACAAACAGTCTGAAGTTGTAGAGAGTTCAAATGTAGATCAAGGGTATCCCTTGGAGAAAAACTCTTCTCAGGCTCAGCCTTGAATGAGTCAAAGTTCGACACCAAATTTGGAAAATTTTGTTTGAGAGCGAAGGTATCCTCTTCGAAACAGAAAACCAGTGATAAAGTTTGATTTGTAAATATGGCAAAATAAGTCCATTTGTTGTGTATAATCATGCAAGTTATATATGAAGATTATTTGTCATGATTACTTCTTCATTAAGGAGGGAGAACTGTTATAAAGAGCTCCACATGGTGAACTACTGTTGTAATACAACTGCTGATGTTTACAATAAAGGCAAGTTTCCAATTGAAGCCATCATGAGTGTGCTTTAGTGATGTCATAAGAATATATCACACCTTGATTCCCCTATCTTTCAAAAATCTGTCTATCACTACCTTAAATATATTCAATGACCCAGCTTCAACAGCTCTCTGGGGTAGAGAATTTCAAAGATTCATGACCCCCTGAGAGAAGAAATTCCTCATCATAATCGTTTTAAATGGGCAACTCCTTATTCTGAAACTATGACCCCTAGTTCTAAATTCCCCCATGAAGGAAACATCCTCTCTGTATCTACTTCATCAAGCCCCCTCAGAATCTAAAATGTTTCAATAAGATCACCTCTCATTCTTCGCTGTATCTTTTAAATGTGCTGAGGATTCAAGTATCTTTTAAATGTGCTGAGGGTTCTGGCCTCCACCACCCTTTCATGTAGTGAGTTCCAGACCCCCACAACCCTCTGGGTGAAGAAAATTCCCCTCATATCTCCTCTAAACCTCCCCCCAATTACTTTAAGTCTATGTCCCCTGGTTATTGACCCCTTAGCCAAGGGAAACAGGACCTTCCTAACTACTCTATCCAGGCCCCTCATAATATTATATACCTCAAGCAGATCTCCCTTTAGTCTCCTCTGTTCAAAAGAAAACAGACCCAGCATCTCCAATCTTTCCTCATAGCCAAAATTCTCCAGTCCAGGCAACATTCTTGTAAATCTCCTCTGCACCCTTTCCAGTGCAATCACATAATAGAGCAGGAGTCAGTCGGGCCCGCCAAACGGGAGGAGATCGGGCGGCAAAGCGAGGGGGCGGAGGTGGGTTCGGATTTCAGAACATTTTCCGGATTCCGGACGACCCTGCCACAGATTGGCCTGGTATCTGGATTCCGGAACATTCCGAATTTTGGAACTCTGGATTTTGGACGCTAAACCTGTACCTATTTGGCTGTGATGTCACATTTTGATTTTGTCCTCTTTGTTCCTCTGACGCTGCTTGCCGCTCCGAACTCCCAGCAACTAGCTCCTTTGTTTCCCGCTGCTCAGGTCTTGCTCTCACAATCAGCTCCTTCACTTGTGCTGACTTCACTTTTGGTTTCTGACATTACTCCTGTGTTGAGTTGCTATCGGTTCTCCGCCTGCTCGCTGCCTCCGCTGGCCCGGTCACGCCCTCTTTCATTCCCCTCTTCTCCGAATTTCCACTCTTTCCAAATTCCCAAATAAACCATTCTGTTTAAGTCCACTTCCTTTAAAATCACTCGGTGCAGATAGTGATGGGGCGAAGGAAGTGAGGGATGCACAAGCGGCATTGGTTGGAGTCACACAGAGTTCTCAAAGGGCTATAGGGCTGGAGAGGGTGATAAAGGGATTTGAACACGATGATGAGAATTTTCGAATTGAGGCGTTGCCTGACTAGGAGCTAACATAGGTCAGTGAGCACAGGGGTGATGGGTGAATGGGACTTGGTGTGAGTTAAGATACAGGCTGCAAAGTATTGGGTGAGCTCAGGTTTATAGAGGGTGGGTGATGGGAGGCTGATCAAAAGAGAATTGGAATAGTCATGTCTGGAGGTAACAAAAGCATAGATGAGGTTTTCAGGAGCAGATGCGCTGAGGCATAGGTGGAGATGGATGATACAATGGAGAAGGAAGCCGACAATCTTTGTCCTGGAGAGGATATGGTGTAAGAAGCTCAGCTCAGATTCAAATAGGACGCTGAGGTTGCAAACAGTTTGCTTCGGCCAGAGACAGTGGCCAGGGACGGGGGTGGAATCAGTGACTAGGGAACAAAGTTTGTGGCGTGAGTGAAAGTCATTGATTTCTGTCTTCCCAGTGTTCAATTGGAGGAAATTTCACTTCATCCAAGATTGGATGTGGGACAAGCAACCTGACAAGGTAGAGGCAGTGGAGGAGTCAAGAGAGGTAGAGCTCGGAGTCATCAGCATACATGTGGAAGTTGACATCATAGCCTCGATTGTAATCTCACTCGCCCAGTGAGATTGGTGCGTGGGAGGGGTTAAGATTAGGCCGAGTCGAATACTGGTATGAGGTCACTCCATTCCTGCCGGCACCATTTCATCTTCGCTGACTTTCAAGTCAGCCGAGACTCAGGCTTTTGGCAGGCTGGCCTTACTTCACAGTAAAACGTCATGGCGCCGCAACATCATTGTCATGTCGAGTCAAGGGGAGTCCCACATGGCGGAAGACACCGACTGGCCAGAAGAGGCCACGGTCAGGTTTAAAAAATGACTTTTGTGAGAGCTCCTTGTGGGCCAGGAAGAGCAGGAGTGTACCTCACAGCCCCTGAGAGGAGTTCTTGAGCTTCTACAACCCTGGCCTTGCCCCTCACTTTCCGTGCTGCCATCGGCTGCCAAAGCCCTTGTCCAGCACTGAGGTTATGTTGAAGATAGTTGTGGCGCAGTGGGCAGCACACTCACCTGTGAGTCAGAAGGTTGTGAGTTCAAGTCCCATTCCAGGAATAACTTCTGATCATGGGTTCATGACCATATAACTTCATTCAACCACACCTCGCATAAAGGAGTACTTGAAGCTCCTGTCAGCAATTTTAGTAACACATGATGTCAATGTCTGATAGGTCTCCATATGTTGTTTCTCTTGACCAGCAAGAAACAAACCTTGTGCTGAGTGCGTCAGCTGTAAGTTTCATCATTAAATGATTATCAAATGGCACACCCATGTCTTGCACATACTGAGGATGAAACAACAATCTCTTGGCTGTCACCGTCAGCTAGTTCTGATTTTATAATATGATTGCATAGTATAAAGGCTGCTAAATTGGTGGAAGGTTGCTACAATTAGTGTAATTTTTTACATTTATGTTTTTGTGCAACATTATTTGAACATTTCTGATCTAAATTATTTCATTAGCGAAGCTTCTATCAGGGATATTCAGATGTTCTATACACATCACACCGTGATATTTCTCGGTTGAGCTCTATCGCAACACTGGTATCTGAGACCTTCAAGGATGCTGTGACCCATTCACCTACTGTCTCAGTAGGTCTGGTCTGGTTGCAGGAGATGGCAGAGTTCTGTGACCATGTCCTTGGTAAAGTGGAGCCTGTTAATATGCTGCTCCTGGCTTAAGTGCAGGAAGGGGAAGTGCTCTCGGTAGACCCGAGGTGAGTAAGGCCTCCTGCTGAGAGCTCTCCTGCACCTCCTCCTCCTCCCTCTATGAGCAGCTTGGCCTCTTTTTTGCTGCCTCTGCTCCATCTCCCTGTCATAATTGAATGCAAGGGGGAGCAAATCATCTGAACCAAACTCTTTAAATCAGAAGCAAGGCATTCTCCACTTGCAACAACACTCCATGTCACCTCACCAAATTTAAATAACGGTAGAAAGCTCCAAACATTTGCACAAACTTACACAGAGCCACTTGAAATGAAAAATCAAGCCAGCTGCAAGTTGTTGCCTATGCCTTTAAATCCTTCCTGTTGCTGGATGCATGTTCAGTTGTTCGTGATTTGGAGAGGACATTGAATGGAATAGCTATGTCGAAAGTGGCGAGTCGTGCATCAAATCAGCCTTGCACACTCATTGACCTCACAATCTGCCACATTACCATTTCTGTAGTGAACACAGGCACTGCCTGCACTGCCAACCTACCCAAAATGGTGGCTGCCGCAGGTCTCGCTGGAAGGGGGCGGAAACGAGGCGGCCACCAGTTTTACTCTGAAACCGGCCTTATCAGCCGGTGCTAAGGTTCAGAATTTTATGCACAGAGTCTAAACCAGGAAGTGTAAGTTAATATTTAATTCCATGTAAAATCATATACAGAAAGTGAAATAAAGAACTTAGAACGATGTAGTAAGAGAGAAAATAAAGAGGCAGAAAGATAAAGCAAAAAAATGATTTTGGGCTGGAGTTTTCGTTAGTTTGCGCCTCGTTTAGCGATGCTGTGCGGCAGCAAATGGCGTTGTTGGGCGTCAAACGTGGCATCCAGGATTTTATGCCCAGGCGGAACTTTCGGGATTGGTTTTGCGGCGGCATTAAAAGTTACCGTTTAGACCGTCATAATGACATAAATTGTCGTGCAAGGTTATGCTAGCGCTCCGGGTGGAACTTACGGGCCTTACACCTGATTTAGCGGCCGCCCCAAAAACCGACAGGAAAAAGCTGCCGTTCCCATGGTGCAGCAGGCGCAATAGCAGCATGTTTGAACGGAAGTCGGATCATCTCACATTGGAGTTGTCAATGACTGCAATAGTTTTGCGCTGAACACTGCGTGAATCTAGTTTAGATCAAGGACGTTCATGTGAGTTAATTCTTTGATAGCCAAGTCGCAAGGGCACAGTACGCATGGCAAATGGAATTTAAAGTTCGCAATGAGTAGGGACAGCCTGATTAAAGGGGCTATAGACTCTGAGCGTTTTTCTTGAACGGGGAAGGAAAGGTTTGAACGAAGACTCGTGTCTCAATGCCACCATGCTGGCTATTCCACCACTTGCTCTGCAAATGAGACACAAGACTGCAATGTTTAAAGTCAAGGAAATATTTTATGAAAAATGTAACAGTATCAACCCCCCCGCCACCCCCCTCCGCCTCCCCCAACAAAACCCAAAATAATTAAACAGATACACACTTATGGACACAAAACAGCATCCTGCAATGAATAACATGAAGATAAAAAGAAAAACTGCATCCTGCAGTACACAATATGTGTGGCCTCAATAATAACCTGTACAGTTGTAGCAGGGCTGCAGTTGGAAAAAATTCTGAGGGACAGGATCAATCTTCATTTCGGAAGATTGGATTAATCAAGGACAGTCAGCATGGATTTGTTAAGGGAAGGTCATGTCTGACTAACTTGATTGAATTTTTCGAGAAGGTAACCAGAGGAGGCAATGCATATGACATTGTGTATATGGATTTTAGCAAAGCTTTTCATAAGGTCCCACATGGCAGGCTAGTCATGAAAGTAAAAGCGCATGGGATCCAGGGCAAAGTGGCAAGTTGGATCCAAAATTAGCTCAGAGGCAGGAAACAAATGGGGAATGGTTCAGAGGTGGTTTTGTGAGTGGAAGGCTGTATCCAGGGGTTCTGCAGGACTCAGTGCTAGGTCCCTTGCTTTTTGTGGTATATATCAATTACATGGACTTGACTGTTGGGGGTATGATTAAGAAGTTTGCAGATGAAACTGAAATAGATTGTGTGGTTGATAATGAAGAAGAAAGCTGCAGATTGCAGGAAGCTATCAATGTACTGGTTAGGTGGGTGCAACAGTGGCAAATGGAATTTAATCCGGATAAGTGTGAGGTAATGCATTTGTGGAGGTCTAACAAGGCAAGGGAATACACTTTAAATGGTGCGACACTGAAAAGTGTAGAGGAACAAAGGGACCTTGGAGTGCAGGTCCACAGATTCTTAAAGGTAGCAGACCAGGTTGTTGAGAAGGCATATGAAATACTTGTCTTTATTAGTCGAGGCATGGAATACAAGAGCAAGGAGCTTATGCTTGGACTGTCTAAAACACTGGTTCGGCTGCAGCCGGAGTACTGTGTGCAGTTCTGGTCACCACATTACAGGAAAGATGTGATTGCACCGGAAAGGGTGCAGAGGAGATTTACAAGAATATTTCCTGGTCTGGAGAATTTTGGCTATGAGGAAAGATTGGAGATGCTGGGTCTGTTTTCTTTGGAACAGAGGAGGCTAAGGGGAGACCTGATTGAGGTGTATCAAATTATGAGGGGCCTGGATAGAGTGGATAAGAAGGAACTGTTTCCCTTGACAGAGGGGTCAACAACCAGAGGGCATAGATTTAAAGTAATTGGGGGAAAGTTTAGAGGAGATAGGAGGGGAAATTTCTTCACCCAGAGGGTAGTGGGGGTTTGGAACTCACTGCTTGAAAGGGTGGTGGAGGCAGACACCTTCACCAAATTCTTTAAAATACTTGGATATGTAATTAAAGTGCCGTAACCTACAGGGCTATGGACCAAGAACTGGAAAGTGGGATTAGGCTGGATAGCTCTTGGTCGGCCGGCACGGTCACGATGGGCCGAAATGGCCTCCTTCCGTGTTGTAAATTTCTATGATTCTATGACTTCCCTGCTTTTATATTCCATCCCCTTTGCCTTCCTGATTACTTGCTGTCCGTGCATACTAACTTTTTCTGTTTCATGCACAAGGACCCTCAGATCCCTCTGTACTGCAGCACTTTGCAATTTCTCTCCATTTAAATAATATTTTGCTTTTTTATTTTTCCTGCAAAAGTGGATAACCTCACACTTTCCCAGCTGCCAAATATTTGCCCACTCACTTAGCCTGTCTATATCCCTTTGCAGATTTTTTGTGTCCTCCTCACAACTTGCTTTCCCACCCATCTTTGTATCATCAGCAAACTTGGCTACATTGCACTCGGTCTCTTCATCTAAATCACTAATATAGATTGTAAATAGTTGAGGCCCCAGCACCAATCCCTGTGACACCCCACTAGTTGCTCTTTGCCAATTGGCAAATGACCCTTTTATCCCGACTCTGTTTTCTGTTAGCCAATCCGATATCCATGCTAATATATTACCCCCAACCCCGTGAGCTTTTAGCTTGTGCAGTAAACTATTCTGTGACACCCTATCGAATGCCTTCTGAAAATCCAAATACACCACATCCACTGGCTCCCCCTCATCTATCCTACTCGTTGCATCCTCAAAGAACTCCAGCGAATTTGTCAAACATAATTTCCCTTTCATAAAACCATGCTGACTCTGCTTGACTGCAATATGCTTTTCCAAATGTCCTGCTACTGCTTCTTTAATATTGGATTCCCACATTTTCCCAGCAACAGATGTTAGGCTAACTGGTCTATAGTTTCCTGCATTTTGTCTGCTTCCTTTTTTAAATAGGGGCGTTACATTTGTGGTTTTCCAATCCGCTTGGACCTGTCCAGAATTTTGGTAGATTACAACCAATGCATCCACTATCTTTGCAGCCAGTACTTTTAAGACCCTAGGATGCAAGCTATCAGGTCCAGGGAATTTGTCCACCTTTAGTCCCACTATTTTACCGAGTAATTTTTCTTTAATGACAGTGATTGTTTTAAGTTCCCCCCTCCCTATAGCCCCTTGATTATCCATTATTGGGATGTTTTTAGCATCTTCTACCGTGAAGACCGACGCAAAGTATTTGTTCAAAGTCTCTGCCATTTCCCTGTTCCCCATTATTAAGTCCCCAGTCTCACCCTCTAAGGGACCAATGTTTAGCTACTCCATTCCTTTTCATATACCTGTAGAAACTCTTACTATCTGTTTTTATATTTCTTGCTAGTTTACTCTCGCAATCTATCTTCCCCCTCTTTATTATTTTTTTAGTCGTCCTTTGCTGGTTTTAAAACATTTCCAAATCCTTTACTTCCTTAGTTAGCCACAGATGGTTCTCCCTGCTCTTAAAGTCTTTCCTTCTCACTGGAATATATTTTTTGTTGACAGTTAAGAAATATCTCCTTAAATGTCTTACACTTGTCTTACACATTAATCTATTTTCCCAGTCCACTTTAGCCAACTCTGTCTTCATACCTATGTAATCACCTTTAATTAAGATCAGGACAGTGGTTTGAGATCCAACTTTCTTACCCTACAACTGAATTTGAAATTCAACCATGCTATCATCACTCTTTCTTAGAGGATCCTTTACGATGAGATAATTTATTAATCCTGTCTCATTACACAGTACCAGCTCCCTGGTTGGTTCCGCAACATACTGTTCAAGGAAACCATCCCTGATACACGCTATGAACGCTTCCTCAAGGCTACCTTGGCCAATTTGATTTGTCCAATCAATATGCCTCCATTATTTCTTGATCTATACTCCGTGCAACTGTGTGGCTACTGTTAGGAGGCCTATAGACTACTTCCCCAGTGACTTCTTCCCCTTTTTAGTTCTTATCTCTACTTAATTGATTCTACATCTTGATCTTCTGAGCCAGCATCATTTCTCACTACTGCACTGATCTCATCCTTTATTAACAGAGCTACCCCACCTCCTTTTCACAGAAACATAGAAACATAGAATATAGGTGCAGGAGTGGACCATTCGGCCCTTCGAGCCTGCACCACCATTCAATAAGATCATGGCTGATCATTCACTTCACTACCCCTTTCCTGCTTTCTCTCCAGACCCCTTGATCCCTTTAGCCGTAAGGGCCATATCTAACTCCCTCTTGAATATATCCAATGAACTGGCATCAACAACTCTCTGCAGTAGGGAATTTCACAGGTTGACAACTCTCTGAGTGAAGAAGTTTCTCCTCATCTTAGTCCTAAATGGCTTACCCCTTATCCTTATACTGTGTCCCTGGTTCTGGACCTCCCCAACATCGGGAACATTCTTCCTGCATCTAAACTGTCCAGTCCCATCAGAATGTTATATGTTTCTATGAGATCCCATCTCATCCTTCTAAACTCTGGTGAGCACAAACACAGTCGATCCAGTCTCTCCTCATATGTCAGTCCTGCCATCCCGGGAATCTTCACTGCACTCCCTCAATAGTAAGAATGTCCTTCCTCAGATTAGGGGACCAAAACTGAACACAATATTCCAGGTGAGGCCTCACCAAGGCCCTGTACAACTGCAGTAAGACCTCCCTGCTCCTATACTCAAATCCCTTAGCTATGAAGGCCAACATACCATTTGCCTTCTTCACCGCCTGCTGTACCTGCATGCCAACTTTCAATGACTGATGTACCATGACACCCAGGTCTCATTGCACCTCCCCTTTTTCTAATCTGCCGCCATTCAGATAATATTCTGCCTTCATGTTTTTACCCCAAAGTGAATAACCTCACATTTATCCACATTATACTGCATCTGCCATGCATTTGCCCACTCATCAAACCTGTCCAAGTCACCCTGCAGCCTCTTAGCGTCCTCCTCACAGCTCACACCGCCACCCAGCTTAGTGTCATCTGCAAACTTGGAGATATTACACTCAATTCCTTCATCTACATCATTAATGTATATTGTAAAGAGCTGGGGTCCCAGCACTGAGCCCTGCGACACCCCACTAGTCACTGCCTGCCATTCTGAAAAGGACCCGTTTATCCTGACTCTCTGCTTCCTGTCTGCCAACTAGTTCTCTATCCACGTTAGTGCATGACTCCCAATACCATGTGCTTTACCTTTGCACACCAATCTCTTGTTTGGGACCTTGTCAAAAGACTTTTGAAAGTCCAAATACACCACATCTGCTGGTTCTCCCTTGTCCACTCTACTAGTTACATTCTCAAAAAATTCCAGATTTGTCAAGCATGATTTCCCTTTCATAAATCCATGCTGACTTGGACCGATCCTGTCACTGCTTTCCCAATGCACTGCTATTTCATCTTTAATAATTGATTCCAACATTTTCCCCACTATTGATGTCAGGCTAACCGGTCTATAATTGCCCGTTTTCTCTATCCCCCCTTTTTTAAAAAGTGGGGTTACATTAGCTACTCTCCAGTCCATAGAACTGATCCAGAGTCTATAGAATGTTGGAAAATGATCACCAATGCATCCACTATTTCTAGGGCCACTTCCTTAAGTACTCTGGGATGCAGACTCTGGCGATTTATTGGCCTTCAATCCCATCAATTTCCCGAACACAATTTCCCGCCCAATAAGAATTTCCTTCAGTTCCTTCTTCTTACTAGACCCTTGTTCCCCTAGTATTTCCGGAAGGTTATTTGTGTCTTCCTTTGTGAAGAAAGAACCAAAGTATTTGTTCAACTGGTCTGCCATTTCTTTGTTCCCCATTATAAATTCACCTGAATCTGACTGCAAGGGGCCTATGTTTTCTTCACTAATCTTTTTCTCTTCACATATTTATAGAAGCTTTTGCAGTCAGTTTTTATGTTCCCGGGAAGCTTCTTATCATAATCTATATAGCACTGACCACACTTGATCAGCTCCACTGGGAAAGCCACGTAGTCTGCCTGCCAGACATGAGACTCCCAAAGCAAGCACTCTACTCGGAACTCATCCACGGCAAATGAGCCAAAGGCGGGCAGAGGAAACTTTACAAGGACACCATCAAAGCCTCCCTGATAAAGTGCGGCATCCCCACTGACACCTGGGAGTCTTTGGCCATAGACTGCCCTAAGTGGAGGAAGTGCATTCGGGAGGGCGCTGAGCTCCTCGAGTATCGTCACCGAGAGTATGCAGAAATCAAGCGCAGGCAGCGGAAGGAGCGTGCGGCAAATCAGGCTCCCTGCCCAACCTTTCCCTCAACGACTATATGTTCCATCTGTGACAGAGACTGTGGTCCTCGTATTGTACTGTACAGCCACCAAAGAACTCATGCTAAGAATGGAAGCAAGTCTTCCTCGATTCCGATGGACTGCCTATGATGATGATAATTTTCCCCCTCCTAATTAAGCCCTTTGTCCTCCTCTGCTGAATTCTAAATTTCTCCCAGTCCTCAGGTTTGCTGCTTTTTCTGGCCAATTTATATGCCTCTTCCTTGGATTTAACACTATCCCTAATTTCCCTTGTTAGTCACAGTTGAGCCACCTTCCCCGTTTTATTTTTACTCCAGACAGGTATGTACAATTGTTGAAGTTTATCCATGTGATCTTTAAATGTTTGCCATTGTATATCCACTGTCAACCCTTTCAGTATCACTCGCCAGTCTATTCTAGCCAATTCACGTCTCATACCATCGAAGTTACCTTTCCTTAAGTTCAGGACCCTAGTCTCTGAATTAATTGTGTCATTCTCCATGTTAATAAAGAATTCTACCATATTATGGTCACTCTTCCCCAAGGGGACTCGCACAACAAGATTGCTAATTAGTCCTTTCTCATTACCCATCACCCAGTCTAGGATGGCCAGCCCTCTCGTTGGTTCCTTTCTGTCTATCCTGCCGAATTGTCAAGTACCCCTGATTGCCTGCTGCAATATGTCGACGACCTTTTGCTTGCTACACCTGACAAACAAATTCAAATGTAACTAACGGGGGAGTTACTGGACCTGCTTCTGAAGGCTGGACTAAAAATTAATCCAAAGAAGGCACAATTGTTAAAACTAGAAGTGATTATTTTAGTGGTTACTGTGGGACCGAAAGGGCTTAGTTCAGACCAGCATATGATTGATACGATTCAGCATTTATCATTGCCTGCATCCAAATCCGCACTTCGTTCCTTCTTGGGTCTGGTGGGATACCAACACTTATTTATTCCCAGATATGCAGAGATGGCCAAACCCCTATCTGAACTATTAAAGGGCGAAGAGGATTTTGTGGTGCGTGATTGGACAGCCAAACATACTATGGCTGCATCCCTCCTTAAAACTGCTGTTATGTAAGCCACATGCTTGACAAGTCCTGACCGAGACAAGCCTTTTCATCTGGGGGTGGGATCCACAGATCAGAGTCTTGATGATGTTCTGATGAGGTATATGATAAACTTATGCTAATTGCGTACGCCTCCCAAGTTTTCAGATGACACTAAGCTGGATGGCAGTGTGAGCTATGAAGAGGATGCTAAGAGACTGCAGGGTGACTTGGACAGGTTATGTGAGTGGGCAAATGCATAGCAGATGCAGTATAATGTGGATAAATGTGAGGTTATCCACTTTGGTGGCAAAAACAGGAAGCTGAAATATTATCTGAATGGTGACAGGTTAGGAAAAGTGGAGGTGCAACGAGACCTGGGTGTCATGGTACATCAATCATTGAAGTGTGGCATGCAGGTACAGCAGGCGGTGAAGAAGACAAATGGCATGTTGGCCTTCATAGCTCGAGGATTTGAGTATAGGAACAGGGAGGTCTTACTGCAGTTGTACAGAGCCTTGATGAGGCCACACCTGGCATATTGTGTTCAGTTTTGGTCCCCTAATCTGAGGAAGGACATTCTTGCAATTGAGGGAGTTCACCAGATTGATTCCTGGGTTGGCAGGACTGACATATGAGGAGAGACTGGATCAACTGGGCTTGTATCCACTGGAGTTTAGAAGAATGAGAGGGGATCTCATAGAAACATGTAAAATTCTGATGGGATTGGACAGGTTAGAGGCAGGAAGTATGTTCCCATTGCTGGGGAGTTCCAGAACCAGGGGTCACAATCTAAGAATAAGGAGCAAGCCATTTAGGACCGAGATGAGGAGAAACTTCTTTACTCAGAGAGTGGTTAACCTGTGGAATTCTCTACCGCAGAAAGTTGTTGAGGCCAGTTCGTTAGATATATTCAAAAGGGAGTTAGATATGGCTCTTACGGCCAAAGGGGTCACGGGATATGGAGAGAAAGCAGGAAAGGGGTACTGAGGTTGAATGATCACCCATGATCTTATTCAATAATTGATCTTATTGAAATACGGTGCAGGCTCGAAGGGCCGAATGGCCTGCTCCAAGAACATAAAAATTAGGAACAGGAGTAGGCCATCTAGCCCCTCGAGCCTGTTCCGCCACTCAACAAGACCATGGCTGATCTTGCCGTGGACTCAGCTCCACTTACCCGCCCGCTCCCCATAACCCTTAATTCCCTTATTGGTTACAAATCTATCTATCTGTGATTTGAATACATTCAATGAGCTAGCCTCAACTGCTTCCCTGGGCAGAGAATTCCACAGATTCACAACCCTCTGGGAGAAGAAATTCCTTCTCAACTCAGTTTTAAATTGGCTCCCCCGTATTTTGAGGCTGTGCCCCCTAGTTCTAGTCTCCCCGACCAGTGGAAACAACCTCTCTGCCTCTCTCTTGTCTATCCCTTTCATTATTTTAAATGTTTCTATAAGATCACCCCTCATCCTTCTGAACTCCAACGAGTAAAGACCCAGTCTACTCAATCTATCATCATAAGGTAACCCCCTCATCTCCGAAATCAGCCTAGTGAATCGTCTCTGTACCCCCTCCAAAGCTAGTATATCCTTCCTTAAGTAAGGTGACCAAAACTGCACTCAGTACTCCAGGTACGGCCTCACCAATACCCTATACAGTTGCAGCAGGACCTCCTGCTTTTGTACTTCATCCCTCTCACAATGAAGGCCAAAATTCCATTCGCCTTCCTGATTATCTGCTGCACCTGCAAACTAACTTTTTGGGATTCATACACAAGGACCCCCAGGTCCCTCTGCACCGCAGCATGTTGTAATTTCTCCCCATTCAAATAATATTCCCTTTTACTGTTTTTTTTTCCAAGATGGATGACCTCACATTTTCCGACGTTGTATTCCATCTGCCAAACCTTAGCCCATTCGCTTAACCTATCTAAATCTCTTTGCAGCCTTTCTGTGTCCTCTACACAACCCGCTTTACCACTAATCTTTGTGTCATCTGCAAATTTTGTTACACTACACTCTGTCCCCTCATCCAGGTCATCTATGTATATTGTAAACAGTTGTGGTCCCAGCACCGATCCCTGTGGCACACCACTAACCACCGATTTCCAACCCGAAAAGGACCCATTTATCCCGACTCTCTGCTTTCTGTTAGCCAGCCAATTCTCGATCCATGCTAATACATTTCCTCTGACTCCACGTACCTTTATCTTCTGCAGTAACCTTTTGTGTGGCACCTTATCGAATGCCTTTTGGAAATCTAAACACACCACATCCATCGGTACACCTCTATCCACCATGCTCATTATATCCTCAAAGAATTCCAGTAAATTAGTTAAACATGATTTCCCCTTCATGAATCCATGTTGCGTCTGCTTGATTTCACTATTCCTATCTAGATGTCCCGCTATTTCTTCCTTAATAATAGCTTTGAGCATTTTCCCCACTACAGATGTTAAACTAACCGGCCTATAGTTACCTGCCTTTTGTCTGCCCCCTTTTTTAAACAGAGGCGTTACATTAGCTGCTTTCCAATCCGCTGGTACCTCCCCAGAGTCCAGAGAATTTTGGTAGATTACAACGAATGCATCTGCTATAACTTCCGCCATCTCTTTTAATACCCTGGGATGCATTTCATCAGGACCAGGGGACTTGTCTACCTTGAGTCCCATTCGCCTGTCCAGCACTACCCCCCTCGTGACAGTGATTATCTCAAGGTCCTCCCTTCCCGTGACCAGCAATTTTTGGCATGGTTTTTGTGTCTTCCACTGTGAAGGCCGAAGCAAAATAATTGTTTATGGTCTCAGCCATTGCCACATTTCCCATTATTAAATCCCCCTTCTCATCTTCCAGGGGACCAACATTTACTTTAGTCACTCTTTTCCGTTTTATATATCGGTAAATGCTTTTACTATCTGTTTTTATGTTTTGCGCAAGTTTACTTTCGTAATCTATCTTTCCTTTCTTTATTGCTTTCTTAGTCATTCTTTGCTGTTGTTTAAAATTTTCCCAATCTGCTAGTTTCCCACTAACCTTGGCCACCTTATACGCATTGGTTTTTAATTTGATACTCTCCTTTATTTCCTTGGTTATCCACGGCTGGTTATCCCTTCTCTTACCGCCCCTCTTTTTCACTGGAATATATTTTTGTTGAGTTCTATGAAAGAGCTCCTTAAAAGTCCTCCACTGTTCCTCAATTGTGCCACTGTTTAGTCTGTGTTTCCAGTCTACTTTAGCCAACTCTGCCCTCATCCCACTGTAGTCCCCTTTGTTTAAGCATAGTATGCTCATTTGAGACACTACTTCCTCACCCTCAATCTGTATTACAAATTCAACCATACTGTGGTCACTCATTCCGAGAGGATCTTTTAATCGTTTATTATTCCTGTCTCATTACACAGGACCAGATCTAAGATAGCTTGCTCCCTTGTAGGTTCTGTAACATACTGTTCTAAGAAACAATCCCGTATGCATTCTATGAATTCCTCCTGTAGGCTACCCCGTGCGATTTGATTTGACCAATCGATATGTAGGTTAAAATCCCCCATGATTATTGCCGTTCCTTTTTCACATGCCTCCATTATTCCCTTGATTATTGCCTGCCCCACCGTGAAGTTATTATTTGGGGGCCTATAAACTACGCCCACCAGTGACTTTTTCCCCTTACTATCTCTAATCTCCACCCACAATGATTCAACATTTTGTTCATTAGAGCCAATATCATCTCTCACAACTGCCCTGATATCATCCTTTATTAACAGAGCTACCCTACCTCCTTTCCCTTCTTGCCTATCTTTCCGAATTGTTAGATACCACTGTATGTTTAATTCCCAGTCTTGGCCACCCTGCAACCACGTTTCTGTAATGGCCACCAAATCATACCCATTTGTAGTGATTGTGCCATCAACTCATTTACTTTATTTCGAATGCTGCGTGCGTTTAGGTAGAGTGTTTTAATACTAGTTTTTAAACCATGATTTTTAGATTTGACCCCTCCTGCAGCCCCTTTATATTCATATCTATTGTCCCTTCCTATCACCTTGTGATTTACACTTACCCCAGTGTTACTCTGCTCTGTTGCCTCCTGCCTTTTGCATTCTTTCTTGGGGTCCTGTTCATCTGAGCTCTCACCCACTCTAACTAGCTCAGAGCCCTCTCCTGGGTTCCGAATACTCCTTGCATTGAGGCACCGAGCTTTCATGCTTGCCTTTTTATTACACTTTGACCCTTTAGAATTTTGCTGTACAGTGGCCCTTTTTGTTTTTTGCCTTGGGTTTCTCTGCCCTCCGCTTTTCCTCATCTCCTTTCTGTCTTTTGCTTTGTCTCCATTCTACTTTTCTCTGTCTCCTTGCATTGGTTCCCATCCCCCTGCCATATTAGTTTAACTCCTCCCCAACAGCACTAGCAAACACTCCCCCGAGGACATTGGTTCCGGTTCTGCCCAGGTGCAGACCGTCCGGTTTGTACTGGTCCCACCTCCCCCAGAACCGGTTCCAATGCCCCAGGAATTTGAATCCCTCCCTGCTGCACCACTGCTCAAGCCACGTATTCATCAGAGCTATCCTGCGATTCCTACTCTGACTAGCATGTGACACTGGTAGCAATCCCGAGATTACTACTTTTGAGGTCCTACTTTTTAATTTAGCTCCGAGCTCCTTAAATTCGTCTCGTAGGACCTCATCCCTTTTTTTACCTATATCGTTTGTACCAATGTGCACCATGACAACTGGCTGTTCACCCTCCCTTTTCAGAATGTCATGCACCCGCTCCGAGACATCCTTGACCCTTGCACCAGGGAGGCAACATACCATCCTGGAGTCTCGGTTGCGGCCGCAGAAACGCCTATCTATTCCCCTTACAATTTAATCCCCTATCACTATCGCTCTCCCACTCTTTTTCCTGCCCTCTTGTACAGCAGAGCCAGCCACGGTGCCATGAACTTGGCTGCTGCTGCCCTCCCCTGATGAGTCATCCCCCTCAACAGTACTCAAAGCGGTGTATCTGTTTTGCAGGGGGATGACCGCAGGGGACCCCTGCACTACCTTCCTTGCACTGCTCTTCCTGCTGGTCTTCCATTCTCTAACTGGCTGTGGACCCTTCACCTGCGGTAAGACCAACTCGCTACACATGCTACTCATGTCATTCTCAGCATCGTGGATGCTCCAGAGTAAATCCACCCTCAGCTCCAATTCCGCAACGCGGACCGTCAGGAGCTGGAGGCGGATACACTTCCCGCACACGTAGTCATCAGGGACACCAGAGGCGTCCCTGAATTTCCCACATCGTACAGGAGGAGCATATCACGTGACCGAGCTCTCCTGCCATGACTTAACTCTTAGATTAACATAAACTGGCAACAACAGTGCTAAAAGTTGCTCACTGATATAGAAGAGAAAAAAGAAAAACTACTTACCAATCACCAGCCAATCACTTACCCCCTTGGCTGTGACGTCACCTTTCTATTTCTTTCTACTTTTTTGCCTTTTCCCTGTAGCTGCACAAGATGGGCCTTTATAGGCCTCTCGCCGATCCCGGACTCACGCCTTAGCGACGCACCTCCCGACCTCGCGGCCTTTTGTAGGCCTCTCTGACTCACGGACTCCCGACTCAGCAACGCACCTCCCGACCTCGCGGCCTTTTGTAGGCCTCTCTGACTCACGGACTCCCGACTCAGCGACGCACCTCCAGACCTCGCGGCCTTTTGTAGGCCTCTCTGACTCATGGACTCCCGACTCAGCGATGCACCTCACGAAGGCCTTCTCCACAGACTGCTCTCTGCGGACACCACAGTCATCGTGCATAAGGCAATTATTGTGAGCCAGGCTTTCATAGTCTCGGCCTGCGAATTTAAGCGGATGACTCAACCCCAGGACTCTAACCCAGCAAGTACTGACTGGAGCCTTTTAGAGGCAAGCCTGCTGCTAGCAGTCTCTCTCAGAGTAGCGAGAGCAGAACCCCAAGTCCCGCAACCCTGAATCTGCCACATGGGGCCAACCGGCCAACCTCATGCTGGCACTGTGGAGGAAATCACAGGGCCCACCAGTGCCGCTACAAAGACTATACTTGCAAAGGCTGTTACATGAAGGGCCACCTCCAGTGAATGTACAAGAGAAATTCTACCCATCGAGTCAATGAAGAGTTGGCTGATCATCTGGACTCCAGCGACGATGAAAAGCGAGTCCATGAGGCAGCTCAGCCCCAGGATGAGGTGTACGGAGTGTTTACCTGCACCACCAAGAGCTCGCCGTTGAAAATGGAAGTCGAAATCAACGATGTTCCAGTGTGATATGAAAGGGAGTGTCCATTGTGAAAACACACGCATATATATATATAGCTCGGCATCAGTGCAGCGGCTTGCCCTCCTTGTACCTCTTACACCAGCCATCCTAAAAATAAACTCCTTCCCTCCTCAGGGCCTAGCTGCAAACCCTGACCTTCAAGAAGGCCAGAGAGCAGCTGGCTCATTAGATCCACATTACTAACATGCTGAATTTCTCTGTAGTGATCCCGCTTCAATCAAGACACCCACACCACTGAAAAGTAGTGTTTGCACCTGGGCAGGACCGGAACCAATGACCGAGGGGGAGTGTTTGCTACTGCTGTTGGGGATGGGTTAAACAAATATGGCAGGGGGATGGGAATCTATGGAGGGAGACAGAGGGAAGTAAAATGGGGGCAGAAGCAAAAGGTAGAAAGGAGATAAGGAAAAGTGGAGGACAGAGAAATCAAAGGCAAAAATCAAAAAGGGCCACAATACAACATAATTCTAAAAGGACAAAGAGTGTTAAAAAAACAAGCCTGAAGGCTCTGTGTCTCAATGCGAGGAGCATTCGTAATAAGGTGGATGAATTAACTGCGCAGATAGTTGTTAACGGATATGATGTAATTGGGATTACGGAGATATGGCTCCAGGGTGACCAAGGCTGGGAACTCAACATCCAGGGGTATTCAATATTCAGGAAGGATAGACAGAAAGGAAAAGAAGGTGGGTTAGCGTTGCTGGTTAAAGAGGAGATTAACGCAATAGTAAGGAAGGACATTAGCTTGGATGATGTGGAATTTGTATGGGTAGAGCTGCGGAACACCAAAAGGCAGAAAACGCTAGTGGGAGTTGTGTACAGACCACCAAACAGTAATAATGAGATTGGGGATGGCATCAAACAGAAAATTAAGGATGCGTGCAATAACTGTACAGCAGTTATCGTGGGTGACTTTAATCTGCATATAGATTGGGCTAACCAAACTGGTAGCAATATGGTGGAGGAGGATTTCCTGGATTGTATAAGGGATGGTTTTCGAGACCAATACATCGAGGAACCAACTAGCGAGCTGGCCATGCTAGACTGGGTGTTGTGTAAAGAGAGAGGATTAATTAGCAATCTTGTTGTGCGAGGCCCCTTGGGGAAGAGTGACCATAATATGGTAGAATTCTTCATTAAGATGGAGAGTAACAGAGTTAATTCAGAGACTAGGGACCTGAATTGAAAGAAAGGTAACTTTGATGGTATGAGACATGAATTGGCTAGGATAGACTGGCGAATGATACTTAAAGGGTTGACGGTGGATAGGCAATGGCAGACATTTAAAGATCACATGGATGAACTTCAACAAGTGTACATCCCTGTCTGGAATAAAAATAAAACAGAGAAGGTGGCTCAACCATGGCTAACAAGGAAAGTTAGGGATAGTGTTAAATCTAAGGAAGAGGCATATAAATTGGCCAGCAAACCTGAGAACTGGGAGAAATTTAGAATTCAGCAGAGGAGGACAAAGGATTTAATTAGGAGGGGGAAAATCGAGTATGAGAGTAAGCTTGCAGGGAACATTAAAACTGACTGCAAAAGTTTCTACAGATATGTGAAGAGAAAAAGATTAGTGGAGACAAATGTAGGTCCCTTGCAGTCAGAATCAGGTGAATTTATAATGGGGAACAAAGAAATGGCACAAATAACCTTCTAGAGATACTAAGGGACCAAGGGTCTAGTGAGAAGGAGGAACTGAAGGAAATCCTTATTCGTCAGGAAATTATGTTAGGGAAATTGATGGGACTGATGGCCGATAAATCACCAAAGCCTGTTAGTCTACATCTCAGAGTACTTAAGGAAGTGGCCTGAGAAATAGTGGATGCATTGGTGGTCATTTTCCATCATTCTATAGACTCTGGATCAGTTCCTATGGATTGGAGTGTAGCTAATGTAACACCACTTTTTAAAAAAGGAGGGAAAGATAAAACAGGTAATTATAGATCGGTTAGCCTGACATCAGTAGTGGGGAAAATGTTGGAATCAATTATTAAAGATGTAATAGCAGCGCAATTGGAAAGCAGTGACAGGATGGGTCCAAGTCAGCATGGATTTATGAAAGGGAAATCATGCTTGACAAATCTTCTAGAATTTTTTGAGGATGTAACTGGTAGAGTGGACAAGGGAGAACCAGTGGATGTGGTGCATTTGGACTTTCAAAAGGCTTTTGACAAGTTCCACACAAGAGATTAGTGTGCAAAATTAAAGCACATGGTATTGGGGGTAATGTATTGACGTGGATAGAAAACTGGTTGGCAGACAGGAAGCAAAGAGTAGGAATAAACGGGTCCTTTTCAGAATGGCAGGCAGTGACTCGTGGGGTACTGCAAGGTGCCGTGCTGGGACCCCAGCTATTTACAATATACATTAATGATTTATACGAAGGAATTGAATGTAATATCTCCAAGTTTTCAGATGACACTAAGCTGGATGGCAGTGTGAGCTGTGAGGAGGATGCTAAGAGGCTGCAGGGTGACTTGGACAGGTTAGGTGAGTGGGCAAATGCATGGCAGATGCAGTATAATGTGGATAAATGTGAGGTTATCCACTTTGGTGGCAAAAACAGGAAGGCAGAATATTATCTGAATGGTGATAGATTAGGAAAAGGAGAGGTGCAACGAGACCTGGGTATCATGTTACACGAGTCATTGAAAGTTGGCATGCAGGTACAGCAGGCGGTGAAGAAGGCAAATGGCATGTTGGCCTTCATAGCTAGGGGATTTGAGTAGAGGAGCAGGGAGGTCTTACTGCAGTTGTACAGGGCCTTGGTGAGGCCTCACCTGGAATATTGTATTCAGTTTTGGTCTCTTAATCTGAGAAAGGACGTTCTTGCTATTGAGGGAGGGCAGCGAAGGTTCACCAGACTGATTCCCGGGATGGCAGGACTGACAAATGAGGAGAGACTAGATCGACTGGTCCTGTATTCACTGGAGTTTAGAAGAATGAGAGGGGATCTCATAGAAACATATAAAATTCTGATGGAACTGGACAGGTTAGATGCAGGAAAAATGTTCCCCTTGTTGGGTAAGTCCAGAACCAGGGGTCACAGTCTGAGGATAAGGGCTAAGCCATTTAGGACCAAGATGAGAAGAAACTTCTTCACTCAGAGAATTGTGAACCTGTGGAATTCTCTACCACAGAAAGTTGTTGAGGCTAGTTCATTAGATATATTCAAAAGGGAGTTAGATGTGGCCCTTACGGCTAAAGGGATCAATGGAGAGAAAGCTGGAATAGGGTACTGAAGTTGCATGATCTGCCATGATCATATTGAATGATGGTGCAGGCTCGAAGTGCTGAATGGCCTACTCCTGCACCTCTTTTCTATGTTTCTATGTTTCTATGTTATTAGATTTGTCCCTAACTATTTTCTGTTTTCTCTATTTTATGGAAAGTTGTACTGTAATCCTGTAAACACTTTTTTAGGGAGATAGAGTTTATGAAAAGTGGAACAGCACATATTATAAATTCAAATGAACATTTATCCATTTATTTGAACAAAGATAGTCTAAAGTAAATGCCTTGGGGACAAAACAAGGTCACAGTCAACAGATGTTTAATGCAATTAGATATTCGTACGACCATGTCAGCAGTTTATAGCAACTAGAATGTTGTCTCATAAAATATGTCTTGAGCACA